>NC_056725.1:1825974681-1826302181 GCF_019279795.1 Protopterus annectens
TTTTTCTGTCACAACCAGGAACATAAATAATTAACATCCACACAAAATGGGTCATAAGCATACCCACAAGTGTCCCATACCTGTGCCGGCTGCCCACTCAGACTGCTGGTGTGCACACCCTTAAACTAATACTTTGTTGAAGCACCTTTTGATTTAATTACAGCATTCAGTCTTCCTGGGTACACACCTGCCATCATGAGACTCTGATTAATCCCAAATAAAGTTCAGCTGTCCTAGTTGGATTTTCCTGACATTTACTCAGTTGCCTGATACAGCAAAAGCCATGGTTCACAGACAGCTTTCAAAGCATCAAAGGGGTCTTACAAAGCATCAACGGGGTCTCATTGTTGAAAAGTATCAGTCAGGAGAAGGGTACAAAAAAATTTCCGCTGCATTGGATATACCATGGAGCACTGTGAAGACAGTGAATAAGTGGAGAAAATATGGGACAGCAGTGACATTGCAAAGAACTGGACATCCCTCCAAAATTGATAAAAAGACAAGACAGAAACTGGTTGGGGGGCTGCCAAGAGACCTACAGCAACATTGAAGGAGCTGCAGGAATTTCTGGCAAGTACTGGTTGTGTACTACATGTGACAACAATCTCCCATATTCTCCATATGTCTGGACTATGGGATAGTGTTGCAAGACAGAAGCCTTTTCTTACACAGAAAAAATCCAGGCCTGGCTAAAATTTGCAAAGCAATACATCAAGTCTCCCAAAAGCATGTGGGAAACTGTGTTATGGTCTGATGAGACCAAGGTTGAACTTTTTGGCCACAATTCCAGAAGATACATTTGCTGCAATAACACTTTGCATCACCAAAAGAACGCCATCCCTATAATGAAGCATGGTGGTGGCAGTATCATGCTTTGGGGTAGATTTTCTTCAGCTGGAAATGGGGCTTTAGTCAAGGTGGAGGGAATTATGAACAGTTCCAAATACCAGTCACTTTTGACCCCAAAACCTCCAGGCATCTGCTAGAAAGTTGAAGATAAAGAGGAATTTCACCTTTCAGCAAGACAATGACCCAAAGCATACATCCAAATCAACAAAAGAATGGCTTCACCAGAAGAAAATTAAAGTTTTGGAATGGTCCAGCCACAGCCTAGACCTAAATCCAATAGAAGATCTGAGGGGTGACCTGAAGAGGGCTGTGCACAAGAGATGCCCTTGCAATATGACAGATTTGGAGCACTTTTGTAAGGAAGAGTGGGCAAATAGTGCCAAATCAACATGTGCCATGCTGATAGACTCCTACCCAAGAAGACTTAATGCTGTAATTAAATCAAAGGGTGCTTCAACAAAGTATTAGTGGGTGTGCACACTTATGCAACCAACTTATTTTACATTTTTTTATTTTTTATATTTTTCCCAATAACAAAATTGTTTGTTTTTCAATTTAATTGTACAGGTTATAGGTCACATTAAAGGTGGGAACAGTTTTGAAATGGTTTATTGTGGTCTCATTTTTTATATCACATAAACCTGGCATTTTAACAGTGATGTGTACACTTTTCATATCCATTGTATATACATATATACACAAGAACAAAAAATCAGGGGGTGTGGAGGGTAGGTAGTTGAGGAAGAATGAAAAAAAATAGACAACACAGATGGAACATTATGGTGAGTAGACAACTTTTTTATCTGATGTTGTGTGAGTATGCACAAGCACCAAAATGAAACATCTCCCCAGTGACCCCTTCCACAGTCTGTCGTACTATGCACAAGCACCAGAATGAAACATTTCCATCAACAAACCCTTCGGCAGCCCTTCCAAGTATGCACAAGATCCAAAATGAAACATTCCCCCCAATGACCCATTCCGCAGTTTGTCCTACTATGCACAAGCACCAGAATGCAAGATTTCCATTGATAAACCCTTCAGCAGCCCTTCCAAATATGCGCAAGAACCAAAATGACACATTCCCCCATGACACCTTCAGTAGTATGTCCAAGTATGCACAAGAACCAAAATGAAACATTCCCTGCAATGACCCCTTCAGCAGTATGTCCGAGTATACACAATCACCAAAATGAAGCATTTTTCATGAGACCCCTTCAGTAGTATGTCCATGTATGCACAAGAACCAAAATTAAACATTCCCCGCAATGACCCCTTCAGTAGTATATCTAAGTATACACAAGCACTAAAATGAAACATTTGCTACATGATCCCTTCAGTACATACCTCTCAACCTCTTAGAGCAAGAAATCCAGACAAAGCCATAAATAAAAGTGGGACAGAGAACCAAAAATAGGGACATTTTTTTAAATATTGCTCTTACAAACTTAGAAAATAGAATAACAAGTTTTGCATTAGCATGACTTTTCAGAAGGGTATGAAGTCTGACTCAAATGGATGGTTAAAAGATTTCTTGGTAGGGGTCCTGTTCCTGTATGATCCTGGATATCCTTATAACAAAGGGTTAATATCAATGTATCTATAAATCCATTCAGGTGACTCTGGGCTGATGCAAGAAGTACAATTTACAAAAAAATGGACATTAGCATAATCGTTAAGGTCATGAACTCTAAGGGTACAAGGCACCAGATTTAATTCTGACTTCTGCTTATTAGCTAAGGTTACAATTGCATCGTCAAAAAACTCAGAAGACAAGTAAATAAAACTTATTTCTCTCTCTGCTCCATAACCATCGGCAGTTTCAACTGCAACATCAAAATACTAAGACAACAAGTACATAAAACTCATTTTGTCTCTGCTCCACAGACATGGGCAGTATCAACTTCGACATCAAAAAACTCGGAAGACAAGTAAATAGAAGTAATATTTCTCTCTGCTCCACAGCCATCAAAAACAAAGAAATAGTAAAAGAACAGCATCTGACATTTTGCCTATGATCTTTGTCCTACCGCATTTTATGAAAGACATATCTCTTCATAATTACTTGTAGTGATCCCACTTTTTCTGGTACATTGCTGGTTTTGAGAGTATCGGCAACTTGCTAATCCTGAAACATTCACTGATACGGCAGCTGATACTGTTTTACATGCTGTTGCTACTATTATTCCTTAAAATATACAAATACAAGTTCAAGATTTTCTTAAAACGGAGGTGTATTACCACTGATATAACTACCTGGTGCTAACTAAAAACTGCAAGCCATTTAACATCCAACCTGTTACCATGTTTTGAACTATAAGGTAAAAAAATGCATAAATATTGCTGGAAAGGTGCAAATTACACTAAATTAAAAAGCGTTATTCACCTTTGAATAGTTGGTTTTTGCTTGAAAAAGAGAGTACCCAGAGGAAACCCACATGAATACAAGGGAACATGCAAAATCTACACCACTGCCAAGAATCAAACCGGAGAATCTCTTGCTATGAGGCGACAACACTAAGCACTGCACCAATGAGCCGCACAGGTATGAATACATCAAGAAAGGCCGACAAGAACCGATCGCACACATCACTTCAGAGCTGGCAACAAAACACAATTTACAATGTTAAGTGTTTTTCATAGCATTATTTGTTTTATTTGAAAAGGCGACAGAACTCCCAGTGCACTAGCATTAACCTTCCAGGGTATAACTTATTTTCCATGGCGATTCATTGACCATCATGAAATGAGAACAGTTTCAGCATTACCTAACAGACTGCATTTCATTTGTAGCAGGAGTATAACATTTAAGTGTTATGAAGATTTAAAAATAAGGCAACAACACTAACCGCTGCACCAAGCCGCACAAGTAATAGTAAGTCAAGAAAGGCAGACAATAACCGATCGCACACATCACTTCAGAGCACATTTTACAACATAAGCCTAAAATAAAAATCTGCACCACTACTTCTTTACCTAATAATCTGTGTCAGGAAAAGAAAATTGTAGCAAAGGATCAAACCCACTGCAGCTGCTGCACTTGTCCAAATGCCAGTCCTGTAGGCTGAAATACTTCACTGGGAAAACCAGGTATCTGACGCAACAAGAAATAAAGGGATCCAGCAGCAATACAAGTGAAATCTTCCAATGTTAATTAAAAAAAAAAAGGAATATCTTCTGCCGGAACCTTCTATTTATTGGTAAAAAACAATGGAAACAGCTCTGGGGTGGAGGTGTTATGCAAGTGGTGGCTTGGATTTTGCTAGTCTGATTGGCTGCCACCACTTGTTTCAGGAAATGCAGACAGAATAGGCTTGGTGTCAGTGGAGGAAAACACAGTACATGCTAAACCAGTTTATTCAAAATAATTAAATACAAGCATATGCTTACTGTGATGTGATAGCTAAGTTGAGAAGGCAACTGACAAAGTTTAGTTACTTTTTCAACTTAGTTTTCACATTAAAGGACTGAAATAGGACCGGGAAGTAAGTTGCGTCAGTGGAAGGCACTCGGGGGTAACGTCATGAAATTACAAATGTCTCATAGCAAGCTCAGATGTAAGCACAGAGGTGCTATGAGACATTAGTTGGGGTTAATGAGTTAACTACTCCTAGTACAACACTAGAAAGTACAGTGAATGTCAGGTTATGCATTAGACCGAACTGTCCCAGGATTTTGAAGTGTGTACTGAAATTTTGGCCGAGTAATATGACACTGCAGCCCACATGACTTGGCATCTGTCCAGCTGCATGACATAATGGTTAATCCACCCTTTACCATTCTATAGGACACACCATTTTGCTTTTAATTGTGGTACTGCTACTGTTGGGTAACATACTTACCTTAAACACATGCCTTAATTTGCAGTGGAATGGGTACCCTCAATCTGTCTCTGCCTCTACAACAAGGCTGCCACAGCTCCCACCCTTACTCTTACAGCTTGTTGTCCTACAAAGTGTTCACACTCTCTGCCTACACCTATTACCTACAGCATCAGCGTCAGCTTCAGCTGTAGCACGCACATCTGTATGTAAAAAGTACTCTCTGCAATGACGTATTATCTTTACCCCAATAATTTCCAGCCCAACATATGAGAAAGGGGTTCTAATCTACATGGATGCCTTATATCTTGTTCAGCAGTTGCATGTCATTGGCTAATTATACTGAAAATCAGCTGTGTTGGCTGCAGTTAGCATTTCAGAAGCACAGATTGGTTAAGAGCCAATCACCTGGCAATGACAATGATGTTAAAAAGGCAAACAGCTAGCTAGGGTAACCATTGTGTATGACAGTTTATTCCCAGAGTAAATGCATTGTCACAACCTTTATATATCTGCACATATCAACAGAGGAGTATTGTACTCCATCAGGTATGTAACCCTTTTGTTTACAACATGATGCATAAATGTGAATATACTTAGGGGGAATGGGGATTACAGCCTTTCTTAGAACTGCAATGAGGACATGCCATTGATCTCCAGATTTGTTACACCTACAGAAATAGTACAGTACATCAGGGGTGGAATGTTGTTTGTAAACATGGCACACTGGTCTCTTGGGAATGTCCCTTTATAGTGGTTGTAATAGCACACTGTTTGTTTGGCACTGTTGTTTTGACATATTATTATGGGGGTTACCATAAGGGGCCACACTACAATGGACTCCTGTGTTGGGTGTGTGATCATACAGCAGTATCTGTCGTGGTGCAAACAGGAATAACTGAGTATTGCTAGTATCTTAATTGCATCCACACCCTTAGTATATTCACACACTGTGGAATATGAGATGTGTGATCAAGCAGTGGATACTGCCAGCCATTCTGTTATTGCTGTATCGATACATAGTGTACTCCCATGTATGTGATCCTGACATGTGTTCCTATTTTGTTGCCTTGCAGGAAAAATGTATGCAAGACACCAGGGCCCTTTTACTGATGCCAAGAATGATATAATCCTGGAAGGCCTCCATCAACACCATGAAATCATACTGTCCAGGGAGAGGTAAAATGGGGAACAGCAGGCAGCATTGTGGACTGACCTGGTCCATGATGTTAATGCCATCAGTCACCAGAGCAAGACATATGAGCAGGTTCGATACCATGTGACTGACATGATAAATGCTGCATGCAGAAGAGTAGCAGATGTGGCTATGGATCGTGGTGTCACTGGTGGAGGGCCGGGAGCATAACAACCACTGTCAGCCACTGAGGAATTCCTGGTGAACCTTGGAACACACGACAGCTCCAAGGCATCCATCCATATGGGAAAGGTCAGAGTTAACTGTCTGTGCGTTGACATAATACACCATACCACACATTGACACAAGTCAATGAACATCAGGTAACATAATGATGACATCATAGTCCATGCAGGTGTGTACAACTTGGGACATATGTTACAGTACTCTATGCAGACAAATGACTGAGCTTAGGCACTGTGTCTCTCCCTGGTATGCCCATAGCTTTCAGCTGGATTTGACCCTCACCTAGGATGGTGGCTCAATACACATGGAAAATAATGGATGTCAGTAATTGCCTTAGCATGTGGTGTCATTGTAAGGGGATCCATTCCATCTCCATCTGGGATGACTTGCTCAACACACCTCAATGCTTTGCCAGAGATGGTCTTCATCTGTCACTCCTGGGATGTTGAGTACTGGCCAAGGCTGTTGACAGCCCTACAGTGCATCTTATAGGCACTGTCTGGAGGGAAAATGTTCCAATGAGAACGTCATCTTCATACAACATCATGGTTATGCTGCTACATTCTAGGAATGGCAATACTAAACCCCACTCTGTGGAAGGTGCCCCCACCTTGGAATATGCAGACATTTGTGTAGTCACAGATGTCTGTGTCAAGGCTGTGGACAGCCATACCAGACAACACATCCTTCCACATGTGCAGACCTCAAACTGACATTGTGCAAGATAATGCAGATGGTGTATACATATTCATTAAGGACAGATACAAACGCAGATTGGTAAAACAGTGTGAGTTCCCAGAGACATTGCAGTTGCTATTCATGGCTGGAAGAGTACCTAATCAAGCTATTGTCAGCTATAGGAACAACTCCATGAATCCAGACACCCATTTTGCTTATTTGAGTGTACTTGTGTCTATTGAGATACAGCAGTACACCATGGTTTGGGGTTATATTACATAGCCACCAACTGTGTTAGTTAGTCATGCTGAAGCTCACTTGCCCAAAGGTTAGTCCACATCCTTAACTACAATGCCTTGGCCCAGTGGCATGACATCCCCACAAGGGGAGTCAATGTAGTTCTTCAGGTGTTTATCATTAGGGGTGACCACTGCAGCCGCTCCACTGTGAGGTCCTCCCTGGTGATATCTGACCACAGGTCAGTCTCATTAAAACTAAGTTTCACACCTACACCCCCCTGCAGAAAATACAGTAATAAACATCAATAAAGCAATGTATTACCTCTTATTGGATGATTTACATAGCTTGACTGCACCTCCCCCTTAGGCAAGTATAGTGAGGTCTACACCAAAGCTTTATGCAAGTACCACTACAACTGCATAGACTCAGGAACTCAGCTGTACCTGACAGGAGGAAAACAAGCTCCTCATGGCACAGCAAACCTGCCTGATGGACAACTGCCATTAGCAGGCTGGACGATAAGAGGTGGACATTGCTGTGTAACAGTTGGAGTGATGCTGCTCCCTAAAATGGAGGCACACCCTCCTCAGCTAAAACAAGCAGATAGTGTTGTTGTGACATTGTGCAAAAACAGTATGTGACAAAATTAGCCTCCTCTACAAAGGACAACCACAATTTACAGTGTAGTTACATGTGCAACCTCAGAGGAAAGGCCCAGATTGTCTGTGAACTCGTACTTAATGATAACACATATAATGAATCTGTACTCATAGCTAACCTGTTGTCCCACAGGTTCTGAGTCAACTTCACTCCCATGTCCCACATGCCACATGACATCCCTACAATCTATCCCATAACTTCTATACCTATAGAGCAGATTGTAACTAGCCTCTCTGGAGGATACACAACATCTATTGGACAAGCTAATATCCCAGGTTGCATCCTACATGGGATCCAACAAGGATTACTAACACCACGGGAAACTCCTTGCAATCATACTGTAACCACTGGCTGCATCCCAGCTGACCAGACAATGGCAAGTGTTATCCCCTTGCATAGAGGTGGTGCATCCACCGACCACCAGAACTATAGACCTATTTTCCTGAGTAGCCATATCTGTTAGCCCATGGGGCAAATCATCATGGAGCTGATCAGCAAAGATATATGTAATCTACAAACAGTTGACCGTACAAAGTTTGGATTTCTGAAAGAAAAATCATAGCTGTTAAACCTGGTGGACATGTCTGAGACAGTCTCCAAAGACCTAGACTAAGGAAAATCATGGCATACATCCCCCTGGACTTATCCAAGCCATGTGACTGTTTCCCCCACTCAGGCATCATTGACAAAAGTCACCCAATTAGGCATCAATGGTAATATTATAGGGGGGTCACTAATTGGCTCACTGATGTTACACAAACTCAAAATAGTTGATCTGCCTCCAATAGCTGATCTGTAACCAGCAGTATTCAACAGGGCTCAGTCCTCAGTCCTCTACTGCATGGAATCCATTTAACCATGGTACAATCAAAAACTGAATGTCTGTGGCTGACAGCATTGACTGATGCCTGCAAGCTGTGAGTGTTCATAGAATCTGTGAGTTATGTCAATATCCTACAACAGGGTATTGATGAACAAATGTCTGTTGACATACTAATGGCTGTAAACTCCATGCAAATATCTATGTAGTATCATTTCTGTCAGTAACACCTATGTTCCAGGTAAGTAGCACATCAGTAGCAACACCTGATGTACACACTCAGGGGTGATAGACCTGGGCACACAGGTTTACACCTAATGTGCTGTAGATTGTCATGTCTCCCCAGTAGTAAGAAGGGAATCAAATGTCATAACTGAGGATACTGTCACCCAAAATTAATATACTCATAACCTCCATGTACTCTTCCCTTAGCATGCCAATATTTGAGTGCAATAACCATTTTATAATGTACCTTTCCAAGCACTACTGGCAATTGCACACAACATAATGATCCCTCACAAGGGTGCTTCATGTCTTCAGTATCTGTTCAATGGAGATTATCTAAAATCACTGTCATCATAGCCTGTGGCATACAGACTACTCAAAGGTAATCTATGCCTTGCATACAGGTCAATGAGTGACCCTACTTGATTGGAAATGTTGCATATCTGTAGGTGCCATGCTAAACGGATTACTCACTGTAAGGACATTAACCTGGTATGTGACATTAGTAATACATGCTGGTGGGAGAGGTCTGTCTAGCAAACTTTCACAAACATTTGAGACAGACTCCTGCATAATGCCAAACAGAGAACCTCATTGGGCCTCATCAGATGCCATCTATATGATTGGCTGGGTGACTGTCATTTCACCACAGGGCTTCTGCCTGTGCCCCTCATGGGCAGGGGCAATATGTGCTAATAGTGTAAATAAGGGTAAAAACTTAGCTAGGATTGTAAGGGCTCTAGGGAAATTAAGCAACTAAAGTTCAAACATCCTATGATTCCATAAGCTGATGTAAAATAATGCTCTAGCAGCCACACACACAAACCTGGCTACATTGAGGATAGCACCTCTTCTAATTAATGTTTGCAGGACACTGTGCAGCGCACACACAGTCCAAGTTGGCTACAAGTAGATTACAACAATAAACAAACGAAAAAAGGAACCAAACCCAGGATCCACAACTTCAAATCTTGACAATACTCTAACACAGCAAGTTCAAGGATGCAAGGACGCCAAGCAAGAAGACAATGCTTTTATTCCACAACGACAAACCACAGTCAAGCTGGTATCATCAGAGTCTGTATAACAAATATCCATTCACTCTTAAATACACATCCACACACCCTAACACACCCAAATAATCATTAATTCCATTGTTTGTTACACTGAGCTTGTTAGGCATGACTCATATACTATTTCTGAGATGAATTCACTTCACACTAACAGTGATTCAGGTAATGACATTTTGGTTTGTGAAGGAGAGGGATCTTATTCGTCTCATTTTAGTAGAGGGGAAACAGTGCCTGTAATGAGACATGAGGTGTTAAAAAATGGGGGCTTCATGATTTACAATTATACTGATATGACAATTAGTGAAGCCCATTTTGAATTATTTAGCAAAGGTACTAGCTTTGTTCCAAGTTTTAGGTTGGATATAACACAGGTGTTAGTTAATCTAAAGCTATATACGAGGAAATTAAATCTTCATTTGTATTTTTTAACTCCAGGTTTGAGGACAGGGAATTTTAATTCAAATGCTGACACTACAGTTATGAAAAGGAAAAGCACTTTTATGCCCCCTACTAATGCGGATATAAATATATTTGAACAAATGGTTGAACGTGACTTTAGGAGATTATGTGCACAATATAAGCAGGTACAGGATAATTTATCTGTTAATGAGAGAAAAGTCATGTATGAATTAACTGTGACCAATGACTATAGATGTATGCGCCCCAACAAAGGGGGCGGGACGGTTATCATGAATAAAATGGACTATAGTGGGATCATGATGAAGATGTTAGGTGATGAAGGCACTTATAGTAGGGTGTCGAGGCATGAAATGAACAGGGCATACAGTAAAATTGATTTATACTTACTGGATGCAATGTATCAGGGGGCTATAAATGAGGATGAGTTTGATTATCTTAGTGTGAAATTTCCAAAACTACCCAAATTGTTCGGAATTCCGAAGGTCCACAAAGGTACTGACCATTTAAAATTTAGACCAATTGTATCGGCAAGGGGGTCCAAGACAGAACCTATGGCAGCCTTTGTGGACCAGTTTTGTAAGAAGGCACTTTTGGATACACCACACATCATTAAGGACTCCTGGCATTGCTTGGAGAGGCTTAGGATGATCAGTGATGTAGATGTTGAGTCATATGGTTTTTTAACCATTGATGTGGTGAACCTTTTTTCAACTATTCCCCATAATGAAGGGTTGGAATTATTCCATGATAGTTTATTGAATAGTGCAAATTTTGATGTGGAGAGACTAAATATATGCCTTGAATTCATGAGATTTATTTTGACCAGTAATTATTTAACATTTGAAGGAGAAATTTACCAGCAGATCAAAGGGGTGGCGATGGGGGCCCGATGCGCCCCGGTATATGCCAATTTAGTCCTTCTGTCTTGGGAGAAATGTCACATTTTGTCATCAGTCTATAGGGAACATATTTTAATGTACAACAGATTTTTAGATGACATTTTTATCCTGTGGAAGGGAAGTGAAAGTGAAGTTGTTGAATTCATGGCTTACATTAATCAAACTACGGAATTTTTCAAATTTACATACACATGGAACAAGATGTCCATTAATTATTTGGATATTTCTATTTTTAAGCAGGATGGAAAAATTGTGAGTAACATATTCAGAAAGCCTAGTTTTTCCAATTCTATGCTACATTTTAAAAGTTGTCACCCCTTTCATCAAAGGAAAGGGGTGATAAAAGGACAAATGGTCAGACTTTCAAGGTTAGTAAGTAGCGATGAACTGTTTAGGAAAGAGATGTATACCTTGATAGGTTTATTTATGGAGAGAGGTTATCCATTGAATTTATTATTAAAAATTAAAAAGGAGATATATAGGAAGAGAAACTCCATTTATATTCCTATACTCAAGGGTATGGACAATTTGGTATTAATACAAGGAAAAAATAATGAGGAGGTTGGTTTAAAGAAGGGTAACCTTACCTTTGTTTTAAGGTTCAATGATATGGCTAATGAATTTTGTGTCAGTCTTAGGAACAATTGGGATCATTGTATCAATGCACAAACTAGGGAATTGTTGGGTGGAAGTCCCAACATTGTATTTAGTCGGGGAAATAATATTAAGAACATTTTGGAAAGGGAAGAGAAAAGGTACACTAGATCTAGGATGTCCAAATGTGGCAACTGTAGTAGTTGCAGATTTATAGCTGAAGGTAGCTACATTTGTATAGTGAGCTATGGACGTACGCTAGCATGCCCAGGTCTATGCAATTGTAACACACAGAATTGTGTCTACTTGGCATCATGTGCCACCTGTGATGCATACTACATTGGCATGACTATTAAGTAGATTCTGAGATAGGATTTGTGAACACAATAGAAGTATAAGACAAAGGGACATGCATAGTGCCTTATATTTGCATAGCAGGGTGTGTAGTAATTTCATCAGATTTTTGTTTTTCATTATAGACAGGGTGATGCCTTTTACGCCTGGTGACATTGGTAATGGGGTGGCAGTTCTGGAATCTGAGTGGCAGATGAGATTGAACGCCACCAGATTTCCAGGTTTAAATGACCACATTTCTTTAAAACCGTATTTAAAGCAGAGAGCTAGTGTAATATGAAATGTCAAAAGTTTTTTGTTTTGTTTTTTTGTTTTTTATATAATTATATTATAATGTACATATATTGTTAATCAAAATTAATTTATTGACTAATCCATTTAATCATGTTTTTAGATCATTATGATGATTGTTCATTATGGTTTTTGGTTTTGTATGTTTGTTACAAATGAAATTTAAAATGGTGTACATTTTCAGTCATTTAGACTTCAAATCATTATGGCAATGAATATTCCTTTAAGAAAACAATGGAATTAATGATTAATTGGGTGTGTTAGGGTGTGTGGATGTGTATTTAAGAGTGAATGGATATTTGTTACACAGACTCTGATGATACCAGCTTGACTGGTGAAAGCGCTCAGTCTGTGGTTTGTCATTGTGGAATAAAAGCATTGTCTTCTTGCTTGGCGTCCTTGCATCCTTGAACTTGCTGTGTTAGAGTATTGTCGAGATTACAACAATACACATCACAGTCACAGTACATAATGCACACACCACACCTCAAGTCTGCGATTGCTATCTTTTTAGGACATCTTATGCTTGATGACATCAGCAGGCCTTGCTGTGGTCAGGCAATTGGAGGCCCACATCACCTGCTACAACCAAAATATGGCAAAACCCTACCTCTTTCTAAGCCACTGAAGTGATCATATCTATGTTGTACAGAGATACACACACACACACACACACACACACACACACACGCGCGCGCGCACACACACACACACACACACACACACACACACATATCATACCTCTCAACCTGGAAACATCAAAAATCTGGACAAGGCCCATGAAAAATAGGTACAAATCTGTATGCTGATTAACATAAAATGTGCATACATAATCATGCAACCCCATCCACTCCAATGGAGTTGTGGGATACCAACTTTCAAATGCAAAATGAAGAACAGACAACCAAAATATGGCACCAGAGTCCCACTGCAGCCATTCCAATGTCCCATTATCTGGCTATTTCACCCATTTACCATAAACACTAATGTGTGCGTACTGCTTTACTTCTACAATGACAGCCCAGTGCACAAACACCAATAGACATCTGATAAACAACACTGTCTCACAATGAAAATAGACTTGGCATCAAAACTTCTCTGCCCTTGAAGCTCACATTCATTGAAACAGCATTGAAACCCACACCACATCCAAAGAAAATGTATCTGGCCAGTGGTGGATAAAAATTACCTTTGGGCTGTTTTCAAATAATTGGCCCCTTACACACAAATCAAGAAACATACATGTGTTCTTTCATACACCTTCCTGACTATTAAATTATATTCCTTGTATAATACAGTGCACTTGTTAGACAGAGCACATTTTACATTTATTGTTTGAACATTTTTCCAGTAGGCTGTAGGCAATGAAACAAAATGCATGAACCAGTAATGACAAACCTGCCCAATTCAGAACATTTCAGAACATTTCCATCATAACAGTCTACTTCCACACCCACACTATAAATAGAATGACAGCAGTGTAAGCCATAGGCATCTTGCACAGCTTCTCACACTTATTTTTAATTGCAGGTTTTTTTGGGGGGTGGGCAAAAACCAGGGACACATTTTAAACACCAGTTGAATACTTTTGGAAAGTTGTTAGAATAAAATGTTGTGTTACCACCATGCATTTCACTGGCAACTCTTGAACCCAGGATTCAGTGCACTATAGTCAGAACAACATAGTACTATGCCAAATCAGCAGTTTCCTGAAAGATAGGAAGACTGAAACTTAAATGGCTTTCATTTAATGAATTCAGTTCTCACTTCTTGTCATAGCTCTCACAACCTCTTAGCACAAAAAACCTGGACAAAGCCAATAATGGGGGAATACAAATTCAGTTTTCACTTCAAGTTCTCACCATAGCTCTCTACTCTTAGCACAAATAACCTGGACAAAGCCAATAATGGGGGTATAAAACCCCCAAATAGGGACAAATTTTAAATACTGATCTTATAAACTTAGAAAATTGTTAGAATAAAAGGTTTTGTGTTACCATTTATTTTCTAAAGAATACAAAGTCTGAAATTCAAATGCCTGTCATTATTTAATGAATTCAATCCTGCAGTGATTTACCAGAAAAATCCTGAAAACCACAGATTTTATGAGGAACAGATCAAAAATGTCAGGCAAAATTTACAAGTGGTGGTGGCTAGGGACTTTAGGCTCTTTTTACCCTGTACCCAAGGTACAGGGTTTGAGCCTTAGTACTTCTAGCCACCAGGTGTATTAAACCGGGGACATTCACACACACAAACACACACACACACAAACACCTTGCAATCGTTAGTTCCTTGTTTTTACAGTACTTGTAAAAGAATCAGTATACATGTAAAGTTAACAAATAAGGCAGTTTCCATGATGATGGGACACTGAATTTAGACTTCAGATATTCTGAAGCAAGGAAGCTGGTACTTCAACTATTGTTGCCACTGATCCTCTCACAAATGACATCCCTTTGGAGAAGTTACTGGGGAGTATGATTTAAACAAATGTTAGCTGCAACAATACTGTCAATTGTCTGGGCTATTAACTGCCTCCTCTGCTGAAAATGTCTTGTTCAAAGTACTGGAATCCATTCATTTACAAAAAGCTGGCAGTGGAACCATCTGTGCTAAACATAGGTCTAGTAGTTTTAAAAATGGAAAAAGAAACAGATGTCTTCTCTGAAAGTTCAGTTCAGCACCACAAACTGCATTATACTAAGTAGTCAGTAAACACAGAGATGTGCATCATCTAATAGACCAGTAGGCATTATTGCATAGTCATGGTCAATATATTCTCCAAAACCACTCGTCAAACACTTTAGAAACTGCATGGATAAAAACTCATAACTGATAAGTACAACACTGATAAATACACCAGATGAAAGTCTGAGATTTCCTTTCTGAAGTGGGTCACTACAAGAAGTCTGAAAATGTATGAAGGTTCAGGAATGGATTGTTATCATAATGTCAGCTGTTCCAAAGAACTCTGCCATATTTGAGCCACAACTAGGTCAGTAGTGCGCATTTCTTAATTACAGATTGAGGATTCTACATAGCAAACCTACAGAAAGGCTTCTAAAAGCACATTACTGATAGATAGCTCAAGCAGCTTAAAAAGGAAACTCTTTCATAAGTAACTTGGATAAACTGCAGCATTTAATTTTTTTGTTTGTTTTATTTATTTCAACCCCCTGTCCCAGTTCCATACTGAAGAGCTCACTTTGGTTTCTTCTCATTTAACATAAATTACATTCATAACAAATCAGTCCAGAAAATGAAATATGGGTTACTTAGAGACAACCATACCAACTGCAGGTAGTTAGTTTATATATCTGGGACTCTACACATAAACTATGCAGTATTAAGTAATGAACCTGCTGTTTATGTTTCTAGCTATATGTCTCTGAAGCACACACACACACACACACACACACACACACACACACACACACACACACACACACACACACTTACTTACCTTTCATGCTTGCGTTTTGCCAGCCCAGTCATGAATATAAAATCCTCCTCCTTTCAGAAATTCCATTCAATCCTTCTAAATCCTTTCCATTCCAGCTTGCAAACCCAGAAATGTGAAAACAAAGAAAAAACGTTCTCTCGGAGTGCCGTTCCCACTCGCAAAAGCATTTGAAGAGCAAGGCGAACCCCAGCCATAAATGCAAGCTCCTTGAGCTCAATTCCAACAGACTGGTAGCTCTGACAGAGCTGACATCATCGTGCATGTGATGACATTGCTCACAAAGCATGAAAATTAAAGCAAAACAAGAAAAAAAATCAGAAATGAAGGGGTGCCACTCAGGAATCATGGCACCTCATTATTTGGACTCCAAAACTCAGTAAAAAATGAGTGATTCGGGACAGTTGGGAGGTATGACACACATACGCACACCAAGTGGCCTGGAGTGAGATTAAAACCCCTACCTATCTAGGCTTGCACACTACAGATCACAGTACTTATCGCACATGCCAAATCTTAAGTCTGACATCACACTGGCAGCTGGCAGTCTTAAGGTACATGACATCAGCATCAGCAGGCCTTATAGAAGAGGGCAGTTTGGAGACTTACAGGGCCAAAAAGTGCAGAATTATTGCAATTTGGTAGTCAATGAGGGATTCTCAGTTGTCCTCCAGGAAGATGCACGCACACACATACACACATACACACACACACACACACACACACACACACACACACACACACACTCTGAGTGGCCTAGAGTTAAATTAAAACCCCAACCTATCTAGTTTTACACACTATAGATCACAGTACTTATCCCAGTTATCACATGCTCCATGGCTAACATTTGTTTTATACATGACTGCAGGCAAACTACTTGTGGATTACCTAAACTAGGCTTGTGCTAAACAGCGTCTGTGGCCTGCAGAGTGATATTGCTTCTGTTATCTGCATCTTGTAGCCTAGCAATTAGATAACTGTTATTTATCCTAGCTATGTGGCTACAGTTGTCATTTTGGCCATATGTGGCTGTTTGCATTTGGATGGGCAAGCCTGTGGGCAGGAACAATGTGCCCTGTCAATGCGTGCATAGACATAATTATACATTACACCACCTGTTCACCTGTTGGTGTATGTGTGGTGACATTCATCAGGTACAAGGGTATATGAGTAAGTGCATTATATACTGCTGAGCCCTTACTTTGGAGCCCTTGAGCAACATTATAGATGTGTCATAGTTCAGCTTTACTCACCATTATCAAGGTATGTAGGACTATGCAGACATCCACACACATATTCATGTATATAAAAGGGATGTATATGTAAATGTAGCTGTATAACTTTCTTGGGTGGCAAAAGCCAGGGTATCTTTTTGGCTGAGCTTGTATAGGCCCCAGGGCTGATAGCCTAGTGCCCACCTATGAACCTATGAACCTATGTGTGTGTATAATACATATATGTATTATGTAGATATATGAGGAGAGCCTGAGATGTAGAGATGTATTTTTATATAATATATATATATATATATATATATATATATATTCACTAAGAAACATCAAAATTTCAGTACATTGAACCTCTGATAATGCAAGAACAGAGGATTGAAGTATTGAAATATTGAATCGACAAAAAAATAAAAGAATGTAAAAATTTCTCATTTCACATTTTTGCAGGGGGCAAGCCCCCCTGCATCCTTCCACACTCTTCTACTTAATTATACTAAGTCCGAGATCACACTAGAGTAAACAGAATAGTAAGGTTCTCGTTCTATGGCAATCTCCATACACAAGGTTTGATATTTCAATGCTTTGATCCTCTGGTCTTCCACAATCAGAGATTAGATGTACTGAAATTTCAATCTTTCGTAGTGAAACTAAATATATATATATATATATATATATATATATAGAGAGAGAGAGAGAGAGAGATAAACGTATATATAAGTGCATACATATATATATCTATATCTGTATATACATAGAGATAGATATACTATCTGTGGGAGAGAGAGATAATGACAGACAGATATGTATACATATATGTATGTATAAACATATCTATATATAACAGGTCATTCTGAGCAAGCAGCAACAGAATTTCACTCTGTTTAAGTGTTTAAGTGTATGAGCATGCCCAGAGGGATTATCACTACTTATAAATTGACTCCAGCCCACACTTACCTGTACTGCAGAATGGTATTTTGAGTGGTACAGGCAATGACATATGTCCCTGTTTCTGCAGTGCTGCACTTCACTCAAATTGTCTATGTCATTTTTCAGCTGTCTGATGTAATTAATATGTACAGAGGTTAATAATGTTACACCACACACAGACTGACAGTTTGTAAAAAAAAACAACATAATATTACCTCACATCCAGAAGAAGTGGATATTGCTAGATTAGAACCATCAACACCATCATGCCTGCTAACTTCCCTAGTCCACTGAGCCACCCAAGCTGCCTGACAGAAGGGTCATTCATCACACAATCAACAGCATAAATATGTACATTGTTATTCCTGCTTAAGTAAGGCATACAATGTATGATCAATTTTTATGTTACTGTCCTGAGACTGCCTGAACTGCTGATATACTATTGATGAGTTACTGTTAAAGCAGTTATAAGGGAATACTGCTGGGTTGGGGGTGGGGAAACAACACTGCATGTTCTGTTGGGATACACAGTAGTCCGAATATCATGTAACCCCACTGTGTAACATCTCCCTTGACTGATGTACTGAATATTCCAGAGGCCTAGTGAATATTAAAGGACACATGTTAGTGAAATGGGTATCTGAAGCCCTATGCGGATGTTAATTCTGTCCAAATAGCTCAGTATATTTACTTGCATAAATGTAGTAGATCCATACATACAATACCATATTTTAATAATCCTTACAAGTACTGTGTAGATTAGAGACTTACAAATGTAGCAGTTGACAGAACTGTAGTTCAGGGCTGACTTTGATTCAAGCAGTAGACAGCCAATACATGGATAGGTACAGGTTGTGTGGGCTGCCTGACATCAATTTTAATATATGTGTGTGAGCAGGAGTAAGGTGCCAGTCCCTAGGTTCCTAGTTGTCAGTGAATGTGCTATGCATTATATCTTAGCCAAAGCCAGGGCATACTGAGCAAGCCTATGTCTGCCTACAGGGACATCAGTAGGGGGTTCCTCCTCCGACTCCTCTTGTGGCTGTGGCTGTGATGACCTAGGCACTGGTGAAGAGCTCCATATCCCTTACTCTTGCTGATCCTGCTGCAGCTGTTTTCACAGGCTCAGATTATGTACCATAGCACATACTGTCAATATATGTGCACATGTGGCTGGAGAGGACTGCAGGGCTCCACCAGATATAGCTAGGCACCAGAACCATGACTTCAAAAGCAGAAACACATGCTCTGTGATGTTTCTAGCTTGTGCGTGTGCCTCATTATGGCATTCTTCTGTGAATGTGTGTGCATTTCTGATGGGTGGCATCATCCATGGTTCTCCGACATAGCCAACATCCCCCAGTAAATGGCCATATGGGACCCCTAGAAAACATCTGTTACAGCTGTGATGTGTGGCAGATATGGGAGTCATGATAACTGCCAGGGCTGCCAGCACACACTTTCAGGATAATCCTCTGGCCATTGCACATGACCTGGCAGTTGATGGAGTGGTACCCCTTGCAGTTAATGTAGAGTTTAACCTGCTCACCAGGTGGTGCCCTGATGTGTACATGAGGGCAGGCTATGGCACCCAGTCATTCAGGGTAGTGTGCTACATGATGGAACTGTTCTATATTGCTGGCCCTCACCTCAAGGGAGAGGGGAAAATATGTGCTTACTGTGATGCGGTAGCATAGCATCCAGGAACTGGTGGATTATCCTGGATGCAGATGCCTGTGAGACCCCCATCATGTCCCCATCTGGTCTTTGGAAAGTACCTTTAGCTAGTATCCTAAGGGCTACACATAGCTTTGTTTCCACTGGGATGGAATCCCTTCTGTTGTCCATGGGTCTGAGTTGAGGGTGGCAGAGCTCAGTGAGTTTTTGTAATATGTCCCTGTCCACCCTGTAGTGCTCTACAATCTCCAGCTCATGTAGCTCCTGGAAGGTTACCCTGGGCCTCAACACTCTTCTTCTTCTCTGCCTAGGCCTATTGACAGCAGGACCAGCAGCATTGACTTCAGCATCTAGCGCATACAGATGTAGTGTACCTGCAGCAGCCCTCTAATATTATCTCAGTTAAAATTCCCGCATCTGTTTTCCAGTGGTCCAGAGTACTGGGGGAAAATCAGAAAGTAGGGTCTATGCATACTTTATACAGGTCTGCTGTAGGTTCAAGATGAGTGATGGGCTAACTATGATGCATTCCACCTGCCCATAATGTAATTAACATAATTTAATGTGCCTATTTTAGTGGGTGAAGCAGTGCACAGTGCCACATCATAAAGCATAGGTTATAGAATATAATAAGTACTCATTTAATATATCTGCTTTACAATCAGTAATGCCAATATCATCACTGTCACATCCTGCACAAACCCATTAAGCTATGCACCATACTGTTCAGCATAGCTTATACAACAGTCAAAATTAATAATGGAATGCATCCGGTTTTAATGACTTGCTGCCTATGTCGTCACTGTCCCCTGTGTGGTCTTTCCACATGAACACACTCAGCGATGCAGTGTGCCATGCAAACTTGTGCACCTGAGCTTAAAAGAGCCTGGAAGTGACAGGACATACCCCTCTCATGTCAGCCGCATCCTGTGTAAACACCAACATGGTCAAAGAGCCTACATGAAGGGGATTTGCGGACATGATTACTCCTTTTTGCTATTCAATAAATCCACCTCATTTGCACACATATCCATGCTGACAGCCCTGAAACTACATGCTTCATAACCCTATGACCATAGCAACAGCAGCAATGCACCATTGTACAGAACCAACTCAAGGTACTATAATACATTTTTGTCCAATATTATAAAATCCTTTTGTTTCTATTAAGCATGTTTGTGCACTGTGGCATGTAGTACAAACATGCCAAGATTATTAAAAAAAAATAACATATTTCCTTCCTCTTTCTGATGTCCACACTAATAGTTTTGCTCATATGTGTATGTACTGTACAATTTTCAGGGGATTTATGTCCAGATTTCATGAGTTTTACATCTCCTTTTGTCTGTCTAGACTCCTGTATGCAGAATTTTTCCACGTACACTATGTTCAGTGACACGGAGTCTGAACAGAAGCCTTTCTGCTTATTGGATCACTCAACCTTCCTCATTTGCATGAGATTCACCTGCTTATGAGGCAGTTTGTATGCCACATAATTTTCCCTTTTTGAGCTTGCATGAGCGCCACTCAGCAGTGATTCAAATGGCAGTTCACAATTTTCTTTATTCCAAGTAGCGAGACAAATGTGCAAGAGTTCAAAGACAAGCGCTTTCACCCAGATCCTTCCAGGCTTTTTCAAGTCAAAACCATGAAAAATCTTAAGCCAATGCTTAAATACAATTCTTAATTGGTCACATGTCAGTCATTAAAACCTGTTTGTTTAAACATTTTTTATAAACATTAGTTAAAAAACCTTTTAAAAACCTTGTAGACACAAATTGTTGATTGCAATAAACCGTGCATTTGGGACTGGTATGAAATATTGTAAATTTGTGATTCTCCTTGTATTAGCACGGTTTATAATTTACTCATTAATTTTTGATACATCATAAAGTGCAAAGTGCATAATATCTATGCAAATCAATATTTGCAAACATAATGATGAGAAATGTAGGAGGCAACAGTGACAAGTTTAAATAGTTTTATAGTTTTATAATTTAATTTATAAGCTAACTGTTACTTCCAATTTAATTCGTAATATTTATATGGTCGTGTGTGACAAAGTAAATTGATGTAAAAATTTTTTTTGATTGAGAAAAGTCATAAAAAATCATAAATAAGTTGAAATCAGAGAAAAGCAACCCCCCTGATTAATAAAGTCAAGTGGAAAGTGGGGGAGCGTATTACAAACTGTCATGTATTCTACTAGAGTCTGGCCCTTCTAAGTCTTAAGACAGAACCAATGCTCAAGGTACCATTAAGGCCTGGAAATTTAGCTGCGTCAAGATTGAGCTGCCATATCAGTTCTCTATATTCCAGTGTGGACTCCCAATCACCCCCTCTAATGTTGGGAGTAACCTGCTCAAGAATCATAAATGTTAATTTATAGTTGGGACAATCAAGGGAATGTTTGAAGAAGGCATTGCTTTCTTTCTTAAAGGGCCAGACTCTAGTAGAATACATGACAGTTTGTAATACGCTCCCCCACTTTCCACTTGACTTTATTAATCAGGGGATTTGCTTTTCTCTGATTTCAACTTATTTATGATTTTTTATGACTTTTATCAATCAAAAACATGTTTTACATCAATTTACTTTGTCACACACGACCATATAAATATTACGAATTAAATTGGAAGTAACAGTTAGCTTATAAATTAAATTATAAAACTATAAAACTATTTAAACTTGTCATTGTTGCCTCCTACATTTCTCATCATTATGTTTACAAATATTGATTTGCATGGATATTATGCACTTTGCACTTTATGATGTATCAAAATTAATGAGTAAATTATAAACCGTGCTAATACACGGAGAATCACAAATTTACAATATTTCATACCAGTCCCAAATGCACGGTTTGTTGCAATCAACAATTTGTGTCTACAAGGTTTTTAAAAGGTTTTTTAACTAATGTTTATAAAAAATTTTTAAACAAACAGGTTTTAATGACTGACATGTGACCAATTAAGAATTGTATTTAAGCATTGGCTTAAGATTTTTCATGGTTTTGACTTGAAAAAGCCCGGAAGGATCCGGGTGAAAGCGCTTGCCTTTGAACTCTTGCACATTTGTCTCTCTACTTGGAATAAAGAAAATTGTGAACTGCCATTTGAATCATTGTCTCTGCCGGTGGTGTGGATACCTTTTTTTCCTGGTTTTTGTTCTTTCTACTGTGTGATTTTGGCCACTCAGCAGTGCTTACGGAATCTCAAAATGTTTGCGTCTGTATAGGCATCGTGCTGCAATGCCTACATGAAAAAAAAACAAAAATATTGTAGGCTTTATTGAATTCCCACCCATGTCTAGTTTGTCATGAAACTCCATGAAGTCAGAAATATATTACTATTTTTTTTTTTATTGGCATTTGCTTATCAGGTTAGTCTAGTCGGGCCTAAAAAGACTTTTTTAAGCAGAGGCTTAGGAAGAAAAGCTCCAGTAAAAAATACAATTTACATTTGTTGATCATACTTGTTGAGAGTTACAAAACAATGCAGAGTGATGGAAAATAAACATACAAAGTGTTAAAGAAAGAAAGACTCGGTATATAAAGCTGTACAATATAATTTTAAAACAATATAATATGAAGCAATTTTGTGATAGAGCAATGATTATAATAAGCTAGAAGGAAAAAGATGAGGAGTATAAAGTATGAGGTGAAGAAATAAAAATAGTATTCGCTATAGTATTTAAACTATTTAAAAACAGCTGAGATACATGTTGGTAAGCTGACAGTAGGAAAAGAGGGGGTGAAGTGAGAGAGGTAAAAAAGAGAAAAGCAGTAAAGCTAAGTGAGACAATACTGTGAATGTGAAAAAAGATCAAAGATGTAGACTAGAGATAGTGTTCTAGGTGAGTGGAGGAGGGGAATGCAGGGTAATAAAGTGTATAATAATGTCTTATGAAAAAAGTAGTGAGGTCAAAAGAACAGAGTGGAATAATGAGGACTGGAAAGTTGAATTAACTTGATATAGGACTTTGGATTGATTAGGAAAGTAGTAGTTTGTGAGATCTAATTCTTAGATGGGTTAAGGTAAGTTAGTTTAACCAGAAGAGGAGCAGGAGCATAGCCATGTACTCAGCAGATGTTGCTTTAGGTGAGCTTTAAATTAGTTTAGGTTGCTGATTTGTTTCAGAGAAAGAATAATGGTATTACATTCTTTTGAAACCTAATTTGAGAAACATAAGTTATCTGCTGAGTTATAGGATTTAGAAATAACAATTAGAGTCATGTCCCCAGATCTGAGAAAGACTGCTGATAGGAAAGCTGTGGCTATTTTTTTTCTGTATCAGTAAGAGAGAGCTTGTCTCTACATGGTAGGCCACATTTTTGATGGGTTTTGTTTGTTTTTATTATGTCATCATCTTCTTTCGGCTGCTCCCGTTAGGGGTCGCCACAGCAGATCATCTGTTTCCATTACTTCCTGTCCTCTGCATCTTGCTCTGTCACACCAGCTGCCTGCATGTCCTCTCTCACCTCATCCATAAACCTTATTTTAGGCCTTCCTCTTTTCCTCTTACCTGGCAGCTCCATCCTTAGCATCCTTTTCCAAATATACCCAGCATCCCTCCTCAGCACATGTCCAAACCAACGCAACCTCACCTCTCTTGCTTTGTCTCCAAACTGTCCAACCTGAGCTGACCCTCTAATATACTGATTCCTAATCCTGTCCATCCTAGTCACACCCAGTGCAAATCTTTACATCTTTAACTCTGCCACATCCAGCTCTGACTCCTACCTTTTCATCAATGCCACCGTCTCCAACCCATATAACATAGCTGGTCTCACTACCCTCTTGTAGACCTTCCCTTTCACTCTTACTGGTACCCATCTGTCACAAATCACTCCTGACACTCTTCTCCACCCATTCCACCCTGCCTGTACTCTCTTCTTCACCTCTCTTCCACACTCACCATTACTATGAACTGTTGATGCCAAGTACTTAAACTCATCCACCTTTACCAGCTCTACTCCCTGCATCCTCACCATTCCTCTACCCTCCCTCACATTTACATACATATATTCTGTTTTAGCCCTGCTGACCTTCATTCCTCTTCTCTCTAAAGCATATCTCCACCTCTCCAGAGTCTCCTCAACCTGGGTCCCTACTCTCACTACATATCACAATGCCATCTGCAAACATCATAGTCCACGGGGCCTCCTCTCTGATCTCATCTGTTAACCTGTCCATCAAAACTGCAAATAAGAAAGGGCTCAGAGCTGATCCTTGATGTAATCCCACCTCCACCTTAAACGTATCTGTCACTCCCACCGCAGTCCTCACCAATGTCACACTACCCTCGTACATATCCTGTACCACTGTTACATACTTCTCTGCCACTCCCGACTTCCTCATACAATGCCAGAACTCCTCTCTAGGCACCCTTTCATATGCTTTCTCTAAGTCCACAAAGACACAATGCAACTCCTTCTGACCTTCTCTGTATTTCTCTAACAACACTCTCAGAGCAAACATTGCATCTGTAGTGCTCTTTCCTGGCATGAAACCATACTGCTGATCACTAATCATCACCTCCCTTCTTAACCTAGCTTCCACTACTCTTTCCCATAACTTCAAGCTGTGACTGATCAATTTTATCCCTCTGTAGTTACTGCAGCTCTGCACATCACCCTTATTCTTAAAGATAGGTACCAAAACACTTTTTTCCACTCCTCAGGCATCCTCTGACTTTCCAAAATTTCATTAAACAATCTGGTTAAATATTCCACTGCCATTTCACCTAAGCACCTTCATGCTTCCACTGGTATGTCATCTGGGCTAACAGCCTTTCCATTCTTCATCCTCTTCATAGCTATCCTTACTTCCTCCTTGCTAATCTGTTTCACTTCCTGATTCACTATCCCCACATCATCCAACCTTATTATTTTTGTTTTTATTATGTGATGCTCACATTTTATTTTATCTAATGTGGCATATTGAAGTTTAGTATGCGAGACCTGCTCAATTTTAGTGACTTTTGCTGCATATAAAGTAAAGAGGGATTTCGGAGCAGTGAGAGCTTTTAGGAGTAAATAAGATTAGTTTAATCTTCTTGGAATTAGGGAGAACTTAAACTTATTTAACCATATTTCAACAGATGAGAAATATGTTTGTGTCACTTTTTATAGTTCTGTCAGGTTTACAGCTCTACAGATGAGTAGAGTCATCTGCATACTGCAGTATAGTAGCATGTTTTGTGGCAGAGTGAAGATAATTTCTGAAGAGATTGAATAACAGTGCCCAGGAATTCATTCTTGGGGGCCCATAATGGCAAAGTTAAAAGGAATGGGAATAATCATCTTTCTGTTTCATTATTTTTGCCTTTTGGGGTAGGTATCTCTGAAACCAAAGAAAAATGCTGAACAGGTGTCTAATACAGAGAGCTTTTGAAGTAGTAATGGGTGTAACATGGTCCTGAATATGATTTCCACTGGTCAAGAAAGAGTGAGGAGACAAGCTTATTACATTCCTTCTTACTGTTGACTGCATTAGTAAAATTGAGACAGAGTAGTTGGACTATGGTTAGGATGGAAACCATGCTCTGTGGCTGTGAGAATGCTGTTAAAGGTTAAGTATTTTAGGAGTTGAGAGAGAATACATTGTTCAAGAATTTTGAATAGAGGAGGGAAGATTACTATCAGACTATAATTTGAAGGTTCAGTAGAATTTCAATGCAATGAAGTTGTAAGAAATAAAAGTAAAAATAGTGTCTGTAAATGAAAAACTCACTGTGGTTGTCTGTATCGCACATTGTGCCTCTTGTCACTCTAATAAGTTGACTGTTGATGACTGCTTTCCCACTGAAAGTTGTTATATTTGGAAAATCTGACTGACCATCTTAGTGGGGGTATTCCAAACATCTGCGCATTGTTGATTAGTTCTGAATACCATAAATACCTATCCTTTTCATAAAAGCTGTTTCTTAGCAGTGGCATGCTTTGTTATCAGCATATTCTTTGTCAACACAATTGTTCTTGTTCAAATAACCTTAACATGTTCTTGTAGTTTCACAAATACAGCATCAAAATTATTTTTATATGTAGAAAATAAGGTTTTTTTTTTAATGGATTTATCCATATTATCAGTCTCCATTGAAAGCCCATCTATAATCTTGATGTTAGGCTTGATCTAAATTTCTAGTAATTCAATTCCAGATTTATCAAAAAAAGAGATTTCTTCTCATTTCTATACTTTTAGATCTATTTGGGAGAGAAGAAAACTTTTTAATATATTTTTATTTTCTGTTTTTTTTTTCTTATGCATTTTCTAACCACTGGTCAAGAACGGAGTCCCCTGCATTTAAATAAAAGATAAATGCAATACATAGTGTATTAATTAAGGATCAATTGCAAGAAGACTGTTAATGTTTTATATTGCACAGGTCTATATCACATCATCAAAAGCGCAAAACAACTTACGCCTCTTCATTTATCCCTATTCATTGAACTCTGAATCCATCAAATGATTATTTCTATGAAATTTTTCCCATGGTAAGTAACTAGTGGGCCAACCTACTGACCACATCAAAAACAGCAAATTTTAAAACCCACCCTGGTGGGGGAAAATATTCCAACTCTGAGGTCACAGTACAATGGGGAAAAGGGCAAATCCCTAATGATGGGCCACTGGTTACTTACCATGGGAAAAGCTTTACAGAAACAATGGTTTGACAGATTCAGATTTCGACAAATAAGGATCTATAAAGAGGTTTTCGATGTTTTGCACTTTTGACGATGTGATATAGACCCATATTGCACTTGTAAACTATTGAATCAATTCTCTTTTAATAAAGCTGCATTTTATAAAAAAAGGCCAACATATCCTGATCTAAAGGAGATTTTGCTTCCAAACCACTTGGAAATCTATACAAGCATAAAACTTAAAGAATGTGCCCCTACACGAAGCATTCACAAAAGAACATTTTTTGCCCAGTTGCAAAGATTTACTTAATGTTATCTCCCTTGATCTAGCCATTGAATAGTTAAGAAACATTCTTATAAAGGTAGATTTTTCTCCTAAAGATAATGTTGATCCGAACTAAGATTTCAAGGAGAGTTTAGCCAACAACTTCTTTTTATTTGATAGTGAATGTGATAAGCAATGCTTAAGGTTTGCAGTGGGTACTGTATCAGCTCCCATTTTTGCTAATTTATTTTTAGTATACTGGGAGAAAAATGTGTCCAGTAGTCACTTCTTTCTCTCTTTCTTTTAACATAACTGGATTATTTGTTTATACGGACCGATGCCTATGAATATTTAGTTAATTTTTTGGATTATATATATATATTACTACGTCTTCATAGATTTACACTTAATAATTCTCAAGATTTTCTTAGCTTTCTGGATGTGGCTATTTTTAACAATATTTACAAGTGAATTTTTGCATCATACCAGTAACTGTCCTTTCAAAATAACAATCCCCGAGATTCATGAAGCTTGTGCCAGGCGCAGGAGTAGCATTGGCGATCTAATGCCAAATATGGCTGCCGAGCGATTCAGGTATGAGCTGTTTCCACATGCGCTACCAGCGTACGCCAGAGCTGCGCAGCTCCCGGCGCATGTATGCTAATTACCCCATGCACAGCAGTGTAGCATGCGAATGAATGTATATAGTGATTCATGAAGTGCTGCAGGCGTAACGTAAGCATGCAGAAATGTAAACCAAAAAAAGGTTTACATTTTTTCAAACATAAAATCGGAGCCATGAAAGCGGACCAAACTTACGTATTATAATGTTAATATATGGCAATGGCTAAATATATAGCCAATGACATAAAAAACATACACAACACATAAAAAAATAACATTTAATGTCATGGCCACACAAACGCAAAGCAAAATCGCAGTGCATCGGTGTGCAAATGGGACCTCAATGAAAATATATTTAGATGTCATAAAACTGCAATGTAACACAATTCATGAATTCCCCATAATAGTCATTGGCATGCATGCTACACCACAGCCATGGCATAAGGGTTGCTAAAGGTCTGTGACAGTGTTCTGCGCAGTAACTAGGAATTAGTAGTCAATGCCATGCAAATGAGTCAAGTAATACTGAATCGCAAAATCCCCACCAGCATAAGGATGTACCACACAGAGTAGCAGTTCAACACCGAGGTGTGGCCTGGAGATAAACATGACATCAAGAGAGGGGTGCGCCACCTTAGCTGTAAGCACATTGGAGCATTGCTAACTCGGGTTGCCTGTTGCTAAGCAAAGCCGCAGGATAGGGGTATGGAAGTAGCCATAGCTTTGCTTAGCTGAAAGCACACAAGGTAACCTAAAGTGCATGTGAATGTGAATGAAAACATGCTCGAAACCGGGTAAATGGCTGTGCGCGGCATGCACCATAGCTGAAACAGGAAGGATACGGGAAGACAATAAGGAAATGCTGCAGCATGGTAATTGGAGTACAAATGAGTAATTAACACCTAGGAACTCACAGTGGGCCATTGCCAACAGCTAACAAGACTGCTAGCAGTACCTGCAGAACAGGAAAGGGGAGGTGCTGTACTGCAAAGAAAAGAGAACTGTCACAGCAGAACAAAGCAAACTTGCAGTAGATCAGCTACATAACACATTTTGCAACGCAATCCTGGGTTGGGAAAGTACAAAACAAGAAAGCAGGCAGCTGGATGCATGCCTGACAATGGGAGGGGAATCGGGTTGAAAAGTGAAGTAAAGGGCAATAGATGAATCACGGCAGCCAAGCTTAAGTCAACACCAAAGGCCCCACAATAGCAGTACCTGCTGTAAGACCCATAATTAAGATACACTGAGCTGGAATTGCACATACACACCCAATTACACCAGCATCATCCATTGCACAATAGTATAAGGTGTGAAAGCCCCACACACACACACTTGTGTATTCCCAGACACTCTGCACCATTGGTGTATACAGATGGGGATCTTTTAATATGTACATGTTAGGGGCTGCCATAGCTTTGATTCACCAGCATGTGTTGGAGACTGACAGTGGTGTGGAGGATGATGCTGACAACCATCTCAGGCACCAGAGGAGAAGAGTGTTCAGACCCATGGTAATCTACCTGGGGCTACATGATCTGGAGATAGTAGAGCATTACATGGTGGACAGGGACACCATACAGCAACTTTTTGAGCTGTGCCGGCCATGCCTCAGAGCCAGAAATAACAGAGGGGAATCCATCCCAGTGGACAAGAAGGTATGTGTAAGCTTGAGAATACTAGCCACAGGTACCTTTCAAAGGCCAACTGAGGATATCTTGGGGATCTCACAGGCATCAGCATCAAGAGTACTCCACCAGTTCCTGGATGCCATGTTACCACATGCCAATGAACACATATACTTCCCCCGAATGCAGGAGGAATTGGCCAGCAATATGCGTCTCTTCCACCGTGTGGCAGACTACCCGGAGGTACTGGGTGCAATAGACTGTGCACACATACACATCAAGCCACCACCTGATGAGCAGGTTAGGCACTACATAAACCACAAGGGATACCCCTCCATCAACTGCCAGGTCATGTGCAATATCCAGGGCATTATCATGGATGTGTGTGCTGGCAACCCTGGAAGCTATCACGACTCCCACATCTGGCATGCCTCACAGCTGTATCAGGTATTTGCCAGGGGGGACATCCCATATGGCCACCTGATGGGGGATGCCGTCTATGCACTGGAACCATGGATGATGACTCCCATCAGAAATGCACACACAGCCATGCAAGAACGCCATAATGAGGCACACTCAGAAACCAGAATCATCATAGAGCATGTGTTTGGGATGCTGGAATCATGGTTCCATTGCTTGGACATATCTGGTGGAGCCTTGCAGTACTCTCCAGGCACGTGTGCCCACATCTTCATAGTATGCACCATGCTACACAACATGATCCTGCGGAAACATCTGCAGCAGGGACAGAATGGTGAAGGCCCTCACAGCCCACCACCATTGCCAAGGGCCCCACAGGCACAGAGGCACTCAGACCATGAACACCTTGTGCCAGCCCCAGTCGGCAGACGGAGGAGTGCCCAGTATGCCCATGCCTTGGCAAAGAGGGAACGTATAGCACACACACTGACAGTGTAGGCACCTATGGACTGACACCCTTCTCCACCTGCACACACAGCAAACATGGATGGCACACACACACGACCACCTGTAAATTGTCATGTATAGGTGGTCTACTGTGTGCATCCTACATAGGCAGCCCTCAACTATTGTACACACAACTGCCATTGGCACAAGGTAAGTCAATACCTGAACAGTAAATTAAGCAATCAGCATGTGTCCATACTGTATGTATAGGTTCATAGATACATAGGTAGGTACATGCCTAACTGCCCGAAGCCAGTCATAAGCATAGCCAAAAAGTGTCTGTTGTCACCACCCCATTGATTAACTAACTGTCCCTCTGTGGAGCAGAGCCAATTGCAGGATCCCTGGGGTGTATCCATTGTTCCCCACCCACTCTGCAAGGATTCCCTGGAGTGTTAGTGAGAGGTTTCGTATAATGTAATCAGAGATATAGTTCCAAATAATGGGGAGTACGCGTGACAGGAATCTGTCACTCCAGCATCTTCCAGTTATGGCTGTGGCAAGGTGTAGATCATTACAGTGTGTGGCTCACTGTGACATGGATGCCCATAGGTGGAGCATATCCATTACGGCTGACTTGGACATGGATTTGTTGACCAGCAAATATCATCCCTGAGTAAACGAGATGCCAGTGAGTAATGCATGAGTTTATGCAGTCTGGCAGCATAGGACACATGTCTGAAGGTATTATCCCTCTATGCGAGGTACATTCGTGGCCCTTCCAGCTGTCAGATGTGTCTTCTGAGGTACATCCAAAATGGGTTATCATACTCGATAATGGGATTGATGACTGATGAGTAAAAGGGCACAATAACATAAGTTTGTTCAGATGTGAACCCTTAAGTAATCAGATGGCCTACATAGATGGATGTCCTAACTACTTCACACATATGACTGTCAAAGGAGAGATCACTATGTAATGTAGTCCCCACATACCCATTAAGTCTTCTGAATTATACTGTCTGCCATGCATGTGTTAATATGTGTGTGTGTAGTTTCCCAAAATGGAATGACCATACAGTATGTGGCCTTTAGCTGGAGGCCATCACTCTGACACCCTGTGTTGGTCTATGTGAGGCCCCTTGAAGGACGTCTCTGACAGCTAGACTGTCAGTTATGGCTCCCAGTCTGCAGTAATCACCAAACACGGCCTGCTGTAGTCCACCTGTGTTAGCCCGTACCTCTGAGTAGTATATGGCAAACAGTAGGGGTCCCAGGACTGAGTCCTGTGGGACACCAGTTGTGACTGGTCAAGAGTTGGACCTGGAGGCTGCCAGGCTTACCATGTGTGTTCTGTGTGTAAGCCTGTTGGCAAACTAACCTGTGATGTATGGGTGTATGTACTGGCTGGTGAGTGTAGAAATAATACCTGAGTGGGAATGGTGTCAAAACCCTTGGCGAGGTCCTGGTAGTATGTGTGAACTACCACACCCCACACCTAAAGTCTAGGTAGTTGTAAGATGTCAAACTGGTTCAGTAGGCATGATCTGCACTCAATCAGGGTGACCTGGGTTGGGTCAAGTGCCTGGAGGTTACCATTGTCTATGTTCATGAGTGCCATGAGGATGCGCTCCATAGCAGTGCAGATCACGCTACTCAGGCCTATGGGGTGGTAGTTACCATGGTCAGTTGTGTCACCACCTTGGTGGAGTGTAATAGCTGTTGCCAAGCACCAGTGAATGGCCATGTAGCCTGTCTAGAGGCTAATGTTGAATTGTTATATTAGGCGGGGGGCCACTTTGTCTTGTAGTGACTGCAGGATGCAGTCTGTGACACCATCTGCCTCCATTGACGCTCTGTCATGCTGTTTGAAAGGGCCATTACCACCTGTATGTCACAGATGTCTGGGATACAGTACATTTTGGGTATTGTTGTGTGCCCAGTAGGGGGTGAAGCTTGCTCCGAATGTATCATCAAGTGTGTTGGTGATAACAGTAGGGTCACTATATTCAGTGCAATATTGCACCAGCACAGTGCAAATCTGTGTGTTACTGCTTACATCCTTGACATAGCCAAAGAAGCCTCTGTGGTCATATTCTGAAGCCATGCCTATTTACCTGTGGATGTCAGCCTTGGATGATTACATGAGTAATATAAGTATCTTGCTAATACTGGTCACGGACGTCTGTATGTCTTGTGATTTGCTGTTGTTCTGGACTACTGTACTACTTCTGTTGTATAGCCTGTATAATGCACGGGTTCAGCAGACTGGTTTCCTTGTGTAGGAGTAGCTGGTCCTGGTTTATCATTGATGGCACGACCCATGCATCTCTGTAGGTGCTTATAGAGTGCATGTATCTTGAGCAGTGTCATCCCTGAGCGTGGGGGTTGTGAACTCTCCCACCTCTGTCATTAGTACTGTGGATTTAGCTATAGGAAAGGTATTCACAGTGTGTTCCTTGGGTGGGGGAGATGGTTGGGAGTAATAATTATCAGTGAACAGTTCATGGTCAGATCTAAACAGTGACCGGTTTACCTCTGCTGTAGTGCACCTATTGCACATGCCAGTGATTACCACTTCTAGTATGTTTTCACCTCTCGTTAGTCCATCTACCAACTGATACAGACCATATGAGGTGATAAATCCCAGGAAATGCTGGGTCTGGAAGTGAATACTTGAGTAGGTTATCCAGTTAAGTGTAGGATAGCCAACATTGATAATTAACAGGGTGTCTGTTAGGACTGTCATGTTTACCACTGTCTCCAGATAGTTGTAGTGGTGCTCCTGGGTCATGGAGGGTTATCTGTTGCAGCTCACAGTTTGCATTGCAGTCGTGGCTGATGTTAGCTGCAAATGGATGATCACAGAGGTATCATGCTGCCCCACTAACTTGGAGGTGTAGGTATCCCCCCCGATGAATATGGATACACCCCCTCCATGTCTGTGCCTGTCCATGTATAGTGGCTGAAATGTGTGTCATGGGTTGTAGTCTGGTAGTACCGGTGTGCTCACAGGAGCCTCACACAGGTCCCAGTCACAGAACAGATGTAGATGTTGTCCATTCTGAGGGGTGCTGCGAGTGGGTGCATGTTGTGAGTACTACTCCTGGTGTTGAGTAACCTAACCCTCATTGGTTCCACTATTGTGCAGTTCATGGAGGTGAGATCCACCCCTGAAACCTGCCTAAAAATGGCACCATGGGTGCGCCAATAGCCTTGGCTAGCATTTCAAAGCCTTAGGTTGACACATGCAAGTTGGTATGGCATTGTTGCAGGCATGTATCCCATCTGTGCTTGTGTCCCATCTTTCCTGTAGGTAACCTACTGGTAAGCAAAACAAAGCCTGAAACCTATACATGTCCACTAGCTTCCAATATAGGCTTTTGGTGTGATTATGTATCAGTAGTCTGTATGCTACTGCTGTACTTAACAGTTGTCTGACTACATGGTGAATCTACACTGTATATTGTGATCAGAAAACTCTGTATGATCACATATAATGTTGGAGATGGTCTGCACTGTAGAGGTTCACAGATAGATAGTAGGCTATCTGCCCAAGGGCATTTAGAAGCATAGCTACAGTGTGGTGGCTTTACCTGAACCATTGATGAAGTAACTCAGCCTCTGTCAAGCATAGCCAATGAAGTGATTCCAGGCAGAGTTGCTGGAAGCTGTTGAAGACTGGTGTGCTGTAGGGTGTAGGGGCACATAGTGATCTCAAAAGGGATGTTAACATGACAAACCAACAGCATTTAATTTCCCCAACAGGTCTTGCAGCTGTAGAACTGGAGTGGCTCCCCCACAACCTGGCTGCATGTGTCTGGGACACATGATCCCAGGGGTGTATATACTGTTGGCCAGTCACACATCACGGTTTCCCCTGAAGTGTGTCAGTGAGTGGCTATGCCAAATGTAGTTAGGATGTTAATGTATAGTCTCCCAATTCATGTGTCATGTTGGTATTTCTTGAAGCTTACTGGGTGTTGGTGGCTCCACCTGTTGTGTAGCCAAGCTTACACATAGGATTCATGGACATAGGAAATAGGCAGAAGGAACATCAATGTCAATAGTGTAATGTCTACAGCATTTGCATAATATCTGTGCAGTCCTGGTTCCAATCCCAATAACATCAGAGATGATTTACATGTTACATAGTATACCTTAACCACAGCTTGCATATATAGGTAGTATTCCACAGAATAATAAACATTTGGAACACACAACCGCTGAAATGTGCATTAATCACCCTTGCACTACCAGTGCCTGCTCTGAGAGGTAAAATTACCACTGCCAGGATTAGAACATGTAACCATGTACACAATCACCAACCACTAAGCTACCGGAGATGTACCAATGGCAGCTGTGTATACTGACAGGTTAAAACACAAAAGGTAGGAATGTGTGGAAATAGGACAAACCGGCATGTACCGAATGAAAGGTGTATGCTATATATATATATATGGGTCTATCTGAGTTCATCGACACGTTAAAATACCGACAATGGATTAACCGACACGAGAATGTCGAAAGTCATGTCACCGACGCCAGAAGATCGACGAGGCAGAAGACCGACGGAGGAAGACACCGACGCTGAGAAGCTGTGATGGGGTAAGGGTGCGAGTAAGGTAAGTGTGCGATGCTGGTGTTTAGTAGGGGTAGGGGTGGGATAAGTGAGTTAGGGTTAGGGCGCGGGTTAGGTGAGTGTGCGAGTAAGGTAAGTGTGCAATGTTGGTGTTTTGTAGTTGTAGGGGTGGGATAAGTGAGTTAGGTTAGGGCGCTGGTTAGGTGAGTGTGCGAGTAAGGTAAGTGTGCAATGTTGCTGTTTTGTAGGGGTAGGGGTGGCATAAGCGAGTTAGGGTTAGGGCGGGTTGGGTGAGTGCGATAGTGACGGACCTTAGGGTAAGGGTTTGGGTCAGGGTTGTGGTTAGTTGTGTATGTATGGGTTAGTGTTTGTTTGTAAGGATTTTGGTGTGCTTGTGTTGTGTGTGTGAGTGTTGGATAGGGGATGTGTTTTGTTTGTTGGTATGTTGTGTCGGGTGTATGCGATGTCGTGTTTGTGAACTGTCGATCTTCTGGCGTCGGTTAAATGCGTTTCTGTTTTGGTGTCGGTTAATTGCTTTCGGTATTTTAAAATGTCGATGAACTCAGATAGACCCATATATATATATATATATATATATATATATATATATATATATATATATATATATATATATATATATATATATACATAAATTAACATATATAGAGAGATATATGTCAATATATGGGGATATACATATATATATATATATATATATATATATATATATATATATATATATATATATATATATATATATATATATATATGTGTAGATATATAGATAGTTTAACAACATCTACATAACCATGGAGGTACATATAAATGGGTTACCTACCAAATACCGACTGCTTGACATACTGACGCATGTAATCACAAGGCTTAAAGTCCGAAAGGCCACAGTACTGAAACACCAGAAGTGCGAGGTTTATAATTCCGATGTTAAGGAACATTTAGTCAGTGCTTTTGGTGTTGCGGTTCAGGTAGGTTACTGTGTGTGTAAACCCTGCATAAGTAGCAATGTTCTGAAATATAACAGATGTACTCACATGTAGAACAACATCTTCTAGCCATTACACACAATCCACGGGAGTCATGAATCTAATATATCTCTGTCTCCATATAGCTGTTGAAATACATCACAATCAACACATCCAGGCTGTCTTCCTCAAAAGTAAGGCAAACGGACAATGCCCAAGTGGAGTACTCAATTATACACCACTGTTGCCATGGTATTGGCTAATGGAGTAGCTGCACAGCTGATGTACATCTAATTAACTACTTTGGAACACCAATTGGTGGTCAGAATAGCACATGTTACCGATATTTAACTATAAAAGGATGGCTCATCACACTTTCAAACCATCTGTATATACCAGCAGAACGTTACAAAGAAGATTGAAACACAAACTGAAAAGGATTGATTAACAGTCAACGACACCTCGGGTTACTAATAAGGTATGTAGAACACTCAGTATGTCTGTGTATGTAGTACCTGTTCTGTAATATTTCAAGTGTACGCAATGCATATAGTGGAAACAGTTATCTTGTAGTGATGTATTGGTGAGCATGGTAAAGCTTGTAGTATTTATGTGTGTACTGCTGTAGGTCACAAGGCAAGCAATGCATACACTCCAAGGTATGCTATATAAGGGCTTTGAACCCAAATATTCCTCACCAGCTACTGTCAGTGGCAAGGCTGGTCCAACGAGTATGTGCTATAACAGGGGATAGTATATGTTGATATATTGTAACAGTAGGCATATGTATGGGTGTATTACTGAGAATAACATGTCGAAGGTTGGCCCACTGTACAATTATGATTTGTATTGTGGGATATTGTGCCAATAACTTTGTAATGTACAGTATTGTAGGCAGATATGTATTACAAGTTACACAGCATTACTGTTATATTAGGCAAACATTAGTTGTGTCTATTGGTATTTACAATACACAATAACAGGATACATATGACTTGTAGTCACCCGATGGTTTATCAGCATGATAGCAAAGTAAAATGGAAGAGGTAGTTAACTATCCATGCACATAAGACATGTAATAAGTGCAAAGGTAGGTACTAGGCTGTCTGCCCAAGGGTATTTATAAGCCTACCCCCCCGAGTCAGTCCCACGATCGACCCCATTGGCTCCTCCCCCTAGGGTGCCTGCATCAGCCTCTGCCCCTCTTCCAGATCCCAAGCGTGGGGATCCAGTGCTCCAGGACACCCCCTTGGGTGTATCCCCCTCTTCTGAGGCCTCCGCTGATCATTCAGAGGAGCCACCTCGCAAGAGGAAATGCAAGAGGAAGCATGTTGACTCCCACAGTAGTGATCCCCGGGGTACATGTCTGTCTCTCATCCACCCATCAAGGTTTCCTTTGAAGAGTGCTAGTGAGGGGCCCTGCCTGATGTACATTGGAATCATGTTCCAAAGCATGGGGAGTCTCCGGGTCAGGAATCTATCCGTCCAGCACAACCTAGTCATCATTGTGGTTAGGTGTATATCCCTAGAGCATGTGGCTGTCAGAGGCTTCTGTTTAGGTGGAACATATCCAGCAATACTGGGTTGGACGTGGGCCTTGTATGTCAAGCAGAGATCACCTGTGAGTATGCGGTATGCAACCGAGTACAGCTGGAGTTTCTTAAGTTGGGCTGCATAAGTCATCTGTTTGAGGTCAGTAATCCTCTTGGTGTGGTACTGTTGTGGTCTTCCAAGCTGTTGCAGTTGTCTTTTAAGGTACATCCCAAATGGGGTGTTGTATCCTTTAATGGGTCTAATAAGTCATGAGTAGAGAGGCACAATGGCCTCCTTTGTTCTGGATGCGAACCCATTAGAGATTGGGGGGCCACCAATAAGGATATTTTAACCACCTTGTCATTATGGGTATCAAAGGAGAGATTGCTATCTACTGGGGTTCCCAGATCCCTTATTAGCTTTTCTGTATGTAGGGAACTAGCACCTATATGGTAGTCCATGTGTAATTAGTTATATCCAAAGGGGATGACTATGCACCTTTTAGCATTCTGCTAGAGGCCATGATATTGACACCAGGTATCTGTCTCAGTGCGACCCTTCCGGAGGGTGTCTGTATCAGCTGGGGAAACAATTATGGCCCCTAGTTTGCAGTCATATGCAAACCTTTTCAGCCAAAGCCCTACTGTGCTTGCCTGTACATCAGAGAAGTATATACCGAACATGAGGGGTCCTAGGACTGAGCCCTGGGGGATGCCACTTGTAACTGGTATACAGTCGGACCTAGGGTATGCAACTCCCACTGTGTGGGTTCTGTCCGTGAGCCACTTTGCAAACCATCACATGATGTAGTGGTTAATGTTCAGGTGGCTGGGTATGTCGATAATACCAGAATGGGGAATGGTGTTGAAAGCCTTTGAGAGATCAAGGTAGGCTGTGTGGACCTCCTTACCCTCATCTAATGCCTTGGTAACTGTCTCTAAGAAGTCCACCAGGTTTAGGAGGCATGGTCTGCCCTTAACAAACCAAGCTGGGAGGGGTCAAAGGTTTGGAGGTACCCAATGTCTCTGTGACTGAGATCCATGATGATGTGCTCCATAGCCTTGCAGACCAGGCTAGTCAAGCCTATAGGGCAATAGGTCCCATGGTCCATTGTGGCACCACCTTTGTGGAGTGGGATAACTGTTGCTGTGCACCATTCAGGGGGCACAAAGCCTGATGTGAGGCTGTTATTGAACATGGTGCATAGGTGGGGAGCCAGTACATTCTAAAGTTCATGTAAAACGCAGCCTGGGATGTTGTCCATTCCTGTGGATGCTGTGATTTTGGCTTGAGAGTGTGTAGCTTTGACCTGCGTAGTTGTGATTACAGGGACTCTGCACTCTTCCTGTATAGATATGGGCCCTTTAGGGGATGAGGGGGGAAAAACCTTTCCCATCTGCCAGGATGTTGGCAATATCTGTTGGTTCTGTAATGTTCGTGCCTTTGTGCTGTAACTCAGAGCAGATCTGGGTATTGATATTGAGATATTTGACATAGCTATAGAATGCTTTGTGGTTGTCATTGGAATTAGTGGTGGTTTTGTTTCCGTTGCTAGCTTTGGAGGATCTTATAAGGGATCTCAACTTCTTACTGAGGCTGACCAGGGAGCTCCTCCATGTATGGAATTGTATTCTCTTTTGCAACAGTGTCTTCCTTCTGTTGTACACTTTGTTTATGGCAGGGGACCATCAGATTGGCTTCCTTAATTAGGAGTATAGTGTCATGGTTCTGTTTGGGATAGCACGATCCATGCACTCGTGCAAGTGCTTATAGAGTGCATTTGTGTAGGATTCAGCAGTTGTAACTGTATTGTCCATCTGCATGGGTGTCATGAAATTCACCACGTCTGTCTTAAGAAGCATGAAGTTGGCTTTGTAGACATATTATATTGTGGTTCCCTTAATGGGGGGGTGGGGGCAGGATGTGGATGTCAAGGGTGCTTAGCTTATGGTTGGATCGGACCAATGAGGAGCTGACTTCAGGTGTGGAACACCGGTCACTCATGTTAGTAATGCCTAGGTCAAGGATATTGTTGCCCCTGGTGGGTGTGTGGATAAGTTGATACAGGGCATTGGTGTTTATGAATTCCAGAAAGCATTGAGCTAATGAGTTGGTACACAAGTAGTTTTCCCAGTTAATGGTGGGGTAGGTGACGTCGCCCATTAATAGGGTGTTTGGTTGAACCCTAATAATTTCCAGTACACCAAGAAAAGAGGAGTGGGAATCTTGGGGCATGGTGGGGGATCTGTAGCAAGCTACGATTTGGATTGCAGTTTATCCCAGAGGTAGTTGCACTTGGATAACCTCGGATGCATTGTGATAAGCAACTAGCCTGGAGGGGTGGATATCCTTAATGAATATGGACACACCTCTGCCTTGGGTGTTCCGGTCCAGGTTACATGGCCGAAAAGTGTGCTATGAGTTCTAGCCTGGTAGTGCAGGAGTGCTCTCTGGAGCCTTGAACCAGATCTCAGTCTCTGCACAGATATCAATGTTCTCCATTACAAGGAGTGCCTTGAGTGAGTGCATTTTGAGATTTAGACTTCCAGCATTGACTAGTATTACCCTCAGTTTGTGCTTGCCTGTTCCTGTTATGGTGGTGAATATGTTATGTGAACCTTGCTTAAAGAAGGCACTATAGGGGCAGCAAGAGCCTTAGCCAGTATCTGGAATCCCAGGGGCAACAGGTGCAGGCCATCTGTGGCAAAGCATCATGGTCTGTTGACCATGACATCCCAAGCAGACAGATACTGGATCCCCTTAGAATGACACCAGAAGCTTAGCCAATTGTTGAAGTCAATCACTTTGTCCTCGTACTGTGGTATTATTCTGGGCGATGGCAGAATGCAACTCAGGGCTAGGGTCATACCTGCCTGGCTTTCAAGTTCAGAGAGCTCTTCCATTTCTCTTTTCAGGTAGTCCAGGGAGGTATGTCTCAGGTCATTCACACCAACATGGAGAATGACAGAGTCATATTTGTACTTGTTGTGGACTGACCTGAGGGCGTGGGTTATGTGACAGATCCTGTTACCCGACAAGCAGCTGACAGTAACCTTCTCCTTGTTTAGCCTGGTGAGTGGGACATCAGTGTGCCTGACTATAGAGTCACCTATGACTAGTGTGTTAGGTACGTTGATTTGCCTTATTGGCTGTGGTTGAATGGCACTCTGTGGGCTATGTGCCATTGGGGTTCTGTTGGGGGATGGAGGCTGCTTGCGTTTCCACTTTGGAGGTCTCTGTTGCTTAGACCGATTATTATTGAGAGCCTCCGCGAATGCTTTTGTGTTACTATGTGTGGATTATGGTGGTGTAGATTCAGTGAGACTATGTGATGAGTGTGGTGTGGTGCGATTGTTTACCTTCTCCACATGACTGTCAGGTTCAGTCTTGGTTGGAGAGAGCTTTACCTCCAGTTTGGCTAGATAAGTGCATCTCTCACAGGTTGTAGTGTTGGGTGGTAAGCGGAGAGGGTTGTCTGTGTACATGAGGCAATGTCTACATTGCCTCAAGATGTCCAGATTCATCAGATAGACAGGAGAGAACACTGGCAGCTGACCCTTGGACATGCCTGAATAGAAAACTAATTTCCCCTAGATAAGTGAGGAAAGTGAGTACAAGAGCTATTTTACTCTAAGCAAGTGAGAAAAGTGTGTACAAAACCTGTTTACCTCTAGGTAATGGGGAAGATTGAGTGCTATAGTAATTAGTAGCTTACGTAGTGCTTACAAGTTTTGAACAAGTGCTGAGCATGAATAAGCAATCCAGATAGGATCTTGGATAGCATAAACACACTGTCCCCCCTAACAGGTACACAATCATATATCCATGTACACTACAGATCCCCTGTACCCACAACTATGCAGGTACAAGCTGCACTCAGGCTGCATGGGACTTGTCCACATCCCAGGTTGTATCATATACATATGGCAAAACAAGTTGCTCTCCACATACACATCATGTAAAACATAGCTTCATGTCAGGCTGTGTACACACTTAATGATGCACACCAACAGGTATCACAACCCACAAAGGGGGAGACACCACTGATAATGGGAAGTACTGCACTACTACCCTGCTGAGTCTGGTCTGAAAGGCCATGAACCTTGATCAAATTATTTGATGTCAGCAGTACAGATGTAGATGATGGTAAGGTTGATTTCACACTGCATGTCATAACCTTGCCAGGTCATAGGACATCATCACCCATTCTGAGTTCCACCTACACTCAGTATACTAGATGCACATTCCTATGTCACAGGAGTGTTTTGCAACAGGACTGCTGGCAGAACCAACACTGCAGAAGGTGTCTGAATAATACATGCACATCACACCAGTGCCAGCTACAGTAAGACAGGGATAATTAATTGTACTCCCCCATATTGTAGTCCATACCACACAGACTAACAGAAGGCATCTGCCTATTGAAGTATGCGAATGACTATGACCTAGGAGCAATAGCTGACTCAGAGTGTTGTGGACAACATACAGAAGGGGCTTTGTGGGTGAGGTGTGTGACATATGGCCATAATCTGACAACTACATATTGCATTGTCACCCCTATGTTAATAACCCTGTACCCCTGAACTACCACCTAGGCAGCGGTCAACATAATGGACACTGTGTGTAAGGGATGCAGCTGGGCAGTTGTCTTTCCTGTGATAGTTACGTCACCACACCTGTCAGGTGTACATATGTGGCAACCCTAATCATGACAGGGTGCCATTCATGAATATAGAGATCATTGTCCAGCCATACACAACACTCAAGTGACCCGTATCAGATCACATATTTCCTTTAAGGGGTATTGGCCATGTTCAGATGGCCTACACCAGCCTTCCCATTCCCCATCTCCACTATGTAGCATGATGCATACCCTGAATAAGTCCATGTCCAACCCAGTGATGTTGGACATGCTACACGTACACATCCTGATCTCAAACAAATACTTCATGGACATCCACCTTCCTAGAACTAGGATCACCACATGCTGGACAGATCCTTGTCCCATACACTTTACATAGTCCTGCCATACTATGTGTTCCTGTCCAGCAAAGCTGCACATCACCCCCCTCTCAGACATGGTGTGATGACCGCAGGGTAAATGCATCATTAACCCTGTGGATCAGTTATGTGGCACTGCTCCACCTGGCCCCAGAGACCCACCTGTCGGCTACAGCTAGGTAACCTTTCATCCTAGATTCATACATGGCCCAGGGCATATAGCCTACTAGTTGACTTTTACTGTACATGCTATAGTTGATATCCATCCCTGCAAATACCATCTGGCTAGCCAGTGTCCCATGTGTATTACATGTGCAACACAGGTGATACATGGCAGGATGTTGAATTGCTGTACAGTGCCATGTAGATGTATATGGAAAAACACATACATGTAAAACATTCCATAAGCAGGTCTGCAGGGTCACAGGTCATGTCCGTTAAGGCAGCATAAGTCTTTATATGTAACATATGCACAGCATCAAGGTCGACTGCATCAATGTGGACACATCCAGCCATGTGCTGATAAGTAGGAACACCAGTACAGGCAAACAGACATGTCCACATCAAGACAGCATCCACATGGAGTACGAGCAATGTAATCAGGTGACACACATACACACACACACACACACACACACACATATGGTGATAATATCCACTCACCATTGAGTGTCACATGTGTGTGACACAAATATGTCAGTGGTGTCAGTGTCATGTAGATTTGCAAAGAGAACTATTTAATCATAATAACTGCGATACACATGTGTGTTCAGCTGTAGCTCTGTATGTCTCTGTGAGTTACTGTGACCTGTCTCCATCATTATGTCTTCCAGGTATGCTGTGTGCAAGGCTACCCCCTTATACCCACTTGGAAGATGAGGCCTTCATCCCATACCTACATGACAATCATGATATCCTGTTCAGCCATGTGCCACAAGATGCACAGCAGTGGGATGCCCTGTGGATGAAACTTCGCAGGAGGGTTAATGATGTGGGTGGCCACAACCGCACATGCCAGCAGGTGCACATACACTGTACAGACCTCATTAGATGGGCGAAACAGCATGCAAATGCAATCACCAGGGAACAAGGTGCAACAGGTGGTGGACCACCAACCCAGCCCCCACTCACACATACCAAGGAGCTACTGGCCAACCTGGGGACACCTGCAGAACAACATCTACAAGCATTAGCCGATATTGTGTAGGTGGGTGTCTCTCAACCACCAAGCCTGGAGTTGCCTGGTAAGTCACTACTGCACCTATAACAACTATATTCCATATAGGTGCATGTGTCACTGTACAATATGTAATGTAACATCATATGCAAGGCATGTATACACACATGCCACATACTATAGTATGCTACTCTGTGTATGCACACGTACATACACCATAGTATAGTCTATTGTACTGATGTATGTGTTAACATGCACATTGTACCCTATAGCTATCATACAGGCATGGATAATGCTCATACTGCTGTGTTACTCCTATTTAGGTACCTCTGGTGTTCCGCTGCGACAGCAGCCCATTGCAGGTGAGACTGTTATTATTTATCAGGCATCTTAATGCACAGATCTAGATGCCATGTGGCCATTTACCACATGTACACATAATGTATGGTCCTGTCACAATATACAGGTCGGACCTGCAATGCATCACAATGGCTACCCATGTGCAACACTTGCAAACTATATGAAACACCGACATGAATCCTCACAAACTGTCATTGCCAGGTGTGCATACAATGGTGGAGGTGCTGTTCACTGTAGGACATGTACTACAGATCAGAACTACACATCTGGGGAATACAGGCAGTACTACACAGAGAGCTGGAGTATGGCCAGCCCACAGGATTCACTGGTGTAGATCATAGCCCTGCTATGAATGTCACACAATGTGATGTGCTATCTTGACATGTCCATGACATCTAGTGGCCTGGCTGCAACACTGCCTAACTATCGTGAATTACATATCCCATATACCAAACATACCACCCTTTGTCTGCATAACCCTGTCGTCAGTGGAGCATATGACATCTATGGGTGTATGTCATATGGGACAACACACACATGTGAAATAGACACCCGTCACAATAATTTGGCCAACACATGTAAACACATGGCCATGGAGGATGGCCAGAGACATGAAGCAACACACACAGTAGACATGATGCGCTTGTGTGTACACCCTGTCATACAATGGCTACACATGCTCCAACTATGGTCTTTGTGTAATGGTTATATTGCAGATGCGGAACACATCCTACAGGCCTGTGCACATCTTGTGTAGGCATGACATCAATCCACCACATAAGATGTGTTGAACATCTTGAGTGTGTCACAACATGACAGCAGTCACCTGCACAGTATCCACATCAGCCCACAGATACAGTACATTCCCCTTGCTGGTGTCAGACATCAATGTCATCCTTGCTCCTCGTGTGTGTGTGGTACACAGATGTCATGTGGGACATGGTGTGCTGACGAGTTTGCCATGTCTGGCCATAGTTGTCAGACAGCAGTAATATGGTTGCAGATCTGCAGAGGTGTCATCCATCCATATACCCTTCAGTGATCTGTGTCACACATTCCACATCATGGTTTAGTGTGTATGCACTTCAGTGACGTGGGTCACATTCCACAGTATATATGTACTGTATCTGAACACAGTCATGGCTATGAACTGTGTCTGTAACTCACACTGTATAGCAATAAAGACACCTCATGATTCCCTGCAATGGCCATGCACATCAGCTAAATGTGCAGTATACCTATAGGACAGACACACGACACTGCATGGGGACACCATTCCCCCACTGTATATTTGACAGGACACCATTGTGTTAAACATGTATGCATGCCATTGCACAAGTCAGAAGATCACATGTCATACTACATGTGATTGTCAAGATCATATGCCATACATCAGGCAGGTGTACTGTTAACCTGTCCTGGTCTACATGGTGTAACACAGAGATGTATGCTAACTACTACTATGACTGTGTCATTTTCATGCCTTCTGCCATGACACATGTATGCTGTTGTGTGCAACCCAGGGATGTATGGTAACTACAAATATTATTGTCTGTGCTGCATGCCGTCTGCCGTATCACATGCATGTTGGGTGCCATAGCGTGTGTGTCTGTGTGTGTGTGTGTGTGTGTGTGTGTGTGTGTGTGTGTGTGTGTGTGTGTGTGTGTGTGTGTGTGTGTGTGTGTGTGTGTGTGTGTGTGTGTGTGTGTGTGTGTGTGTGTGTGTGTGTATGTGTGTGTGTGTGTGTCTATTGTATAGATTGTAATGTACAGTTCTTGTCTGCCCCTCACAGGTGATGTAGGTGCGTTTCCCTCCTGCGGTCCATCTTATGTTAGTGTCCCCCACAGACTCTAGCAGTGATGATGAACGTATGATTGAGGTACAGGTAGGGTTGTCAGGGGCTAAATCTGTGCCATTGGTTGCCATTCCACCTATATCCCCCTCATCCCCGGAAACAGATCCCATGCCTACACATACCCCATCACTAGTGGCCATAGAGGAAGGACAGTTGGAGTGTGGTAGCTTGGAACAGGAAAGTGTGGGGGCTATGGAAGGTGTGCCTGCACACTGTGGTGTCAGCCAACTGACTGGTGGTACCCCCACACAGGCACATGGCCAGTGCTGCTCATAGGAGGACCTCTGGCCAACATGCTCCTGCAAGACAGAGCTCAGCAGCTGGTGTTACCAGACACATGTTTCAGGCTGTATTTGAGACACAGGCATGTGCTGAATGGCACAACATAGAAGATCCGAGTCTTCAGAGGGCTGCTGTCCATTCTTTAAACAACAACATCCAGGCAATGGTAAATGCTCAACAGCAGATTGCTGAAGCTTTGGATGGACGATTGGGTGACATGGTTGTAGTCCTTGACCATGGCATGACAATCCGCGAGCATGAGCTGTCTGTGTTGGAACATCTGGTAGGAGTCAGGCGTCGGGCACATGGATGTAGGCCTGCTACATCACCTGTTGCAGGTCTACGTGAATGAGCTACCTCACATGACCGCTCCCATAGTGGCGGTAGCAGCAGCAGTGCAGCTGGTGCTGTGCTGTCCACACCACAACACAGCAGGCTATGTGCACGTGGCCCTGGATGGTCCCAACAGGGACACGGTTCAAATGGACAAGTGTCATCAGACAGTACCCAATCTGCACCTCTGCTTGGTAGTGCCTGTGCATCCCCTGGCAGGCACAGGTCACATGGCCATGGCCGGACACCGTGAACTGTAAAACCTGGCCTGTACAGTCCGCAGCTATCAATAATACCCCTGTGTAGGCCAGACATATGCCAGAACTGTGTGCATACATACACGCACACACCGGAAACATATGTAGAGCACCGCAACACACACATACATAACATACACACACACACACACACACAATTAGATCAAAGGCCCTAATCCACACACATGATGTCATCCAATGGTGGAGCCTAGGCCTCTGGCAAACATTATAACCCTGGGCATATGATGATGCCTGTGCTGCATCCCTGACATCCACACCATCGGTGCAGGGACATGCTCATATGGTCTGATGCACAGAGTGAACAGACTAGGAAGATAAGTGTTGTTTACAGTTGTTGAGTACTGTTGACAGGCAGCAGACATACCATGTACTACAGGTGTACAATGCATTTCATACTGTTAACAGTATGTGTCTTGTGTAACAACAGTAACTGCATGTTGGTCATGATGTTCTGCTTTCCTCCTTCAGGTCTAATTGCACGTGCTGGTGGATGTCAGTGTTTGCAGTTAGTGCCCCATATGTCAATGTGGACTTCTCACAGGTATGTATGAATATACCAGCATGCACCTTGTAGCTGCCACATCACAGTGAGAATGTTCCATGTTCTAAACACGTCTACTGATCCAAGAGCATGATAGCTGTGTATTAAGCTACTGTGGCTACAGACGTGACATCCATACTGGGTGACATCACAGGTACAGTTACATGGAGTGGTGAGGTAAGAGAGCGGTCTAGCTGATTACAATGGTAGAGGCCAGTGGGAAGTGTGATGCCTCATTGGGAAGCAATAATACAAGTTCCCATGATAGGATGCCAACACACAACTGCATCCACACACTCCAGAATAGTCACACATGTATTCAGTGACACAGTAACAGACCCACACCCTCACGGATTCACTGACACAGTAACACACACTTACACACAATTGCTACTGTTGAGGTGAGGACCCCTGCCTATGTGCAAATCATCATTACAGTACTGTGCACCTACATGATGCGACACAGAGAATACACATGTACAGGTAGTCAGTAGGGCCTAAGATCGGGGACATAAACACGGATAGCAGATTGCATCACCTGGATGGGGAGAGGGGTCTTATCAGTTCACTATGGTAACATACATCCTCACTCCAGGGACCAGACAGCCATACACACACACACACACACACACACACACACACACACACACACACACACACACACACACACACACTGTGGCATTCACTATTGAATACCCCTATGTCACTCACATACAGATACCTCACATGTGTGAGATACACGCCCCTGCCTATGTCCTGCTTTCTACATTGCAGTCTGTACAGATGTCTACACTAGTGTACAGGAGAGAGAGTAACAATTGAGATGTATTCCCCACCATAAGTGACATATATGGACACACACGCAACCACACATGCCACTACTGTGAATCAAACACCTGCCTAGCTCATGATATGTATGACAGACTTACAGCAGTATTGCACATGTTACAAAGTGTACTGATGCTTCCTTTGGCAACAGTGCTGATATATGCACACGGGAAGTCTCAACTGTTACAAGTGTCAAGTGATTTACCTTAGGTGTCACCCTGACCGCTGTCTATGTTGTGTGTTATGCCCTTCAATTAATGAAACCATTGCTTACTGGTTACACAGGTTATTGTAGGACCGCTTGTGACACACCTGTGAGCTGTCCTCAGCAAACATCCATCTGCAAAGATGCCCCACCACTTAGTTATTTCCACACATCTGTCCATATCTGATGTACATCTTTCCATACATTCAGCATATCACCATATACAGTTGGCAATGCCGAGGCTGCATTGCAACTGCATGATGTACTAAGATACACATCACCTGCATACATCAGAAACTGCACTTGCATGGTATCTGAATGCACATCACTACATGTACATGTGTGTAGGTCCTACAATCCTGTCATTTGGGCATGTTTGTAGGCATTGCAATTGGTGGACATGTGTAATGACATACATGACACTTGGATTCTTGCATGATATGATAGGTGTAATGGGTGACCAGTACAGAGGGAATGTTACCTCTGTCAACATTGATATCACACCTTATGTACTGCTAGCATTCAGCAGCCATGAATCTACATTCCATGTGCATGTGTGTAATGGCTGTAGCCACCTGTCTGCACAAAGGACAACAACAGCTATGCTATTTACATGTATGTTGTGTGTGTGTGGCATGTACATATCCAGGGCAGGTACATGTATGTTATATCCAAACATGAGGGTGTTTACTGGTGTACAGCAATAGTCATCTGCTAATGCTGTAAATAACCAAGAGCCCCTGGTATGTGTACAGCTGACCTCGTTACAGACAGTGGTATCATTGCATTGCATAACACATGATGCAACTGTGTCAGTACATGGGTACTCTCTACAGCTGATGTAGAGCTTGGTACAGTCCACTGATCAAGTGTCACATGGTGGTGTATTCTTATATGTCCTACAACATGTATGGATGTGTGTAGGTGGTCCGAGGACATGGTGGTGTCTGAGGTTTACATCCTAGAAATTCAGCATTTGATACTGTGCCCTGCACCTGACTCATCTGTGATGCCTTTTGTGGGAGTACCGGCCAGTACATGTGAGTGGCCTCTATGTATGTGGGGACACCACCACCAGGAGCGGTCCGTACCTGTGTTATGGCCCACATGTCTGGTTCTGAGGTATATGGTAGTAGTGCTGTTGTGCACTATAGAGCCTTCAGCCAGGTGTTCCTCACTGCACAGATGTCAGTACTCCCCATTGTTGGATCTACAGTGAGCAGCTGTGATTATGGACGCTACACATCTGTCACTGGTTAGCATAAGCATACAATGCAGTTGTCCTTTAGGTGTCAGGGTGTTATCCTGTGTTTAGGACATTTGCCATGGAATGGCATTATATGGGCGAATGTGACTTGGGTATTATCCCCACTCCCTGGAATCATGGATGCATGTGATATGTGTCAAAGGCCTGTCTACTGTCAGTCATGTCATCCCAGAATGACAAACACTGGACTCATTGTGTTGGTGAAGCAGTTGCCACTCCTAGCAAGGCTCATTGTGTTGGTGAAGCAGTTGCCACTCCTAGCAAGACATCACTGCGAGTGGTGGTATTATGCTTGGTATAGGATGGTACATCTAAGGTGATGGACATCAGCAGTCGTGTATAAGACCAGTGTCAGATATATGTAGAGCAGCGTTCCTGCTAACAATGACAACTACTAACACCAGAGTCCATTACAATGTGTTCTTTATGTCTAACTGTAATAGCATGGCCACTGTGGACTTCCGTGTTTAGAATCAGAGTGCATCCCAGACAGCCCTGTGCTACTAAGTGTATGAGCATGCCCAGAATAACCTTGTGTAGATGGACACATTGTGCATTCCGAACAGCCCTGTGCTACTAAGTGTGTGAGCATGCCCAGTGACACCTTGTTTCAGTTATGCGCCTCGAAGTATATGGCATGGCCATTGTAACCCTGTATAGTGATAGTAGTCGTCCATTCCACAGATGGGCATACTCCAGGCCAGGATGGATTCCTACTTTAAACACACAGGTTCACAGGTATGTACATCTTAACTGCCAGCATCCCTGTTGATGTCCGCATTCCTAGAAGGTCATAATGACAGCCTTGACATGTGTAGTCTGTGTGGCGCGACTTGTAACTATGTAGTATTGTAATAGTGATCTGTAGATAGGCAGGTGTTCCTTTCGGACCACTGGCATGTGTGTGTGTGTGTGTGTTTGTCTCATCTGCCTGAGGACTGAATAATGTTTTTAGACTGCTCACACTCCATACAATTCCTATACCCTCCTTTGGCAAGGCTGATGATGTTACCCACCATCCTAGAAATACACCTCTGGGAGTGCTGTGTCCCAGTAATCTTGGCAGCGCATTCTGTAACTGCATAAAACTATAGTGTAATGGAGTATTTAGGTCGGTGTTCTAATCCCAGACTTGCCAAGTGTGTGTGTGTGTGTGTGTGTGTGTGTGTGTGTGTGTGTGTGTGTGTGTGTGTGTTTTTCCCCGTCTGCCTGAGGACTGAATAATGCTTTTAGACTGCTCACACTCCATACAATTCCTATACCCACCTTTGGCAAGGCTGATGATGTCATCCACCTAGAAATACACCTCTGGGAGTGCTGCGTCCCAGTAATCTTGGTAGAGTGTTCTGTAACTGAGTAATGCTGTAGTGTAATAGTGTAATTAGGTCGTGTTCTAATCCCAGACTTGCCAAGTGTGTGTGCGTGTGTGTGTGTGTGTGTGTGTGTGTGTGTGTGTTTGTCCTCATCTGCCTGAGGACTGAATAATGCTTTTAGGCTGCTCACACTGCATACAATTCCTATACCCACCTTTGGCAAGGCTGATGATGTCACCCACCTAAAAATACACCTCTGAGAGTGCTGTGTCCCAGTAATCTCGGTAGTGCGTTCTGTAACTGCATAATGCTGTAGTGTAATAAAGTAGTTAGGTCAGTGTTCTAATCCCAGACTTGCCAAGTGTGTGTGTGTTGGTGTGTTTGTGTTTGTCTCTGTCTGCCTGAGGACTGAATAATGCTTTTAGACTGCTCACACTCCATACAATTCCTATACCCACCTTTGGCAAGGCTGATGATGTCACCCACCAACCTAGAAATACACCTCTGGGAGTGCTGTGTCCCAGTAATCTCTGTAGCTTTAGACTGCTCACACTCCATACAATTCCTATACCCACCTTTGGCAAGGCTGATGATGTCACCCACCTAGAAATACACCTCTGGGAGTAATGTAACCCAGTAATCTGGGTAGTGCATTTTGTAACTGCGTAAAGCTGTAGTGTAATAAAGTAAGTAGGTCGGTGTTCTAATCTCAGACATGCCGTGTGTGTGTGTGTGTGTGTGTGTGTGTGTGTGTGTGTGTGTGTGTGTGTGTGTGTGAGTGTCTGCCTACGTGAGACAAGTACAGTGCTTTGTAGAGTATGCAGTCTCTGTACAAATCACATGACCATCTTTGTCAATCCTGCTGTTGTCACCCACCTAGGTCTACACCTGTAGGTGTGCTGTAACCCAATATTCACTGTAGCGTGTGCCCTAAAAGCGTATTGCTGCAGTGTGATATGGTAGGTAGGGGTTCATATACAGGACATGGCAAGTGTGTGTTTGTCTGTCAGAGCCTGTGTAGAGGTGGCTGTGAGTGTCTTACCATTGGACATGTTGGGGAGCGGATTTTGTAGTTTTCCTATATGGTGTCCGTCTTATGACACATTGGCTACCTCATGAGGAGTACAGCTGTCAGTCAGCCATGGGACTGTGTTGGCAAGCCACACCCCTACATCTGGCAAAAGGCCTGGTGAATAATGTATGCAACCCTACTAGCACCCGGTATATGTCCTGCACCCATGTGCCATGCACAAACAAGTTGCCTAGGATATCCCGCTATGTTGCTAGTACCATGCACATTGATGACAGATAGTAGACATGGTGTGAATGCAGTGGCCTGCAGAGGACATGGCACCCTGTACAGCGGTACAATAGGCACATATTAGCAGACATTGTGCCTTCACTATGTTCCCACCTGGATGCCAGCAACATATGTGGTGCCATCAAATGTGATCCACAGAGGCCATACAATGCCATACACATGCACCCTGTATGGACCAATGCCACTTATACCAGGGAATACCTGTATCATACAATCAATGCAGGTGCAGGGTCGACCTACTCACTATAAGCAGGTTCAACCACACCAGGACAGTATTGGCATATCGGGGATAACAGTCTGTGTACACAGCATGTGCCTTACAAACCAGGTACACCTGTACATGTCACTGTACAGTATTGTGGGACATGCACATCCCAGGCAATGTCCATGTGAAGGACTATCAAACACAGACGTGGCATGCATTGCAAAACTATGGCCCTACATATTGATAACCAGGATGTCAGGGCAGATCATGCAGTAGCCATCAGTGTGGGACATTGCAGACACTACACCCCTGCACTGCACACCATTATCAGTTGACACGATGCCAAGGATTACCCCTCACCTAGACTTGTGCAGCCATCTTGCACAGCCAACCACTACACACCCATGCAGCAAAGCATACATGCATGTCTGTACTGGCACCTTGTGTCTGCATGTGGGTTATGATGCTCCCACCCACAGTCACTCCCAGTATAACCCTCATTGGCATACCAACAGATGTCAAACACTTTCACATGCCCTAGCCATATACCCTCCAGATATCCCATGTGGTGCATGTAGTCCTGTGCATTACTGCAGTGTGGCAAACTAAGTAGTTAGGTTGTGTATTTGTGGCCCTGGCAAAGAGTGTCAATGCGTGTCCATTAGACAGTGTGGTTGTGGTGACAATGGCATCTATTCTAGTGGGCAGCCATGTGTGCCACACCTAATGTATGTCTACTATATCTCTGTTGCAGATGTCACTCACTTACACACATATATGTTCTTACAGCAGAGCAACATGTCGCCTTTGTGGCACATGTAGTAACGTCATGAATATGTAATAGTAATGACTAGTCATTCAGGGGTTTGACCCCTGTACTGTTATGCGTGTGGCAGACGATGCTTAGGGTTAAGTCTCCAAGCCCTTCCCTAGTGTACTTTGCCTGTCCCATCCACACATTCTCTGGTGGATGTGAAGGTGTACACCTGCTCAGCAGCAGCATGTGTATTGTAAGTGATGGACATGATCAGGTGATGGCCTCTGCACCGATTGCAGTCCTCCTCTAGCTGATTGCATGTGGAACAGCTGTGACGGTGTTCCCATAGCCATTCACATGATAAACACAGTACACTATCTAGGGAAAACATGTTGGTATTTGGCCATGACAGTCGCTGTGAGTGGTACCTGGATGTGGTGTTCTGACACGGCATTACAGATGATATCTGGATTACCTCAACATTATACACAGTGGAAAATAGCCTAAAGACAGGAGGGTGATGTGCCACACATGACTACAGCATGTAAGTGTAGCTATGCTGCACTGAGACTACTGCCTGTTTAACATGTGTGTGGTAATGGCTATCCTGCATGTTTTAATACAGACATGATAGTACTCTGTTCGTAAGGGACCCCATCTGTAGGGCCATCTGTGAACTGGTCAGTGTGTGTAACCATTTGTTTCCTATTTTACACACTGAATACACATCTGTGCACAGCAGAAGCATAGTGTGAGGATTGCAGACAGTACATGATGATAGGGATGTGTTACTGCCATCGCATCCCTGACTGGGCATGTGTCACATGAAGCAGTAGTATGACAGACACTGTCTGGGGTTCCCAGTGACAAGCCAATAATGGGCAACTGTTCATAGCAGTGGTCACACGTCTACTACACATTGTACAGATGGCATGCAGTATATATGCATGTGTTGTGTTCCCTCAGCAAGTGTATACCATCTGTTGCGTTGGGTTGATGGTGATATCTATGCATACTGTTGTAGGTAAACCTGTATGCTGGTGTCTATCACTAAGCCATATGTGGGTTTAAACTGCAACACCATAGGCTGAATGGGCTGGGAGGTCCTGGCAGAACCTCCTCTCCCACTTCAGCTGAGAATGGCACCTGACACTAGCACATCTGGGGCCCAGCCTTGGACATCAACCTCTGTTGGCTCTGCACCACCTTCTGGTGGTACAACCACTGAGGATGGAGCATGCCCCCCCTGGGAGCAGGACCAGACAGCTACATGTCTGCTGTCATGCGGTCTCTGATGTTTGAGTTGGGGGCTCACTAAAGGGTTCCGAAGCCAGATATGCAAGCTCAAGGGTGGAGTGCCACATTTACAGAGTGATGCTGCCCCTCCTGGACATCCCCCAGCACTGCCTCCTTTTCAGATTTTTAGGTGCAGTGGTGGCTGCCCATGGCTGGGGACCTCCGTCCTACTGTTCCCATGGGCTTGTGAATGCCGAACACCCAGACCTGCCCGGAGTGTATCCCCCATCATGTGTAGTATACCAACCCTGTATGCTTTCTTGTCTGTGATTCTACCCTACCTATCCTCCACGGCCATACCTACACTCCTTCCCCTATATCTGACCCTCTTCTACAGAAACATAAGGCCATTCGGCTCCTAGCACTACATCTGCCCTATACATAGCTGTCCATTTCACACACATGCCCACTGGACACATGTAACCCTTGTAATATACATCACAACATACTCCTGTTATCCTCACCCCTGTCCCTCAGGCGCACGATCCTGGTATGCACATCACTCCTAAATGGTCCAGGTACACCTGATGAAGACGACCCTATTGTACACACAACACTACCGGTCCCTCTATGGTTACCCCATTTGCCTTTATCATGATGATGATGTTGCACACAGCACCTTGCAAGAGTACTGTTCACACATAATGATTGGACAGGTACTGTTGTGTTAATGTACATTGCATGCACAGAGTGATGTATACGGCCAATGTACAGTTATTTGCGTGTATGAATGACACGTGTCTGTCTGAGGGAGTCTTGAGAACACATAGAACAACATCACTACATAATACAGGCATCGCTGGTGTTTCCCATTTCATTCATTTGTAATGCTTTGTTGCCACATGGTATGTTACTGATATAGCTCTATATATGTATGTACCTATATGCTGGACATAAACACTAACATATACATCTACATGATGGGATACATTCCTATACTGTTGAATGACTGCGCTGTATGATATGTTTGTGGTACTGTCCGTTGTCTGTATATCTGCCATGGCGTATTGGTAATTCACATTAGCTGTGTGTGCAGGGTCCTGGTTCCAAGCCTTGCAGAGGACGTTTATTTGGTTGCAGGGCAGAACAAGTCCATTGGATACGGAGGGATTAAGGCGCATTAAAGCAGTTGGGAGCATGTGTGCGTGGGTTTGCATGGTGTTAAGCACTGCTGACCTCTGGTTACAGCTTCTTACACTCAGTTAGGCTCTACATTGCTTTACCAGTGCAATCCTCGCATACTGGTAGCCAAACAGGCTTACACCCGCTTGCTCCCGCATTTGCAAATGCACTGACATTGGTGCTTGCATCTGACACTCACACCCCTGGGTGGGACCGAGGACCACAATATTACCTTGTGATGCCTATTACATCGGACTACATGACTACAGTATCGGGAATGGCTGCCCATTAGGCGACGGCATGGCGTTCGATTGTATGGAATCAGCGGCCTGTCCAGTGAATTAATATTATTATTTGTGTGTTCCTCATACAATCTGCTCCCATCTGGCTGATACATGGGAACCGAGACTCTTCAATACAGACAAGTAATTGGGTTTTGGGAGCCGCATCCGTCGGCCAAGTCATGCTACCGCATACCTATTATAGGTTTGCCACCTTTTCAATTGGCCAAGGTGGGACTGTAGGGTTGACACCTGTCCCACTTTGCAAGGGACAGTCCCTCTTTAGGCAGTTGTGCCCTGTGAAAATAATCAAGACATAGCAAATGTCCTGAGATTATAGGACAATATTGTATCCTAAGTTTCTTTAATAGTTGCATAAAACAGTTATTTTATATATGAAACTTCTATATGTTATGTGAAGTAGCATAAGCAATTCAAATGTTACTAGAATAAGCTTTTATTTGTGAAAATAATTAAAATTCTGTACTATGCATGGCTGTAGGTATGTTTTGTACTAGAAAATCTGACATTTCTACAGAACATGTCCCACTTTGGGCATTTGAAAATGTGGCAACCCTATAGGACCTTTATGTAGAGGCGTCAGATTTTGCAGGGCAAAACATACCCACAGCCAGTACAAAGGCGAGTACTTCACTGTTTTGCCTAAATAAAATGTTATTCTTGTAGCATTATAGTTACTTATACTGTTACTTATAACATTTAGGTGTTTCAGATACAACATAATTGTTTTTTGCAACAACTACAGACAATATAGGAAATCTTTGTCCTAAATCACAGGATATTTGCCATAATTACAATTATTTTGCAGGACACAACTGCCCAAAAGGGAGTGTCCCTCGCAAAGGTGGACAGGTGATAAACCCAACACTATTATCCTATCATCTTTCTAAGGTAGTCGGTGGAATATGCACTTTCTCTCACTAGCAGACCTCTCATACAATTGGGGAAGAATGAACACTGAATCAGGGACACTGCATAACAACCTCAGGGACACATTTAGAAGTTTGGTGCTATTAACCAGACACATTGGCAGACCCAGAGCATATGTATTCATACACATTGTCTGAGGTACATGCTGTTTATGACTCTTACAAGTTGTCATTATTCATTAAGTGTATTCCGCCACCTTTCCTCCTAATATCACTAGTTCTAGGAGGGTTTAGTTGGGACAGAGTTAGATTCTGATTCGTAATCACGGATGTCCCTGGTAATCGGGGACAGTTCAATGATATGGTCCCTATGTGTTCCCCCAAGGGTTTACCGATTATCTAGTGGATATGCTCTTAAGGTTTGGGAGGTATGGGCATCTGCTATGCCCAGATCGGAATATTACTTACATCCATGGGGCAGTCCTAATACAGCTCTGCCAGCCAACACCTGCATGCCTAGGCCCATAATCGCATACTCATAGTTCCTCTACCTGCCACTCCTCTATAGCACTCATCCTTACTGTGGGCATAGGTGGGGAATAAACACACCCCTACACACTGCCCACTCTATCCGTGTTGGGACACATGTCGTATGTTGTGTCAAACCATGTGTTATCAGGCTTGCATAACCTACTGATCCGTGTACATCTACAGCCTGGTCACATCAATCATTACAGGGCCTGGCTCTAATCACTAAATTTTTGGTGTCCCACAAGGGACATCACTGTCCATGTTTCAAGTGTAGACCTTGCAGATCTCTCCCACAGGTAGTTTCCTGCCAGTGGTCTGGGAAGCAGTGGTGTATTTACCTTTATTGTGTGTCTGTATGTCTCACCGGCCTAGCTGGGGGGTGGGGTGTAGACGTTTGTTTATTGGACCTACCACCAACATATACCCGGACTGAACATATGTTACCCGTAACTGCTGTATCATATCCTAGGTATATACATGTGTATATATACTGTAACATATATATATATATATATATATATATATATATATATATATATATACTGTAACATATGTATATATATATATATATATATATATATATATATATATATATTTACATTAATATTTACAGATATATCTGCATATGTATGCATACATGTATATTCATATCTTGCTGTATATATATATATATATATATATATATATATATATATATATATATATATATATATATATATATATATATATATATATATATAATCTAACGACATATGGGTCTATAGTTGTCTGCATATGTATAGATTCATATGTGGGTATGTATCTGTATTCTTTCTCTCTATGTATACATTCGTACTACGGCAAGGGAGAAGCATATCTTTATCTCGCTATGGATACATATACACACACATAGCTCTACTTATATACATCGACATCTGGTTATTCTTTTCCATGCCATACAGATTACACTTTGCTTTAGTGGGTCTCGCAGTGGGTGTGGCTGCTCGTTGGGTGACGCCTCTGCCGAATGAACACATTCGCTTGTATCCCTAGGGCTGTCCATATTGGCCAACATCAGCCAACACCTGCACACCTAGACCCATAAGTAGCTACCCATAATTCTTCCACCCTCGCCTTCTCGACAGCACCCATCCTTACTCTGGGACCTGGAGGGTTCTGGACACACCACTACACTCTGCCCATGCTCCACTTCACAGAACCCATTTCATACAATTGTCTCGGCCCATGGGTAATATGGGCTACCCACCCTTGTATTCCGTGTCTGTATACACTGCGGACAAACTAGATGATCTATCACATTCCTATGGTTTGGCCAATTTTTGGGATGTCCCGGAAGGGACGCCCCAGTATGTGTTCCATGATTAGAATCCACGGGTTTACTGTGTCCCCCCATGTGTATCCTGCCTGTGGTATGGGGAGCAGTGTACACTTTACATTTCATGCGTGTATAGTTCACGTGTCTGGCTGTAGGGGGGGGGGTGGAAGGGCATGCTGCGTGTGTCATGTGTCTTGCTTGGGCTCCTCACTTCCATTGGCATAGCCTGTGAACAAATGTCATTCCTGTGTGCTTTTTCCTATCATAGCTGTATATCTCTATATATCTACGCATACACACACACACACACACACACACACACACACACACACACACATATATATATATATATATATATATACGTATATGTATGTCTGCAACCATATATATGTGTGTGTGTGTGTGTGTGTGTGTGTGTGTGTGTGTGTGTGTGTGTGTGTGTGTATATATATATATATATATATATATATATATATATATATATATATAAATATATGTCTATACACCAGCATACTAGTACCTTATTCATTATGACACCGACACTTCACTCCAGTTATCTTGTAATTGGTATTTAGCACGTTATACAGCAGACAAATGCCGCAATATGTTCATGTACGGATTACTGATGGTAACTGGAATGTGATACAGTGTGATTCGGTACGAGAATGTCTGTTCATTAGTTGGTTGCTCTAACGAATGCACTATTGCTGTGCCACTCCATATGCATATATACCCATATACCCATATACCCATGGCTCCTGGTTCCCCAAACACACCCCAATGCCTCCCTAACACTGCTGTCATCCATTCTCCTGTCAGATTCATGGTGTATCGACACCACTACACACTAGCCACACCCTACTCCTATAGAGCCATCCCATCGATTTACTCACTCCACGTATCCTCTGACCTCCCATACATATAGTCCACAAACATTGTTGACATGAGTGACCAAAGGAATACGTTTTGCTATTATTGGGCTGACCCACATGGGACACACAAGTGTTTATGGCAGGATTAGACTCTAGACTTTATTACATCTTTACTCCCGTTAACATGACACTACTATTCATTAATATGTATGACTATGCGGTATCGCACACGTTCAACATGGGAGCCTAGTTATGTATGTGTTCAGTATATTTCTTTTACAGTTAGACCAGTTAAATACTTGTTGCCATACCGGGCAGATCACAGGAAGGATTCCATGTGTGGGGATGCCCTCACATTGGATTATTGTCAGCACAACACTATCTTTGGACACTGTACGCGCCTCTGCATTCTAGCAGTTTATTGCCTTTATTGGTGGCCTGGACCATTTTTATTTTTATTTTTTCATTACATTGTGAGTTTGGAGGTTTATTTTCCTTTGGTTCCAGTTGTCTGCTTGTGGAGGCTTGTGTTTTATTCATTGTGCACTAGTGCTACAATTATGGAAGTTTCATCCAGCGATTCTACAATTATTGAGAATGGTGAACTTTTCAGTCCCAGATGCATGGCCAGAACACAACGAGAGGTCATTAAGGTTCGCGAAGAAGTGGCATCCTTGATGGGGGATTTAACTAGGCTTATAGACTTGCTAAGCCAAAACGAGCCAGTAGGTGGAACCATATTACCGGGTTCTTTGCCTTCTTGTGTTTCGGATGTTACAGCGGCACCTACCACGTCGTCTCCACGCTCTGAGGTTGTGAGCAATGGTGGGATCCAGACAGAGGGAAGAGGTGTTCATCAAGGACTTAGCAGCAAATATAGACCAGGTTTGGCTGGTCAGCATGTTATGACACATGCTAACTTGGATTTTTTGGACAACAACGGCCGGGTCGTTCCATAGATACATACTAACTTAAAAGGTACTGTTTCCCCTGTACACTGTTTAACAAGTAATGGCAATGCAGTTCAGTTTAATACTGTAGACACGGAGGTTTTTCCTCCTTTGGGCCCTGACCATTCTGTGCATTTCAGGGACATATTGGAAAGGAATTTTGAATTTAATACGTCTTCTTCTGGCAACAACATTAACAACAATTTTTATGGTCATGGACTCAATTTGTCTGATGTGCCCACTTTGAAGGACATGATTTTTTTTCTTTTGAAAAAAAGTTGTTCAAATACAAATGCTTGCAGATAGACAATCGTTATTTAAATTGTGTTAGTCACAAGTTTGTCCCACAAGGACTTAGATTGTTTAAATACCCTTTTGGTATTGTTTATACCCAGGAAATATTACATGACTTTCATGACTTTTTTGATGAATGTGGGCTAGGACTTATTTCTAGATTAATTAAACACAATGATACAGCATTAGTTATGTTGTTTAGCGAAATTAACAAATTGAATGATGATATTTTGAAAGATTTATTGTTTCCAGATTATGAGCAGTTATACAAAAAGGTTCTGAATAAGATTGACCTAAGGGTACACAATATTTTTGTTAGAAAGCAGAAAAATTTTTTTAGGAATAAGCTACAATACAACACTGGTAAAGTGTATCCGGGTCCTTTTAACAATTTAAAACATAAGACTAAGGTAAATGAGAATTTTCATACTAATAAACATGGTATAACTGGTTCATCTGTAGAGCAGAGGGTGAACATTCATGATAGGGATATACCGCTGGAAGGAACTATTAACAGACCTCTAGATGAACTAGATTCGTTCTCTGAGCCCCATGATCATTTTTTAGTACCAAGGAGGTCAGAACGGTTGGCCAACAAAACCAGATATCCTTCGGACCCAGGATATCCATCCAGTTATTATGGGAACAATTCTGGATGGAAGAAGGTGGGGAAGAAGGGGAAATAACAGTAGTGGAGGGCACTGAGGGTATAGTGTCCGAACACAAATGATTTAAGATTTTTAATTACACCACTTGTACTTTGGGAAAGCAGCATTTTAACCTTTTTTCTAAAGGATTTAAGTTTGTTAAGACAAATTATGGTGATTTAGCCAACCTTTTGGTTGACTTTAAATTATATCTTAGGAAGTTAAATTTAAACATGGTGTGTAAAAAAACTGAAGATGGCAACAATGATGGTAATAAGGGTTTAGTTAGAAGTAGTACCTTCAATCCACCCCTTCACCCGGCTTTAATGATGTTCGAAAAAATTGTTACAGAGGAAACATATGAAGCATATACAAGGAATAGATGGATTACAGGACATCATAATCTTAGTGAGGCAGAAGAGAAATTACTTCATTATCTGCAGTCACAGGGACACTTTCGTATTATGAATCCTGATAAAGGTGGGGGGGGGGGGGTAGTTTTGTATGGTACTGAAGAATACAACAATGCAATTACCAACATTTTGCTTGACAACACTACTTATTCACCTGTTTCTATTAACAAAATTCATACAGCCTATAGGAGAATTGATTCTCTTTTGGAGGAATATTTGGTGGAAAATAGAATAGATAGTAAAACATATCAGTATTTGAGACAACTGAATCCTATTATTCCAAACTTTTTGGAGCTCCCAAAGTACAGAAGTCTATAAGGGAACCTCCTTTTAGGCCTATTGTATCTGCTAGAAACTCTAAAACTCATCCCTTAGCAGTATATGTTGATTACTTTACTAAAGAAATTGAAGTCAAACTAAACATCTTATTAAGGATTCTAGGGAATTTCTTAGTAAAATGACTAATGATTTGTGGAGTGAAAATTGTAGTTTTCTTACTATTGATGTTAAAGATTTATTTACTTGCATTCCACGATGTGAGGGGTATGAGTTTTTTAGTGATAGTGTTAACAGATATTCATCTTTATCTGAAGATCATATTTCCTTAATATTGGAGCTTATGGAGGTCATACTTGACAACAATTACATAGGCTTTCAGGGTGAGTATTTTCAGCAGATTAGTGGGGTAGCTATGGGGGCAGCTTGTGCCCCCGTATATGCAAATTTAGTGATGTTAGAAAGGGAGAACAGGTACGTGTTCAATAGCCCTTTCCAAGAAAACATTAAGTTATATCTAAGATTTCTTGACAATATTTTTGTGTTACGGGAAGAGACTATGGAAAGCCTGGAGTTGTTTATGCAACATGTGAAAACTAGTACTAGTTTTCTGACTTTTACATACACATGCTGTGATGTTAGTGTGAATTATCTTGACATCACTATTTCAAAAACCCAAATAGGTTTTAAGTCCAGGATTTATCGTAAAAGCACCTGGTGCAACAGCTACCTGCATTATGCTAGCCACCATCCTTTATTTCAAAAAAGAAGTCTTATTAAAGGACAAGCAGTAAGAGTAGCTAGGATGACCTCTGAATTTAATTACTTAATAGGAGAATTTATTTTTTTTGAGTAAAAATTTTTTAGAAAGGGGGTATCCCAGAGAATTAGTGTATGAGGTACTGGATGACGTGTACAGGGGCTGGGGTATGAAATACAAGGCATTGTTGGGTCAACCTTTAATTACTGTGGTGAAACAAAATATAGATAGAAATTTTCATGGGGTCTGTGTTAGGGAGTTTAATTTGTTTTCAGATATTTTTACTCAAATAGAGCTAATTGGAGTGTGCTTAAAACTAATAAGGATTTGTATAAGGTTGTAGGTCCCATACCCACTTTTATTTTTAGGACAGGAAGAAACTTCAAAGGGATGTTTGAAAATGTGGATAGTAATGTTAAAACAACAAAAAAGGCCACGAGTTCTTGTGGCAATTGTAGTCAATGTCCTTATATTTTAAAGGATGACTGTATATGTTTGAACAATGGACTTAATAGTGTTGTAAAATTTTGTAGAGGCAATTGCAACACCAAGATATTAGTTTATTTGGCCGTATGTGTGAAGTGCTCTGCATTCTATATAGGAAAAACAGAAAGAGCATTGAAAGATAGAATGTATGAACACATGTATGACATGCAGACTGGAAAAGACACTAGTGCCTTGTTCAAGCATTCAGTCTCTTGTTCATCTTTTTGTTGTTTCAAATTTGGCATTATTGACATTATTAAAAACAATTTTAGGGGTGGTGATATGAAAAATATACTGTTAAATAGAGAATTGAAATGGCAGTTGAGGTTGAAGGCAAATATTCCACCTGGTCTTAATGAATATGTTAGTATCAAACCAGTGCTGACAGCTAAAGCAGTCAGAATTTGATTATTCCTTTATATATATTTCTTTAGAAGTAAGTAAGGAAAAAAACCTTCTTTGCTAGTTTACTTGTACATTGTCATATTTGTATGTTATATTATAAGATGGTATGGTGTCATACACAAATGTATATGTACACTCATATTTTATAGATTTTAACCCCTATATTTGACTATTCGGGTGTGGTGCTTTAAATTTTAATTAATAGTAATTGTGATAGCTATATAAGCTATGTGTAGCACTTATGCTGTTTTATCTGAAGAAGTCTTGACTCAAGATGAAAGCGCTCATTTGTACATTCATATAAAAGTTTATTGCCTTTATTGGTGGCCTGGACCATTTTTATTTTTATCTTTTACAATTAGACCAGTTAAATACTTGTTGCCGTACCGGGCAGATCACAGGAAGGATTCCATGTGTGGGGATGCCCTCACATTGGATTATCGTCAGCACAACACTGACTTTGGACACTGTACGCGCTTCTACATTCTAGCAGTTTCGTCCCGTCCCTCTTCTGCACAGCCTATTATTCCATCTACTCTCGATGTTTGTATGTGCACATTCCTATTATTTATGTCAACAAATGGAATGCATGTGTTGCAGAGAATGTACTTCTACATATTGTTGTCTGCATGTGTGTATGCGTATATATCTATTACGAACTAGCTGACCTCCACGGGGCAGTCCATTAGAACTGGGCCATCCAACCCTGGCATGCCTGGATCCATAATTTCATACCCATAGTTCCTCCACCCCAATCATGTTGAATTTACATGCATAACATCCATTATCCACTTGTTGTCGCAGCAATGACACACTTTTACACATTGCTCTCTCCAGAGCGTTTGGGGCCCTACACATATTTTGTCCCACCTCGTGTATTCACAGGCTCTCCCGCCATGTAATATTTGCACATACGTGCCTTTCCTGGGGTTATGGATTACGGCCATTTACGCTTTACAATTTTTGGTGGTCCAAGCATGGAATACATTCCGTCTGTGTGTAAAGTAGACTTAGCAATTCAACGATGTTACTCCCACTGGTAAAACCCTGCCTGTGGTGTGAGTAGCCATGCTCTGCTCACTCCTGGGCAGCTTTTAATGACATACGCTGACAGCACTACATAATACCATATTTGCTCTTGATTCTCTTCACATCCCTTGTGTATGCTTTACTATTACGACGTTCATTCTTCATATATATATATATATATATATATATATATATATATATATATATATATATACACATATATCTATACACACATATATGTGTGTGTGTTTATATATATATATATATATATATATATATATATATTTATATATATGTATATATATTAAATCTGTATATATATATATATATATATATATATATATATATATATGTATACATTTACTATGCTGGGCGCTGCTTACACCCGTGCAGGCGCACTCGCCTATGTTTACTGTGCGTCACATATGTTTTCTGCCACTTATTTTTGCTTACTTGTGCCTTATTCATTATGACAGTACCACTTTGATTGAAGGGATCTGGTTAATAGTCCCATGCAATACACATGTTCACTTTTACATGTTTTAATGTCGGCTTTACAGCAGAGTGACATTCATTCCACAAGGAAAATGATATGTGCTATAGTCGAACTTGAACCGTGAATGCCTGTTCATTAGGTGGATGCTCTAACCACTACATTATTGGTGTTCTGCCTCATTTATATGTATACCCATGGTTCATAGTTACCCAAACACATGCCTCAACACTTCACTTACACAGCAGGCATCCATTTTCCTGTTGAGAAAACCGCACTACTACACATGCATCATTCCCTACTGCTCTGGACCCGTACCGCATGTTGTCTCACTCAGAGTATATTCAGACCTCCAAAGCCTATAGTCCTGGCACATATGTGTGTTTGATTGTCAGGGTGTTCATGTGGTCATCTGGGTTTAGGCTTGTCCGACTGGGAACCGGGACTGCCCTGTACTCGTTTGAAAGTCAGATTTAGCACGTGGACAAGGTTACTCCCACTGTTAGCATCCTACCTGTGGCTAGAGATGCAGGAATTTTGGCCACCTCGGGCCAGCTTGATATGTCAGCACTAGATAATACGGGTGTTCTGCTGCTGTTTTCCTTCGCATTCATTATGAATGCTTTTATGTTCCCATGTTAGTTCTGTAGATATATATATATATATATATATATATATATATATATATATATATATATATATATATATATATATATAGTTGCCACCCTTTCAAATGGCCAAAGTGGGACATATTTGGTACAAACGTCAAGATTTTGCAGGCTGACACATACCCAGAGCCAGTACAAAGGACAGAACCTCACTTTAATGCCTAAATGACAGCTTATTCTTGTAGCATTTTAGTTGCGTATTCAGTTTCTTATGACATTTAGGTGTTTCAGATACAGAATAACTGTTTTATGCAACTATTACATAAATATAGGACATATTTTTGTCATTAAATCTCAGGACATCTGCTATTTGACACTAATTGTACAAGACACAACTGCCCAAAGTGGGACAGGTGGTTACCCTATATGTGTATATATATATATATATATATATATATATATATATATATATATATATATATATATATATATATATATATATATATATGTGTGTGTGTGTGTGTGTGTGTGTACGCATACATACATATCTATATGATTTAATTACTTTGATCATACTGTTGAATGACTGTGCTGTCTGCTATGTTTGTGATAACATCAATGTTAGGTATAACTGCCGTGGCTTAGTGGTAAATCACATTGATTGTGATGTGTAGGGTCCTGGCGTCAGGCCTGGCTGACGCGGTATATTGTGTTGCCGGACGGAACAAGGCCCATTGGACAAAGTGTGAATACAACACTTTTCAGCTGCAATTTTCTGTTTAACCGCCGATTCACGTCACGAAAATCCTTCTACATTCTTACTGTGATACGTCACCTCAGTTCACATTTCATTGGTATTATATCGTTATACAGCATAAAATTAGCAAGATATGCTCGTATACGGATTATGCGTCATAAATGGTGTGTGCTGCAGTCGAACCGGCAATATCTGCTCGATAGTCAGATGCTCCAATCACTACACTATTGGTGTTCTACTTAATTTATATGTATACCCATGGTTCATAGTTACCCGAACACACACCTCAACACTTCACTAGCACAGCAGGCATCCATTTTCCTGTTGGGAAAACTGCACTACCACACATGTGCCATTCCCTACTGCTTTAGACACATCCTGTATTTTGGCCTACTCCAAGTATATTCAGAAGTCCCAAGCTTATAGTCATGGGACATACATTCATATCATGGTCAGGGTGTTCAATTAGTCTTCGGATTTTCAGCTGGTCCAACTGTTGACTGGGACTGCCTTGTACATGGTTGAATGTCAGACTTAGCACGGGGACATAGTTAGTTCCACTTTTAGCATCCTACCTGTGGTTGGGGATGCAGAGGTGTGCTCATCTCTGGCCAACCTGATAAAACAGCACTACATATTATGGGGGGTTCCGCTGCTGTTTATCTTCACACTCATTCTTCATATCTACATATATATGTGTATATATATATATATATATATATATATATATATATATATAAATATAAATATATTGGTCTGTACATACACATGTATATACACCAACTTGCTCATTTACATTTCCCATACCATTGAATCACTGCCACTTACCATCGCTCATACACGCTTGCATACCCGCTTACGTCTAGGGTTGCCACCTTTTCAAATGGCAAAAGTGGGACATTTTTGGGACACACATCAGATTTTACAGGCTGACACATACCCACCATCAATACAAAGGATAGAACTTTACTTTTTTTGCCTAAATGAAAGCTTGTTCTTGTAGCAGTTTAGTTGCTTATTCTGTTTCTTGTCACATTTAGATATTTTACATACAGAAATAACTATTTTATGCAACTGTTACATGAAATATGGGACAATTATTTCCTACAATCTCAGGACATTTGCCATTTTATTATTTTTAGTCAGGACACAACTGCCCAAAAAGGTACTGTCCCTCGCAAAGTGGGACAGATGATAACCCTACTTACGTCTGCTTTAAAGCACCTTACTCACCCTATATCCGACTGCCACTATTGTGGCCATCATATAAAATTAGCCCTTGCATGACTTGGACCCGGGAACAGGAACACCATAGTTATTGGTTTTACCACTAAACTATCCGTGATATATTCTCTATGGATGGTAATTAGGATATGTGACTTTACTACAGCCATTGCACAGTACTGGCAACAAATGTGACAGTCGGTTGGTGTACATATGTATTGTACATGTTAAAATTCATATGTTTCTGAGATGCATATGTATACATTTGCAAGTATACATATTTATGGCATGGACACATACTTGACAACTACTTATATGCATGTATGTATGATGTGTAGCTATGCGAATGTGAAAGGTATATATTACCGATAATGCACGTGGGGAGATGTGCATCACGGTCAGGTGTTAATCCCGGGTCGTAGGTTCTGCAGGACCGGCTGGTGGCTGAGCAGGGTTGTGGACAACTACTGCTCATACAACTTGTTTCCAGATGTCTACGGGACTGGGCATCATGTAGTGACACCGTCTAATGTTTAGAACAGATACTTATCCCATGAGGGATATCCAAAAATTGTGGGGACCAATGACCTCAATTATTTTGGCTTTACGAAAATGAGGTAGGGTTATACATGCAAGGAATAAATAGTTTGCAATCCTGAGACTGCCTAGGATGAGACTGCCTACTGGATATGAGTAGGGGTCACTATGTGCAGATATGGCTGCGCCAAGCTAGCAGCCCGAGTATGGGTGGTTTTGGTGGACGTTCAGGAAGAGGAGGGTGGTGTGCTGTGGAGGGGATGATGGGTATTCAATTATGTACCCAGGTGCGTTGGGGTTGGATGGCTCAGTTCAGGCCAGACCATTATGTGGGTGTGAGCTGGTAACGTTTCTGTACATTTGTATCGCACAATTTAATGTTCATATGTTTGTGGGATTGTGTTCTACAGTATGGCCTGTCAGATTGTATTGTGGATGTGAATGTTTGTTTTTTAGTTTTCTTTCTGATTCACCCACTGCTCCCTCGTACACCTTCTGTTCACCTATTGTGCACCTGACCCAGTCTCCCCTTGCCGAATTATTACATTACCCATCACCCCTCACCCTCATATTACACACACACCATCCATCCCTTCTCTGGTTGATGGCCCATGGCAAAGTCAACAGAACACATTGCATACACTACATACCTCTGGTACCAATATGGTTGTGAGGACGATTTTCCACATGCTGTACTTCACGCACATAGGTACATGCAAATACTTATCTTTCATGACATGATAGGTAGACCCGGGTAATACCCATTCATCTTTGGGCCGTCCAGACAAGGATGACTTGGACCACTAATGGGCAGATATTGAGCGAATGCTCTGACCATTGGTAGTGTTGCCGCCTTTTCATATGACCAAAATGGGACATTTTCGGGACACACATCAGATTTTATAGACCAACACATACCCATGGTCAGTACAAAGGATAGTACTTTAGTTTTATGCCTAAATGAAAGGTTATTGTTGTAGCAGTTTAGTTGCTTATTCTGTTTCTTGTAACATGTAGGTATTTTACATACAGAAATAAGTATTGTATGGAACTATTACATAAAATATGGGACATAATTATGTCCTACAATCGCAGGACCTTTAACATTTATAATGGTTTTGGAATGGACACAACTGCCCAGATAGGGACAGGTGGTAATCCTAACCATTGGGCTAGGCTTAGCAAATGGCAGCAGCACGCTAACACGCTGTGTTTCGCTTCCACTTGGTATAACAATCAACACTACAATGGAATACGGGCACGGGGTTTTAAATGTCATTTGTTCAAGGGACGGGGACTCAATATTCAGCTATGTGCCTTTGTGTTTACTTTTTATTTTGGTGTTCACAAAATTGTCTTGTATGCTTTGCATACATTTCAGTATCCACGGACACTGACAAGAATGATTATTATTAGAGGCAGGTTGTACTAGTCAGCGTTTTAGGTTGCGCGTCTGCAGCCGACATGTTCACGCCTCCGTACAGTGCTTAGACATGCCCCCTGCACTCGCGCACGTTTCCTATGCACGTGGATGTTGTGGCAGCGTGCCTTCATTAATATGCATGTGGCACTGCTACGCCATCTCTACGCCGCACGGTCGGTGCAAGGCTAACGCCGTCCTTGCGCCGAGCTTCATGAATCCTGGGGAATGTGTTGTAAAAGGGCAACTAATTAGATTATTAAGAATCATTTCACATGATGAATGGTTTGACAGGAAAGTAAAAGTTTTAAAGTATGCTTTTAGATAGATTTTATTCTATTGATTTAATTGATACTGTAATTGATGAAGTGAAGTTAAAAAGACAGTTTTCATTTTGTCCAATATTATTGGCTTCATTGCCATCTAGTACTAAAGGAAGAAGCAGCAGTAATTTTACATGTGCTATGACTATATTTTATTCCACTAATACAACATTAATTATGGATATTATTCATAAACACTGGAATATTTTTAAATCTTATGACTTGGTTAAAGTGTGTGAGTAATAGACCATATTTTCTTAAGAATGTTGTAACCTGAAAAGATTGTTTGAACACAACTTTTGACAGAACCCTTGTAATAGACCATTGGGTATGTGTAAATGTGGTTGCTGCTCACAATTTAATTTTTTATGATTACTAAGTCTATATTATTAAACATTAACATAATTACTTTCAAACTCAAGGCATTTAAAAAAAAAATAATCACGTCTAAAGGACATTATGATTGCGGTACAAAAGGTGCAATATATGTTGCTGTTTGTCACGTGTTCTATTTTTATATAGGTAAAATTACAAATCCACTAAGAAAACAGTTACCAGCATTTATACTGCATTACTAAGAAATATGTGTGGGAATGCTTTATCTAAACACAGTCAATCTTGTGTAAATGTTAGGAAATTTTGCATTTTTATTTTAGAAATGGAGGAGCCTGAAGAAAAGGGAAGTTACTTTGGCATTAAAGTTTATAGCAGAAAGTAATTTCGACATTGTTGCTGAGTGCCAATACATCTCCTGAGCTTAATGCAAATGTGTCTATTAACAGTTTTTTTAATGAAGTTTAATGGGATGTAACTTTCTTAAAATTATATTCTTTTTATTTATGAATGATGTGTGTATGTAGGAATTGTTTGTTTTAAGTATTAACATGATTTAATTATGTCACTAGTTAAATTAGTTATAAGGGCTGTTTTTTTTTTTATTTGTTTGTTTTTGGTTTAATTCGATTTTCATGAAATCCTGATTTTGTGTTTGTCAAATGTGCTGAATTACATTTCTTTAGCTAGAAGACAAACTATGTACTAAATATGTATTTTGCATATAGTAATGTAACTTGTCATCCTGTGCCTCATCACTGCATGGATTCTTCCACTCCAGGGAGTATTGACACTGAAGGTATAAATTGCAGGAATTCCATCAGTTAGAGACAGGAACAAATATGGGGCCGTGATAACTGGCTGTTATCATGTTCTGACACAGAAATGCATTAGTATGAAACAGTTACCCCCCCCCCTTTACCATAGGTGTCAGGCTTAGCACTTACCTGTACAGCTGTGGTATGATGACTGAACTCAAACAAGTTTGCCAAGTTAAACCCTCTTCAAGGCATCTATAGGGTACCTAGTGAAAATGAAATATCCTTCCATCTCCCCATTTGAGTAATAAACCAACACTGATTTCTGAGCTGTTCTCATCCTTGGCAATTCTTTAATCTTTTCACTAACTAAATGTGTGATGACAGCATTGCACACAGGCACTGTGACCCATTATCATCAGGCTGGCTCAAAATATTTCTTCCCTGCTGTAGCTGCTTATTATACCATTGCTTTGTCAAATTCTGTCACATGAGTGGACCATCTCAATGATAGACAGGAATAAGAGTCGTGCAATTACTCAAATAAGCCAGGTTCAGCTAGCAACCTAGCAAGTGTTGGAACTGACCATAGAAGCTAAGAGTGAGCAGCTAATGTTAGCTTGCCCTCAGATTTGTACTTTCGATCTAATGAAGTCCAAGAAAAAACACAGGCTCTGTATTGCAGTTTGTTTTTGATTTGCATTATACATTGGAAGGGGTACAAACATGGAAGTGCAAGCATATTTAAGGAACGTTCTTACAATTTGCATTTCACTGCTGCAAACATCAAGCATGAGGAGAAAGACTTTAGGTCATGGTTTAAAAATCTTGTGATGAAAAACAATGAATATGCAGTAACACAAAAACTTATCTGAAGTTCTGGACTGGGGACATTTACATTCTACCCTTAGAAATGGATAGCATTAAGACAGCTCTCAAATTAAAAAGACAGCTAATATTAATTTAAGCATGCAATACAGGGGTTTGCAGTAGCCACCCACTCTGAACTATTAAATCTTTAATAACGCATTTATGCATTTATATGTTTATTTTTGTGTGAAGAGCAGTGCTGCAGTTTGACATTTTTATATGTATCATTTCAGATCATATTTGCAGTCAGGCTGAACTAAAATAAATGGAATCTTTCTCCGCTCAGTAACGGAAACAAACAAAAATTTACCAGACAGCAATTTAGTACTGCAGTTAACAACAGTTGAAGTTGCAGTTTCTGTTTGTCCTGTTCTTTTACAGAGTTGCCCTAAAGCGGTAAACGTCCTTGTCATGTGATACAAACTGCAGTGAGAATGTAAATCAAGACATTATCATGTTACAAATTAAGACTATGTTCCCTGTGTGCAAAGCAGCTTGTCTAGCCGTAATGGTTATTATATTACTGGCCACCTGAAGCTTATTTTTTGCTTGTTTATTATGGCTCCAAGTGAATGCAAATACCTCCGACCTAGTAATATATAAACATGGGAACATCTAATTATCATTTAACTACAGGAACATTTTGTTCTATGCAAATTATACTATCTGGTGAGAAAAGGTATGGCACAGATTCAGAAAGATGAAACATGGGAAAATGACTAAACAGAAATTGAAATATACCTTTCAGATTAAGCTGAAAGGAATAATTATGGTTTGCAAAATAAAACATGGTATAACTGCTTATTACCAAACTGGATGTCTCCATTCATTACTTTTTGTCTGATGTTGCTCCATTGTGATTGCTGCTAATAATATTAATCTAAATTTTAGAAGTTTAATCAAATAATATACCACAAAGCTGGTGTAAGCAGCAATCATTTCTTGTAAAATGTCTGAATCCTCTCTTTGTATGATTCTGGTCTGAAAAGTTCATTGACTACAGCTACAATTGTGTATTTAACTCAGTAGAGTTGCCTTTAGTCATCTGTGCATAATTAACTGAGAGCTGTTCAGTTCTTTCATAGTCACCAGTTCAAATGTAACACAAACCAAGATGCAGAAAGAAAGTTGTGTGCTCTTGTGTGTGTGTGTGTGTGTGTGTGTGGGTGTGTGTGTGTGTGTGTGTGTGTGTGTGTGGGGGGGGGGGGGGGTTGTTGCACCTCCAAACACGTTAAACTGTAAATTCAGTGACTCCCTTGTTGGTCAATGGTTTATTTGCTGAGTACATCTACCATCATTTCCCTTAAGGCAGTACTCTGTGAGTCACTGCATTAATGTATTTATAATATTACATTTGACATTTGTTTTACATAGATTTCCAAGCTATGAAAACAATATGCTTAATACAAGCTCTTCAAATTACACTAGAATAATTTTAAGAGATAAACAAACCACTGACATAGTAACATATAAACATGGGAACATTTCTATGTTTCAAAAATCTGTATTTGTTACAGATACCATTAGATCAGCTTTATTTAACTATTTGGTAATTGGAGAACTGGAATTCTCGTCAGACCATTTCAGCTATTGCCCAAGCTCAGTAGGAGCAAATACAGAACATCTTATCACTTATTCAGACAAAGATACTTAGGATAGTTGACAAGCAAGTACACCAACAGCACATAATTAGAAATCTAAAATCATATTTAATATTTGTTACATGAAATAGTTAAGACAGTTGATAAACCTTTGCTTAGCATGCTTGTTACATAGTTATATAGAGTAGTTAATAAGTAGTTAAAACATAATTTTATGTCATTTTCACATGTTTCACATTGTATACAGTTTTGCTGTGACACTCAACCAGTTTTTATAACAGTACTGTATTTAGGGGGAGGTAAAGCAGGAGGCCGCCCCAGGTGCAAGTTGTTAGGGGGAGTGATCTGCACGGGTGGGGTATTGCCAATCAGTGTAGCTATGGCATTCATTTAAGCTTTAAGCCATGGCTGATACTAAGCAACATAAATTAATATGTATATTAACTTGTAGAATGTGTTTGTTGTGTGCGTCTGTGTGTGTGCGTGTGTGTGCGTTTGTGTGTGTGTGTGTGTGTGTGTGTGTGTGTGTGTGTGTGTGTGTGTGTGTGTGTGTGTTTATAACTATAAATAGGAGTTAGTATTACTAAGCTGCTTGCTACAGTCATTGAAGGACCTATTTTTTGGCCTTTAACTTTGGGATATAGGGAAGCTACCCTTAGAATTACACAGGGCAGATGCTGAATCGCGTGTGACACTATTGTATAATATTTTCACTGTAATTTAAACACTTGCATTAATTTTTTTAAAAAAATAGGTGTGTTAATTTAGTCTTAAATCCTTCTAAGGTTTGTTGATTCTGAAAGTCATTTGGAACCTCATTTCAGCATGTTGATTTTATCATAGAAATGCCTTTTCTCCAACTGCTAAGCCAAATAGGCAAATCTATTTATGCAAAAGCATTGTTATTGTTGTTTCTCTGGGAATACATGGCTTCTTATGGGTATCTTTGAGGGGGAACAGCGCTGTTACTTAATTAGTCTGAATATAATGGTTGACAGCAGAACAGTGACCTATCTGCCTATCACTTGTAATCATTGTGACTTTTGCTGTAACACAGAGTGATGGGTATGGATTAAAGATAATCCTACATATCTTACTTGATGTGCTCTGGATGAGGTAGTAATTAGTGCTGAAATAGAAAGCTATAATGGGAAACTTGCTTTCCAACTTACAGAGCAGTATATTTTAGCCAGAGCTTTCAGAGTTAACACACTCTAAGATGAAACTGTTTCAATTTTTTAATTTCTCCAAGTCTTTTGGGTTTCTAATACTATGATGGGAATAGACCCCACTCCTAAGTCAAATTATGATTAAACTTCATGAAATTAATGTTGTTTCACTCTTTGATGTTAGCCAGAAGTGCTCTTCACAGCACCCTCAGTGTACTCAGTAATGACTCCTTCTGCAATTCGTATGGGGTTACATGTATTGGTAACATATCTATGTATGATTGTAAATTCTTTTTTATGACATGTTGCCCCTACTACTACTGGAACTATCTGGGTATCCTTCCAGATTGCTCGTTTCTTCCTGCAAATCCTGATATTTTATGACTTTATGTCTCTTTGTACAAAAGACACTGTAGTTACTGGGTGTAGTGATTTTAATGATCAATGCTACATTTGTCTTCTTTTCATTTAGCACTATATCTGGTTTTCTCACATCTGTCGTTTGAACTATTGGTAATGGGTGTTCCCATGTTATGTAGACATCATCATTTTCTATGATGCTTTGTGGCTCATGTTTCTAGTGTTTTTCAGCTACTTCGATGTTATAATGTTTGCACAATCCCCAGTGCAACAGCCTTGCCACATTATTATGCCTTTCAGTATACAGTCCTTCTGCCAGTAATGTGTCACAACCAGTAACAAGATGTGCAACTGTTTTCAATTCTGTTTTACAAAACCTACATTTGTCTGTTTTTCCCAAATGTTCAATGGACTTTGTAAACCAGCGTGTACATAGTCCACTATCTTGGGCCGCCAATATTAACCTTTCATCTTTTGATTTGAATTTGCCTCTTTTTAACAATTTCTGCATTTGATCCTGATTAACATGAGTTTTTTCCAGGAGTTTTATATACTTGCAACTATATGTATGCATTTTCCACATTTCTTGCCTTCTCATCTGATCCTTCACCTTATATTCGTTTGTTTTTTTGGCACATTAAGTTGCTGCCTGATTTTTATCTACTTCTGGTTTGATTTCCATTCCTGCTTGACATTGATATGCTTCTGCTAAACTAAGCAGGGAAGTCATCTTCAATTTATTCTCCTCATGTTTCAAAACTTTCACTATGTTTGGGACTTGTGAAGTTAACAGATATGTATGCAGTCCCACAATTGCAGATCTATACATGTAATCAATTTCAGGGAGGCCCATACCTCCTTCAAAACGTGGGATATATAATCTTGGTGTGCACTTATTTTTATAAATCATTTGATGAGCATGAAGCATCCTTCTTGTTTTCCTGTCTAACATGTCCAACACATTTTGGGGCCAGTCAATCACTCCAAAACTGTAAATTAGGACAGGAAGAGCAAATTGGTTTATAGCTTGGATTTTGTTCCTATATGTGAATACATAAGCCTTCTAAAATATTTCTTACTGAGTTTTATTTACATTTGTTCATGTTTTATTGTTGATCCTTATTAATTTCCCAAATATTTATACAATCCCTCTTGCTCAAGTTCTTTTATATCACATTCCTGTCCCAAACTGATGGTTTCCTGGTGCTGCAGCTTTCTCGCTTTAAAGGTTGCTTTTGCACATTTATCAAGACCAAATGACATTCTTATATAATCTGAAAATATTTTGACTACTTGCAGTTGTGCTTTCAGTTCCTCATCTGATCAGCTATATAGTGTTAAATTATCGACAAAGAGAAGATGAGAAGTCTTTGTACTTTGTTGCTTTCTGGGAGCCAAATTATAGCCATGGCCTAATCTGTTAGGCAGATAGCTTAATGGGTTAAGGGCAAGACAGAATAGCAGCAATGAGTCACCCTGGAATATCCGCCTTTGAATTTTTATCCCTGGAATAATAATTTGTCCTTTATCATGGCTTAATTGCAAAGTGGTTTGCCAATGTTTCATGGTTGCTGTAATGTAATCGATCAGTGTAGGATGTATCTTAAACATTTTTAAGCAGTGCTTTATCCATGAATGTGGGATACTGTCAAATGCTTTTTTCTTGTCAATCCATGCCATACTTAAATTCTTCCCCTTTTTACAGTTCTCCATTATGACTTTATTTAGCCACAAATTATCCTTTGTTCCATATCACTTTCTTTTATTACTCTTTTGTTCTATTGGCATGGTTAAGTTTTCTTCTAAATGACTATAAATTCTGTTGACATCAATTCTGGTGTATAGTTTATACATTATCAGAAGGCAAGTTATTGGTCTATTTTTAGGTTAACTTGCAGGTTCACTCTTACGTAGGAGCATTGTTTTTCCTATTGTTAACCAGGTTGGTGTCTGTTCAGGGTGTGCATATAAAAAGTTCTTTCTCTAAATCTTCATACAAAGATGTTAATACTTTTGACGAGAAGTTAGGTACTACATCTAGGCCTGGGGTTTTCCAATTGGAGGCTTTTCTTAACTTTATTTCAGTCTCTCTGGCCATTACTCCATCCCATTTCATATCCAGTACATTTGAACTTCTTATTCTTTCTTTTAATTCTTCTATCCATTTAGCATCTTTGTTATGTTCCACAGGATCTTCATAGATATTTCTCCAAAATCTATCTATTTCTAATTTTTTGGATGGTCTTTCAATTCCTTTTGTTTTGTTTCCAAATTCTCTACAGAACATTTTGGGGTCATCAATAAATTGCTTATTTTGTACTTTTCCTTTATATTTATCTGCATATCTTCTAATTTTTTCCACCTGTGCTGAGATTTTTAGTTTGCTATTTGCAATAGTGCAAGATATAGCCTGACCTGTTCTAATACTGTGCATTGCTTATCACGTCTATCTTTTTGATTATTTTTGTTGATCTGTTCCCTCTTCTATACTCTTCTAACAGTGACACTTCTTGTCTTAATTGCTTTATAGTTTTCTCTGAAAATGTTTCAGTATGCATTTTTTAATGATAGAGTAATTCAAGTAGGAGTTCTGGGCATTTTTGTTCCATGAAACAAATGATATTATTTAGGTGGTCTTTAAAGAGTATAGGAAGGGTCTCAACAAATTTCTGGAAAGTAACAAGTAACATTACTTCTGATTTCTTTGAGGTTTATGGTAAGCTTATTTTCAGAAGTCCAGTACCATAAACCAGTAAAGAAAAATGTAGTTTTTGTGTAGATTAGTGGAACATCTAAGTTTAATAAGAGTGTGTCTTCTAACTAAAGGGTGTATATTATGTTAGCGAATATTTAAAAGTTTGAACGTCAAAGCTAAAAGAAAAAAATAGCAACAGCAAAAAACTACCTTCCCATTTTAAGCAGGGGGGCAAGCCCCCATGCTCCCCCTGCCATACCCCCCCGCTATTTAAATATGCCAACTCTGAGATTACACTGCAGTGCAGGAAAGGGAAATCTTCCCATTCTGCACTATACAGAGATCTCTGTTGAAATGTTAGAACTTTTAAAGGTTCTACCATATGGTGTTAACCATATGATGTTTAAACTTTTAACAGTTCGATAACATAATATACACCCTAAATAAACAGTATGGTTTAGAGAGGGAAGCTGTTGTTTTAGGTCAGTCATGACTGTGTCCTTCTCTTCATATACATAGTATGCTGATAAGAGACAATTATCATGAGCACTCTCTACAGTTGACCGCCATGAACTACAGTAATTTGTAGACATGAATAGTGGTAGTCTATGGCAGTGTCCAACAGGCATCCTGTTCTGCTGAACTGTAAACAAGTATGCAGATTACATCACTGTCAGCTCTGAGCCCTTTCTTATTTGCAATGGTGATGGACAGGTTTACAGACGAGATCAGACTGGAGTCCCAGTGGACTATGATGTTTGCAGATGACATTGTGATCGGTAGTGAGGGTAGGGAACAGGTGGATGAGACCCTGGAGAGATGGAGATATGCTCTAGAGAGAAGAGGAATGAAGGTCAGCAGGACTAAGACAGAATATATGTGTGTGAATGAGAGGGAGGATAGAGGAATGGTGAGGATGCAAGGAGTAGAGGTGGCGAAGGTGGATGAGTTTAAATACTTGGGATCAATAGTTCAGAGTAATGGTGAGTGTGTTAGAGAGGTGAAGAAGAGAGTACAGGCAGGATGGAGTGGGTGGAGAAGAGTGTCAGGAGTGATTTGTGACAGACGGGTACCAGTAAGAGTGAAAGCGAAGGTATACAAGAGGGTAGTGAGACCAGCTATGTTATATGGGTTGCAAACAGTGGCACTGACAAAAAAGCAGGAGTTTGAGCTGGATGTGGCAGAGTTTAAGATGTTAAGATTTGCACTGGGTATGACGAGGGTGAACAGGATTATGAATAAGTGTATTAGAGGGTCAGCCCAGGTTGGAAGCTTTGGAGATAAAGCCAGAGAGGCAAGATTACGTTGGTTTGGACATGTACTGAGGAGGGATGCTGAGTATATTGGGAAAAAGATGCTAAGGATGAAGCTAGCAGGTAACAGGAAAAGAGGAAGGCCTAAGATAAAGTTTATGGATGTGGTGAGAGAGGACATGCAGGTGGTTGGTGTGACAGAGCAAGATGCAGAGGACAGGAAGAAATGGAAACAGATGATCCGCTGTGGCAACCCCTAATGGGAACAGCTGAAAGAACATGATGATGCTGTGTGCCAGTAACAAAGCATAGGTGGGGTGGAGGGGCAGCCATCTAGAGCATAAGGTGTTACAGGGGTGCAATCAGGGGATGATTATCCATTGGTAGTGCAGTACAAGTATTCATTTGTATAACAGCATTTCTGAATGCCAGTACAGAAATTAATTTTGATAACACTTTTCTGCCGTACTGAAGTTTTTCATATGTGGTCTGTGACTGTTTTAAAAGCAGAAGTCTTTTTTGTGCCTCAGCTGAACTGAGGGAACCTAGCTAGCTTGACTGGCTCCTGAGTTTTAATAGCACCAACTAGATGAATCATGGCAGACCTTTTGTTTTGTTCCTCAATTGATAAAGAGCAGGGGATAGACTGTGGTATTGTACTGGGTGCTAGATGAGTCAGCCCAGCTAAAGCTCTGCTATGTGCTGCTGTGCTTCTGAAGGGGGGAAACACTGTGCACCCTGACACTGCTACACAGGGTAGCAAGGAAACTCTGTGCACCCTGACACTGCTACACAGGGTAGCAGGAAAAAACAGCTTAGTAAGTGGCTTTAAATATCTAAGCTGCATTTATAGGTTCATACCTTGTTACTAAACAATTGATTAGGATGATCATGTGTAACGCATCAACTGCAATTCCTACTACATAGTGTTTGTTTCTGTGAGGGTCATTGGAGCAAGATTAGAGCTGTATTAGCAGTTACCCATCCACTCATTCAGGGTGCATTTGCACTGGGTGAGGGAACTACTTTGTTTAATATGAAGGGGGACTCTGTTCCACAGGAGAGGAATTCTTTGAATGAGATATCTATAATGACAGCATGCTTAGTGTAGGTTACAGCGAAGGTTAAAGCCATTATTAAGTGTGTTCATGATGTTTCTGTTTTGCAAATATTAAGGAGATCACACAAGACAGTCTTATTTTGAGACCTTGTTGTCCAGGCAGGGGTCATCCCTAAGGAGTCTCTAAAAGACATGGCAGAAATATATAGCGTTAAAACATTCTGCATAGCTGATGGCAATCACACTTTTGATTTTCATTGTGAGGTACCATTGGGGTCTTTCAAGATGGATAATATGTCTTGGCAGGTTCATGCTAAAGGGAGTACTGTACTCCATTAATAGTCTGAAAATGGAGAAGTAGAAAGGTATGATAACATCTTTGGACCTGGAGAAAGTACCTTAGTAATCAGCTGTTAGACAGAAGGATTTCCAAACAACAGTGGTGATATAGTAGAAGAAGAACAACTCACAGTCAGCAAGTGTGCCCAGGCATCTGATTACTGTATCTGTTTTAAGGGGTGACTTCAGTTAGTGTGATAGGAGCAGTTTGTGATTGCCAAAAGGTACAACGCTACACTTTTTGTTATTTAGTTTGAGACCATGGTTGTGACACCATTTCTTTGTGGGTGTCAGTCTTCTTATAGAATCTTGGAGTTCCCAGGGGAGTTGATAATGAGTCCAAACTTACAATTATTGGCAAATGTATTCAGACAGAGGCCTTTTATATCAGCTTTGACATCAGAGAAATAAATTCCAAACAGCAGCGGCCACAGTACTGAGCTGGGAGATCATTGCTGGTAATGAGGCTTTTTGAGGACAATGTGTACTCAGTTTTAATTTGCTAGGTTCTGCCTTTGTGCCAGTTTGTTATCCATTGGGTAACATAAAATTTTTCATTTTGTTTTATACATTTATCTACAAAATCTGACTGATGAATTGTGCCAAAAGCTCTGACTAGGTAAAGCTGAGCTGCATTTATCAACTTACTTTCTTGCTTTCATCCAAGGTCTCAATTACTTTTACAAAGAATCCAGCTAGGTTAGAAGATGGGATTTAACCTTCACAAACCCAAACTGATTTGAGCCAAAGAACATGAGACTGTAAATAACCATTTTCATGAGTGCTCCAATGAAATAAGGATTCTGAGGCTTTTGAGTCTGTTAGTGGTGGGTGTTCCCTTATGTAGGGGGATGACCACCACAGATCTCCAAGCCTCAGGCACAAAGTCACATGAGATGTTGAGGATGACCAGATTCTGGAACATGATAGTAAGATAATATAAAGTACCCCACCACATTGCCAGTCCCAGTGTACTAGCATTTTGCACCTCTGAGAGGTCCTTTAGAACTAATTCAGGGATGATGTCTGGGCGGGGCTAAACAGGGGGTCATACATGTGTAGGCTGCATGGAGATAGGTGGGGGAGTTTGAAATAAACTTGTTTGCTAATAGTTGGGTTATATCTTCATACTAAGAGTAGGTAGAGCCATTATGTATTAACTCAAAGCAGGACTTGATGTTATTTCTAAGTTTCCTGGTATAGTTGAAGATGGGCTCATGATTGTCTTTTTACAGAGGATGCAGTTTGGAATTTATATTGTCCTTTGGGAGATTCGATTTTGTTTCAAACTCATTGATTAACTTTGAGATGTTGGATTTTCACTTTGTTACTAATGGAAAGGATTATTTATGCTAAAAGTCCACTGAAGAGGTTTATTCCTAAACTTGGTGATGTATCTGCTACAGACAAGGACGGATGTCTCGATGCAGGTATTGAGGTGAGAAAAGAACCCATCTCTGAATACAGCAGAGTTTGCTATAAGGTAGTCTGAGGGAGGGGGCACTGGAGACTCCTCAAGTAATAATAAAGTGGAAATAAATTTGCCTTACAACAATTTCTGAAGGCTGTAGGGTTTGTGAGTATTTTAGGTTGGATTCTAACAATAAGGACTCCTGGTTGATGGTCAAAATGAACCAAGGCAGATGTAATTCCATCTGCAGAGCATAATAGTGCTGCAGTTTTTATGATCAGGTCCAATATATTTGATTCAATCATAGACCATATAATCAGATCTGTAGAGTTTGCATTAATGAAGTCCAGGAAGCAGTGAGTATATTTATTTATAGTATTGTAAGTATCCTGTTAACAGATGGATAATTGCAATCCCCAAATATAATAGTGTTTGGTCTAAAAGTATGGGACTCCAGCTTATTTAGATATGCTTTGTAGAGTATGGGTGATATGGGGGGGGTCTATAGTTGGACAAGTGGCAAACAGTCTTATTCATGGCTATTGTTAATGTGTATGAGTTCATCATCATTATCTAGCTGTTTACGTTGAGGTGAAGGAGTCAGTAAGTATCTAGATGGACCACCACCAATTATAGGCATATCCTCAACAGAGGACCTGAACGTGTGGTGAGCATTAAACCCAAGTAGGGAAGCTGTGTTATCATTGCATTGAAACCATGTTTCAGATGAGGCCTTTTATGATGTCTTCTCTTAGTACGGTTTGTAACAGGTGGTGAGATAAATACAACATGAGAGATTGCATTATGCTGCAGGGGTATTAGAGAATCAGGCTTTTGCCTTGGGGGTCTTTGAGGCTTGTGAAGAGACTTCATAATCACCTCAGCATAAGGTGACTTCTTTTCAGGTGAGTGACATGCAGTTATGTGAGGGTAAGGGCACTCACATCCCCTGGGTGTTGTGTGTGTGTGTTTGGATAAGATGATAACCTCCAAGTTAAGTAAGTATTTTCAGGTGTAACCTGTAGACTGCAATGAAGGTACAAGTGAATGGTTGTCAGTGAGTATTAATCACTACCTCAAGGTAACTACTGTTAATAGCCTAGAACTAAGGGTGAAGAAGAGGCTTGCAGAACCATAATTTCAATACAGGATAAATTGATGTTGTCTGGTGTGTATTACGCTAACTAGGGAATTTAACTTACTAATTTAGGATAACTTAGCACATAGTGGGGATTAGCAGAATATAGAGATTAACAGATAGATGTAAGTTGTACTCTGGCCATTGTTTATATCAGCAAGATCCTTCATGATGATACTGCATATTTAGATGTGAGGGGATTGTGGGACTGAAAGAAAAGGGGTAAGTTATTTAACTTTGCTGGGTCATGAAGATTGCAGCTAGGTTCAGTGTTTTGTCCCTTATCATTGCTAGACACTGGTTAAGCAATCCTGAATAACACATGGACAGATAGGTTATGGTCACACTTTAGTTCCAAAGACAGCTGCATAATATGCAGATTTGTGAAGCCCGTCAAAGTGGAGCAAAGAGGTCTACAGGGCACCTCAGTTTAAATAAAGAAACCTAAACAGCCAGTCAGTAACAATCTGCACTTACGTGGATCTGGATTTCATCCAGGACATAGCTAAGTTCCTTTGGTCTCCATAACAATTCAGTAGTTAAATACAGAAAAAAATAATGCAGTGAACTTCAAACAAGACACAGCCAAATTTCTGTCTCACAAATAATTCAGGGTGTGGTTAGCCAATGGAATGAACACTACAGCAGCAGCACTTCGGTCAAATTAGTAATTTAAATTTCAGTTAAAAAAGTAAATAATCACATGGCCAGATTCATGGATGCCTACCCTAGGTGTCCACCAAGTGTACAGATTCTTGCGCTGTCTATTCACTCAGAAAGATTAGACCAAGTGTAGATGTTGTCTACACATTGTAGTAACTTTTATGAATCCACCTTAATATTTAAGGTTGAAAGAAAATAGTAGCCAAACTAAAATTAGGAGGAAGAAGGTGGGACTTATGCTTGTGTTGTCTAATCACTAAGAATGGTGTATACTTAGTGTAAACATATTGTAGGCATTAATGAATCCAGAATAAAAAAAAGAAAAACAGTAATTTCCTTGATGATAAAGGGAATGGCAGTTTGGTCAAATCTGTGTTTCATTGTGCTTCAGAGTGATCCACAATGATTTTACACTCCCTAACTATAACAATAGAGTTACAGATGTTACCATAATATGGTAATGATGGGATCTGGTGCTATGGGAGCTACCTTTAGTGAGAGTGCACCGGCATTACTGTGTGGTGGAAGAAATCTGGTGCCATGGGAGCTCCCTTTAGTGAGAGTGCACCAGCATCACTGTGTGCTGGGAGGAATCTGGTGCAGTGGGAGCTCCTTTTAGTGACAGTGCACCAGCATCACTTTGTGGTGTGAGTAATCTGGTGCCATGGCAGCTACCTTTAGTGAGAGTGCACCACCATCACTGTGTGGTGGTAGGAATCTGGTGCTGTGGGACCTCCGTTTAGTGAGAGTGCACCAGCATCACTGTATATTGGAAGAAATCTGGTGCCATGGGAGCTCCCTTTAGTGAGAGTGCACCAGCATCATTGTGTGCTGGGAGGAATCTGGTGCAGTGGGAGCTCCTTTTAGTGACAGTGCACTAGCATCACTTTGTGGTGTAAGTAATCTGGTGCCATGGGAGCTCCCTTTAGTGAGATTGCACCACCATCACTGTGTGGTGGTAGGAATCTGGTGCTGTGTGACCTCCATTTAGTGAGAGTGCACCAGCATCACTGTATAGTGGGAGGAATGTGGTGCCATTGGAGCTCCCTTTAGTGAGAGTGCACCAGGATCACCGTGTGGTTGGAGGAATCTGGTGCCATGGGAGCTCCCTTTAGTGAGAGTGCACCAGCATCACTATGTGGTGGGAGGAATCTGGTGCCATGGAACCTCCCTTTAGTGAGAGTGTAGCAGCATCACTGTGTGGTGGGAGGATTCTGGTGCTGTGCAAGCTCCGTTTAGTGAGAGTGCAGCAGCATCACTGTGTGGTGGGAGGACAAATATGGTTGCAGTAGAAAAGTTGCCTGCAGCACAGGAATTTATTTCAAGTAGGGGTTTTCTTATTGTGCAAAGGAGACTTGTTATGGTTAAGCAATGCTAATATGTTGCTAAGTTCTGCAGGTTAAGCAATATATTAACTAGAAAGTTTATTTTTGGACTGCTTGATCCAGAGCTATCAGAGCGTATGCGGCTGAATTCCAATAAATTACCCTGTTGGGATCAGCTGGTACACTGATATTAGGTCTAGCAATCATATAAAACTCAGGAGGTAAAGTCATTTGCATGTAGTCTATATATGGGGGGCTGTGGTTAAACAAAGGGGTAAGAGTGCATACAATGTATTACCACCATTCTTAACTCTGTATGTACTAGGTTTTATGAATCATAGAATTTTGATATGCTACTCTAGAGAGTACTATCTGCAATCCTTGGAACACATATATGAATAAAATTGGGAGCCCTACATGCTTAGATCAATATTCATAAACACTGTGCACAAGAAGCAGGTTTGATGTACCAAAGAACAGGTTACAAAAGGCCTTTGCAGTTAATAAAAATTGATACAGAATGGTGTAAGTCATTGTATTCAGTGTTACCCCATAATGTAGTTATAATATGCGTATGGAGTACAAGTTCAAATGACTCCCCCCCCCCCCCCCACACACACACACGTATTGTGCAAAATATATTATTTAGTGTACTAGGTCCTACCAAGTAAGTTCAAACTTAAACTCTGATGTTGCACTAGGTGATGCAGCAGTCACCGTTCCTAATATGTTGGTCAGCAACACAGGACTGAGCAACATACTAGTGCTGTTCAAAAAATGCACCAACATTTGTTTGCATGGTAGGAAAACCTCTATTTAGAATAAAATTCCCTAGAGTACAGGCAAACCTGCTACCACAGCTATACTTGTTGTACTGTGTTGTTGGTTATCATTTGAAAATAGGATCTTGCACTCTACCAGATAACCTTATTACCACAGTATGGCAATGGCCCTAGCTCTATTGTCATGACCAGAGGTGTAGCTACAGTGGGGAAAAGGGGACAGCCACCCTAGGTGTAAAGTGTCAGGAAGACAATCAACAGATCCTGAATGGGCTTCATTGAATACTACTATTTAGAAGTAAATGCCAGTATTGAATTTGCAGTCAGAGGTGAGGAGATGTAGTGCTCCATGAGTAGCATAAAGTGTAGTAGCTGCTTCTTACAAATGCAGAAAGCAGTTTGCTACACTTTAAATTTAGGGGAGCCTTATTTTTGTTCCTCAACTTAAAGTTAAGGGGAGTGCTAGATCGAGGGATCGCATCAGTGCAAAATTAGCAAGCTACTCCTCTGGTCATACATAATAAGTGTAAAATCTTTATGAATCATTCTTACACATGACAGCAGAAGAAAGTGTAATGGGAAAATTCATCTTCTGTATATATAATGTACTTTGCTACGTACATGTATTCCTTATGTACTCCTTACTAAGCTGCAGTTCCCTGCTCTCCTGCATAACTTTGTAATGCTACATCATTACATTTCCGCATCTAAACCAGAACATGGTGGTGTGCTCTGTGTTCCTGTGTGTAGTTCAACAAGATAGGATGCCTGTTGCATGCTGCCATGGACTTTGACAATCTACTTCTAATCATAGCAGTTCACGGCAATGCATTCCATTTAATAGATATGATGCTTATCCAAATCAGTGCACAATGCAAAATAACTGAAAAGCAAATTGATTCTGTTTGAAAAGTAGCTGCTTAACCAAAAAGAATTGTCTTTGCACTGAAAATTAGCTTTTATAACTTATTACAAGAAGTGAATGGTTGTCATTTCAATGATTATGACATTCTTTATATTGTTATAAACTGAGTGGAAGTATATAGAACTGCCATAGTGCCAAAATTTCTATGTAATTCATGCAGTGTATCTGACAGTAGGCCATAGTTATGCAGTGTATCTGACAGTAGGCCATAGTTACTTGTATGTTCAAGTTTCTGGGTGTAAATCAGTCTCTTGACTGTCTGACCTATACAGTGTAAAATAGATGTGTCTGAAGTATTGTGAGACTGAAGCTGAAGGGTTAACAGACTGAGGAATTATAAATGCATGTTTGAATGTACAGGCGTGATTCCAGATGCAAGAGAACAATTGAAGAGGTAGGCTAAGGGCTCAGACATTAGCAAGCTACTGTTTTTCAGAACTACAGGGTATAGCATGCTCTAGTTAAAGGTAGGTTGTCCTGAAATTCCCCAGTGACGTGTCAGTTGGGTGTGTACTGCCCAGTAGCATGTGGCTGATTTTCCTTCTTCTACAAGGATCATAGCTCAGTCATTTGAAGTTGAAGCTAAAGTTTATAAGTATTTCTTGTTTAATTCCATTGACAATTTACTTGGACTTTTTAGGCAGATTTCTCTACAGAGAAAAGTCGGTCTAAGTTGGTTTAGTAAATTGTTTAGGACAGTAGTATTTAGCATAGTTTGTTGGAGAGACGACGACTGTAAATTGTCAACCCAAAGTTGTTTTGAGGCAAGGCAGTCATTACTCATTAGCAAATGAAGCTTTCTGAGAATGCAGCATGGCTGAAAGAATAATTACTAACGTAGTCTTAAGTTTTTGAATGTTACCAAGAAGTGTTCAATACTAGAAGCTAGCACAATCTCTCTGTTCCTAAGATAAGTAGCTTTTCTGGAATTTGACTCTATTATGCAAGCTTTCCCAAGGTCTTGGAAGGCCTACTATGGGTTGCTGTTGAGTGTTCTTCAATTGTTTCCATTCTAAATTCCTTTGTCTCATTGGTCCAGTAAGCCGGCTAGCTGGAAAATGGCAATAAAGGTTCCGCAGATCCTCTGATATTCACCACAATAACTTTTAATGCTCAGATAGCAACACAACACAAATGGTCCACATGAAGCACACACATAATACAAAAACAGTCGATGTTAAGCGCTTTCATCTGCCGATTGCAGACTTCCTCAGAACATTACATTTGAAAAATGGCCCTGGTATTTAAATGGATTTAAAGCGGAACCTTTATTGCCGTTTTCCAGCTAGCCGGCTTACTGGAGTATAGAGTTGCTTCATACTACTTTGGCTTTCTTTGTCTCATTGGTGTTTTAATGTCTGTGAGACTCACAGGCATATTTGCACTCTGAAAGGCTTGAATTTAATTGATACAAATTGCCCCATAATAAGGGTCAGTGCATGATTGGAATTATTACCCTGATGGGGTGGAAATGCAGTCTGTACCTTCTAGTTATACAATTAGGTTTGTTTTGATACTTTATTGGAGATTCCAATAAAAACAGTACTGTTGCTTTACATATTTTAAAGGACCAATTTAAGATAACAGGACAGTGACCACTAATACAGTCTGGACCCACTGAAATGTCAGTACAGCAGTGGGTATTTTATTTAGAACAAGACCAAATAAAACACTCTTGCCTGAGCTATGTTAGGTCTGGTATAATTTTAATGCAGTATTTTAGGACATTGACATTAATTATTCTGATTAGATGGGAGGCACCTCTTGCATGTATACTAAAGTCTGGAAGTATAACACCATTATTACTGATACTTGGTGGAAATAGATCCTTCAGCATTTTTTCAAATAAGGCTAGGAATGCTGGAGGAGGAATATAGCCAATCAGTAAGTGCAGGCTGTTGAATTTTCCATAAATTAGCTAAGATTTAAAATGCCATCATCTCTAGTAAGGTTTGCTACTATAATATGTAGAATGTCAATGTTTAACTTTTTTTCAGGAGCAGAATTACACTGCTACTTATCATAGTATCTGTTTTTTTTTTTTTGTAGAATGAATAATTCCTTTCTTAGAATCTGAAGGATGGAGTCTATCCATTAAGCAGGATGTTGTGATAACTAGGATGTTTGACCTTTATGTAGTTATCCAAGTTTCAAGGTGAGACCATTTATTGCTGATACTATTTACGCTGTGCAGTCAATTTTTTACAAATCCTTTTTATGCCTGCCAGCCAGTAAGCATACCACTAACTGAATATGGACACTTTGTTTAACATACACGGGAACCTCCCACCCATCAGTGCTGTGGCAAGAGTTGTAAGGAAGGATCCTCAGTTAGGTAGCCATGAGGGTATGTTTGTGTCTTGCAGGCATCCTGACAATTAAGGGCATTTCTAGTTGGCTAATCACATCACCTTGGCAGCGACACATGTGATCTACCTCATCAGGGTGCACAGACTACCTTCTGCACATTACTGCACCCTACAGCAGCCATTAATTAGTGATGTCTGAGCTTAAAGCATGCCGCTATATCATGCATTTACATCTTAGCCTCTCTTCCACTGAGGTACTTATGCAGTACACGACCATCACCATGCCTCCCCCCCCATGGGCATGCTGATCCTTCGTGCAAGTTCTGTCAGCCAAACAAGCTGGTAACTGCCCTCGGACACCTGGGTCATAATCCAAGCTTAATCCTTCTATGCTATTACAGCTGGATAATCCTTTCAACTAGTTTATATTACTCTTATATGTTGCTTGAGTAGTTATCAGTAGCTAGGGATTTAGTTGAATGTCTCTGCCCTGATGATTTTAAATGTGATATGGAATACTTTAAAATTGTTAAAGTTTAAATTATGTTTATGTAGTCATGAAGAAGTGGTAGCTATGAAAATTCTTTTTATCAGTGAATACAATGAAGTCCCAAGCAGAAAAAATATACCACGAAGACCAGGAACAATATCTCTAGAAATATAATAAGTCAATTTATTGGTTGCCCAAAAGGTCGTTCTGCTGCTTTTTGTGTTTGTTCACAGACAGATTTACAAGCTGCTATTTGATTTGGTTTAAAGTGCAGTTTTACTTGCTGTTTGCACAACGACCTTTTGGGCAACCAGTAAATGGATTTATTATATTTCTAGAGGTAATGTTCCTGGTCTTCGTCTTTGTATATTCTTTTTATCAATGTTGGAGTGTTGGGCCTACATATATATCTCTCTCTATCAATCTGTCCATCTACAGGAGGCATTCCTTGCACTGAGTGTTGGTATTGTTGACAGCTGTTTTGTTGACACAGTTTGGTTGACAAAACAGCTGGTTGACAGTTGTAGAAGACTGCTACATTACTGGAGTTTAGTAATATGGTCTTCTCCCAGTATTGTGGGATCTTATATTTAAACAAAGAGTTAGAATGGTCACACTGAAAAACCAATCAGAAAAAACTAAATGAAAACTCCAGCCAAGCTAGAAATTTCATTGAGTGACCTTCCAAACCTCCTGTAACAGAGGCACATGGGATATATGCAAATGACTGTTACAGGAGGTTTGGGAGGTCACTCGGAATTTCTAGCTTGGCTGGAGTTTTAATTTATTTTTTTCTGATTGGGATCTTAGATTTGGAATATATAATTAGCAGGGGAGAGGGGTTGCAGCATTTTGTAGGTACATGATTCAAGGTTATGTCTCAGAGCATGCTTAGCTGAATGTCCTCTTTTCTTTTTTACTATTTTGTGTCAACATTAGCAGTACTGACATTTGGATGTATAGACATTTTTAAGTAAACCAGTTTATTTATCTATTTTTACTCCCATTCAGCTGACCCCACTCTTCTTCACATAAGCAAGAGATGAACAATTTGATCCTTTGAGATACCATTCTGTCTAGAACTGAGCCTACAGGCTAATGCATTCCCTTGTGAGGTGTAAGTCACATGTAAGGATTGAGACTTTATCTGTGCAGAGCACACAACTCTACCCTGGGGCCTAACCGCTCCCTATAACAGCTTGTGGCTTTCACAATTATTGCTATCTAGAATAATGTATGCATGGATGTATTTTTATGTGCTTATTCCCACTGACGTCACTGCAGAATAGTTTTATAGCAGTCTGTAATGCTGTGCACTAGACCCCAACACTTCTGTTAGAAGCAGCAGACCTGTGAACCCCACCACCTCCATCCCGCTAAGATACATGTGCTCGCATCAGCAGCTCAGTCCCGTCCCCACTGTACCTGTCTCTTCCAGCCTCCTATATCAGAAACCAAACATGGGTCATCAAGGCAGAAGCCAGGGCTTTATTCCTCTATGCCACAGAGCCTAGTCAAGCCTAATTAGAGTGAGTAGCTATAACTGAAAAGATTTTTATTCCAGTAGTGTGAGTTATGACTGGTTTGAATTCAAACAGAGCATGCAATGGATATATGCCATTGCATACCAGTTAGATATAGCAAGAAGGGTAGAATAAGATTAAGCTGTGCCATAACATAGTTTCCTTACTGGGAAATGCTCAGCATGGGTCATTGCATGCTGTTTCATTTTTCTGTGGTCTGAATCAATCAGATGAGAGAATGGACAGAAGATGTGATAACTTTCAACTGCAGTCTCCAACATGCACACTGCCTGGATTATATGCTCACCAAAGCTGATTATAAGGTATGCATATACCACACCTTCAGCCTCACTAACTTATGTTTGTATTATATAGTATGAATATATCACACCTTCAGCCTCACTGACTTATGTTTGTAGGTGAGTTTGTATTATAATGTATGCATATCTTTGTTAATGACCTGCCCACAATCACCCACCATACCACATGCATTCAATATGCAGATGATTCGACCATCATCAGCACTGCCTCCAACCTGGCAGACCTCACTGCTTCAACCCAAGACACCTTCAACCTAATAGAAAAATGGTTCTCAAGTCGTCAACTAGTTCTCAACCCCAACAAAACAAAACTACTTACTTTCTCACACACTAACAAGAATCTTCCCCCCACCTTCTCTATTACATCCTCCAATGGAATCACTATATCACCAGAAGCTCACACAAAGCTATTAGGTGTTACCATTGATAACTCCCTTAAATTTGACACCCATTTCAATCTAACCATCAAAACCGTCAATAAAAGCTTGGCTCTCTCTATAAAGTAAAACACTTTCTTACTCCTCACATTAAAATTACAATTGCACACACCTACTATCAACTCTTTTCTATGCCTCCCCCCTTTTTACAAACCTAAACAAGACAACCCTTAACAAACTTGCTTCTTGTTACAATCACATAGATAGATTTGCCACAAATTCCACCTTTAGAATGCACCACTGCACTAATGAAGCAACTAGGGTGGTTAGAGTTTTCCAGCCAACTCCATTTCAACCAACTCAAAATGGCTCACCAGATACTGTATCACCCAGAGAAAACACCAGCTCTGAAAAACATCATTCACCCCTATATTAACCTGCAATCTTTACGCTCCTCCAATAAGATCTTAGCTCAAACTGCCAAAGCCAATAATTCTGCTGGGGATTCTCTATTCTCAAACTTTGTAGGTAAAATGTGGAACTCCCTATCGACCATGCTCACCTCAGAACCTTCACTCCTACAATTCAAAAAAAAAGCTTAAACCCCATCTCAATACTCTCTGGCAATGTCCCTGTTCCAAACCTGATTAACCATGATCATTTACCCTTCTCTTACCTCACTATCCTTAACCGCTTTTTAACAAGGCGCCCCACCTTTGTAACTGACCTATGTTTTTTTTTTATATGCGGCTGTTATTTTTTTCCCAAGATGTAATGTATCTTTATATTGTATTTAGAACTCAACTATCTTCCTTTTTTTGCATTAACAACGTTCATATGTCTGTTATGTACCTGGAGCTTTTCTCCCTGGGCCTCCGCTGAAAATGGACATGTATCCAGTCGGACTCTCCCGGTTAACAAATGTAAAATAAATAAATAAAATAAAATAAATAAATAAACCTTCAGCCTCACTGACTTATGTTTGTAGTTAGTTGGGTTTGCATTATAAATTATGCATATACCACACCTTCAGTCTCACTGCCATTTGTTTGCAGTTGGATTTGCATTATAATGTATGCATATACCACACCTTCAGCCTCACTGACTTATGTTTGTAGTTGGGTTTACATTAAAACTTGACTGCTTCTCATGTGCAAACACTGAAATTTCCAAACTTTGGAGGATGCATCAGATGATATTTTGCATTACAGAGTCCACTGGATTATAACCATGCCATATATTCAATATTCTTGTCTCTTATATAGCTGGAAAATTCATCAGCCCAAACACCTTTTGACACAACTGAGTTGATATGTGTTAGTATGTGTTTAGAAAACCTTCTTCCCCAGAAACTTCTTCCAATGCAGCTAGGCTGTCCTGATTATATAAGCATAAACCTCGAAGGCTGAATTGTCAGCAAATTATTATCCCAACTGTGGCCTATGACTATACAATGCTTTTTCCCCCCAAATTAACACTAAAGTCAACATAAAACGATCAGAGATAAAATAGATAATAATAGTTTGGGCATGTTACAAAATACAAGAAATTCACATCAGATTTTTATAACATTTCAGTCCAACCCTGTGCTGCTACAACTATTAGCACCTTGTATTCCACAAACCCACTACACTTCAAATGTTCTTCCCCCTCCACGTATTATAGACCTTACTTCCTTTTTTTCCCTTCCTGTAGTGTACTCTCCAAATGACCATGAGTAGCACCAACTCCATTCTGATTTCACCTGTCTACCATATTTTTAGCCACCTTAATGAACTTCTGTGAAGTGTGACATAGCAGGTGGCTGTCCAGTATCCTACCAGCACAGGCCTTTGTCATCAGGGTGGAAAGAAGATGAGGAAACACAGTGAGTGGGAGGTAGAGTAGAAAGATCGCTGTCAGCATTATATTCATGTGCTGATGCTACATCAGCAGGTTGAGTAGTTATAACAGTGTGACCTCAAAGTCATGTCTGCTCTGGAATCTAGAGCAGCCATAGACATCTCAGCTTTCTCTTTCACACAGCTTTGTGAACTTTCTAAGCCTTAGCTTCCACCAGGGCTTGCAGGTTTTACCCATGCCAACAAGGAACTACCCCCCAGGATAGGCACACTTGTCATCTGTGCCAATTTTGTAAGGCACCAACCAAACTGAGGTCACCTATAGTTTGGGTTTTATACCTCCATAGCACTAGGCTGGAAGTAAATCCTACTCTTACTTGGATCTATCTTTTTTTCTCTTATTATGATCCCCCCCCACCTAGTCCCTTATGACGTCCTGATTTCTTCCAGCTATCATAGTACCCTTTACTCCCTTCTCTAATCAACCATCTCTTATCCTTTCAAATGCAAGCGCCACACTTCACTCAAAGTGTATCTTCCCCAGTCTGTCTTATAGACTCACTGTTTATTACTCTCTTCAACACTTTGAAGAACATGTTCAGTTTTACTCCCTGATTAGTCATTCTCCTTTCCCAGTTCATTATTACTCTAGTTTTTACTACAGTGGCCTCACAGCACAATCTCATCACTGTTCATCATCATCATCGTTAGCCCCCTTTTTCCTATTTTTTCTACATGGGGGTTGGGGTATCGTGTTAACTGTCGCCAATTCTCTTGATTCAGTGCTGCACTCCTGCCTTCTTCAACACTGATGCATGACTGTCACAGATCTTCTTTCACACAATCAACACTCTATCTACCTCTTTGCTGGATATTTGCACTTCCTCTTACCTTTTTCCTGTCTGTCCCAAATCTTCCTCACCAGATTGTTTTCTGCTTTTATACACATGTGCCCACACCACTGTAATCTGTTCTCTTTGATATTTTCTGCAATTGGAGCTACTTTGGCTTCTGCTCTTATGTCCTTATTTCTTCATTTGTCCCACAGTGCATAACCTACCACCTTTCTCAGGCACTTAATTTCCATCACCTACAGCTTCTTCTTCTTCTTCAACTGTTCTGCCTTTACTGCCCAGGTTTCTGTACCATACAGTAGTATTGGTTTCACCACTGTCTTGTACACCTTACTTATCAGCTTCTTTGGCATTCTTCTGTCATAGACTACACCTGATAGTATATGCCAGTTGGCTGCAGCCCCTCTGATACTAGCTATGACCTCTTCATTCAGACTACCCTTCTCTTCAACCACCCCTCCCAGATACTTGAAGCTGTTTACCTGTTCCACTATCTTCCCTTCTATCTCTATTCTCAGCTTCTTCTGTTTTTTCCAATTTGCTGCCATTACTACCTTCTTATCTGTGCTTAGTTTCATCCCATGTGCCTTCAGATTTGCATTCTATTTTCCTGTCCTTTGCTGAAGTTCTAGCTTAGAATCTGCCTGTACTGCCACATCGTCTGCATATAGCAGCTTTGTTGATCTGTCCCCTCCAACTTGTTTGCTAATGTAGTCCATCACCAGTATGTACAGCAATGGGCTCAGTGCTGAACCCTGGTGTACACCCACTCCCACTGGGGACCTCTCCATGAGGCCGAACACTGTTCGTACTTGATTTACTGGGTTCTTGTACATAGCCTGCACTAATTCTACCAATGTTTCCGGGACTTCAAAGCACCGCAGTACTGCCCAGATCAGCTTTCTTGGAACTTTGTCATATGCTTTTTCCAAAACTAGGAATCGCCAGTTGGACTCTCTCCTCATGTCTAGCTTCTTATCTCTCTCAGTGCAAACATCGGGTTAATTGTGGTGTTTCCTGATCTGAATCTGAACTGCTCATCTCCCATCTTACATTCTACTACTCTGCATATCCTTTTATCAGTTACCCTCTCCAAAACTTTCATGCAATGTGGTAGGAGTTTGATGCCTCTGTACTGCCCACAGTTTTGGATGTCCCCTTTGTTCTTGTACACTGGCATGAGTATGCTTATCTGGGATAATCCTTTCTCTCCACACTGCTATTAGTACCCTCAAGAGCCATTTCTCCCCTATCTCACCCAGCATCTTTATCATATCTGTTGTGACCTCATCTGAGCCTGCTGCTTTCCCTGACTTCATCTTCCTTAGTGCTGTACTTACTTCTTCTAAGGTGGGCTCCTCTTCTTCTCTCATCGTAGGGTAGTACAGCTTCTGTGGGCTTTTCTTCATTCAGAAGAAATGTCCAGCATTGAAAGAAAATTCTCCTACTCTGTAAATGCAATTCTCTCGTCCTTGTGCTTACTTGTAATTCAAAAAATATACAAATACTGCCTGCTTTCCCATGACACTCATCTGCAGAATTTCTGTTCCTCTTTGCAGCACTCCATCCATAACGTCTTGTGTGCCAGAGCTGCATCTGATGACACCACACAAGTTATACCATGCTTTATCTCACAGAGCCCAGTAAAGAATGAGAGAGGGGGCCAGCTGAAGACCTGTTTTTTGTTACTCAGCTTTGGGGAAGTCCTTTTTTGTCTTCAAATTCAGGTTGCCGGAGGTAGTAACTCTAGGGACTGGCCAGGGCTTTAATTGACCTGGTAACATCTCAGGCCTCCCACATCCCATGACGCCCCTCTCTCTTTTGCTTTCTATTTATCAGCAGTCTCTCGGTTAATTATTTGCCTCTTCCTTTTCATTACATCTCCACACGTCAAGCTTTTCTATCACTTCTTTACCTCGTACACTGCTTGCACAGATCCCATATGTTCCTTTCTTCACTGCCCTTTACTTCCAGATTTCAACCCTCCAGCCATGCCTTGCCCTGTCTCACATAAATCCTCCTTTTCCCTTTAACAATCTCCTTTTTCCCCACTTCCTCTTTTCCCTTGTATTTCTTGTGTCTTCCCTTCCCTTGATGAGTCTGGATCAGTAGCTTTGTTCCATCACAATTCCTCATTTTTAACATCTTTTAATATCTTCCTCCCTCCAGTCCTTCTTCCATCTTCTGTTTATCCAGAGTACCCAGTATGAGTTCTCTATTCCTGCCATACCCCGCCATGAAGATAGTCTTCCTTTAAAACAAGCCATTAACCGCAGTAAGGTATTAACTAACCCTTCCCTCATGCTCCCATCCCACCCTAATCATTTCCCTGTGCTTCCTATCAATCACCTTCCTCATTTAGCACCCCATTTCCCTACTGTAAGCGTTAAAAGCTATTTCATATATTACGACTAGAAGGCTCTATCCTTTTATTTTCCTTCCTACTACTAACCTTCCTTTTCCAACCCTATTGCCCTCACCAAAGTCTTTCTGTCTCTCCCTGCATACATCTACTATTTATATGTGATAACGCTGAGATTATTATATTTTAGAGTCTGGGCTATCCTCAGACTTGTTGAAATCTCAAACTTTGGTTGCACTTAAGGCTTTATACCTTGGATCTCAGTATTTCAGCTTGGTTCTTAGAATTTCATCTGTAACCCATTACTAGGAATGGGAATTCTTTTTCATCAGTGTGTTCACCCCTTTTGTTGCTGCTATTTTTTGCTTTGCTTATAAGTTCTTCTTCAGTTTTATTTATATAAATGTTTGTCACGTATTATTGCTTATTTCTTTCCTTTCAATTTTTTTTAGTCTTATTTTGTCATGTACTGTAGAGGTTTTCTTTTTTCATGCATTTGAAGAATGTTTATCAACCAGTTGCTGGGATGTGTGATATTCTTGTGGATGGGAGTAATTGTATAGGTACCATACTGAGCATGTGTTTGTACTGGTTGTTGCTGAGGTGTTGATTGCTAAGTGTGGTTGTGTGATGAAATGTTTTTCTGCACTATTAACATTGGAGATTTGTAAACTGTTTCTGTTTTGTTTAGCTGGATTTTTTAAGTGTTAATCATGTGTATTTTAGATTTTTGGTGGCCTGGTAATCTGATTTTTCTATTGATGTGAAAAGGAGATATTTTGTTCTATGTTAGATTAGTTTGTATTAGTGTTTTGGGGTTATCTTAATTACAGGTATATATTATACATTATACATTACCGCTGTAGTCTATGGGGCTTGAATTCCATTCATATTTAAGAGAAAATTTTTCCCATTATAGCACAGGCACAATCTGTTTATTTTTGGGTTTCTTGGTTACGTTAATTTTGATGATATAACTAATGTGTTCACATTCTTTTAGTCAAGATGTATATGTGTTTTTTTAATTATACTTTGGAGTGTCCTTTGAGTGGTCCAGGTTTTGAACAACACACACATGCACTCACACACACACACACACACACACACACACACACACACACACACACACACACACACACACTGTAGGGGGAAAGCAATATGAGAAATAAAAAAAGAAGAAAGTGAGCATGTCAGGAGGGATGGGAACATAATGGGTTATATTTGAAATCGCAATGTTAGCTTTTGTGCATATCGACATGAGATTGCAGCACTCAAGTTTCTTGTAGAGACATAAACTAAATGAAGAGGTGTAGGCTTAGATTTTACAGTATGCTTTATTCATCAGTACTTGCAGTGCATCTCCAGTTTAATTTTGAGTCTTCATTTAAATTTGAAATAGTTTTCAAATAATGTAGTTAATTATTTGTCTCAGAAGCAAAATATTCAATATGGTACTTGTCTGAATGCATATTTGTCAGCCTAATGGGAAGAAATGCAATATGGATGCAGGATGAAGTAATACCATTTTTGACTTCCAAGATGGCTGAACACCAAATAACACCTTAAGTTTTGCTTTCCAAGTGTGAAAACAGAAACTCAGAAAAGAGAGCCAGTGAATTTGTCTTTTTGGGTAAATTTCTTTTACTGACTAGTAAATGCACTGCCTGGATAGCAGTAAAGAAGAAATTTAGAGAACATAAAAGAACATCAACCACAAAAGCTGTGGAGAAAACATTGGAAGAATCTTGCAGTTGTTCAAGCTCTAGCTTTGGTGCAAGACATGGCTTACAGTAGTCTAGGGGAAAAAGTTAAGTCAAATGTACTCAGGACTGATTAAAATAAACAAAACACTGAAGGAGTATATCAACTGAAATAACAAAAGCCTGGAAAAATGGAAGAAGCTTTAAACAGATATTCAGATGAGCTGATAAAACTGCAAAAATCAGAGGTCAAAATGAAGAAAAGGCTGGTTGAACATAAGACTACTCAAGAAGAGATGTTTCAAAAAAATGGTAGAATTAGAGGACAGAGCATGTAGGAAAAACAGAGGTTTTCTGCTGTACTAGAGAAACTGTAAGGAACAGACTGTATTCATTTTGTGAAAGCACAAATAAGCAATATGACTGGTATTCCACAGCACAAGTTGTTAATTCAAAGGGCACATTGTGTGCATGCTCCAAACCTCACCATGAGGAAGCAGCCAAGACCTCTAATAGTAAGGATGCAATCATACTAGCAGAAAGAGTTGATTCTGACAAAACTGTGGCAGGTCAATGTACTAAAAGTTGGAGAAAGAGTATTTGTGGAAAAGGTTTGATCACTGTACACCAGATAGAAGATGAGTATTTTTTTTAACAATCAGGAAATGTCAAGAGGCAGGTGTGAGATTTAAGCTGATCAAAGTCATTTTTGGATACAAAACATGCTGAAGAAGAAATACAAAAATTTGTCCAGCAAAAGGTAAACTATCAAACAGAAGAGGACTCTGCTTATTATTCTGATAATAAAGCTCATAGAGAGACTTTGCAGGGAAACCTTTACTAATATTCCAAAGGAACATGCTTGAGAGATAGAGAAAACCATAGAAGCAAACCAGAAGAATCAGGAGTGTATTGGAAATGAACCAAAGACAGGAACTATTGGATACACATCAACAGGAAGAAAACAGTGACTCAGAAATTAATGAATAAATGTGGAATTAGAAAGCATCAACAACATTTGTGAAATATGTCTGAACAAGAAAAACTGAAAATATTGGACGTTTTTGACTTTGTTAAACTTGTAGGAACTCCAAGCAATATGCACTACTTTGTCATTAATGTCTGGAAGAACATTAACGAGAGGGTAAGGAGAATGAAAGAGGTAGCTATAGGTAAAACAATTTTGTTCTTATCAGTATTAAAAAAAGCATGACAGATACTGCATATTACATTCTAAAGCGTATACCTCTCAACTGTACAAATTTTCGCAAAATGTCCAGATTTTTGCCTCATATTTTTGGTCCATTTTTTTATAAAATTGTGGTTTTCTGGCAAATTAGTGGCAATCATTAAAGACTGAAGTTAGAAAATAATCACATATATTTCAGTTTCAGACTTCATACCCTCCAGAAAATTCATGCAAATTAAAAACCTGTTATTCTGTCAACTTTCTAAGTCTGTAAAAGCACTATTTAAAAATTGTCCCTATTTTTGAACCTTTGTCCCACTTTTATTTATAGCTTTGTCAAGATTTCTTGCTATAAGAGGTTGAAAGGTATGGCTAAAGCATGTTCAGTTATTTCTGTGTGTTATAGGTATACTAAAGTAAACAGATGCCCCTTTTTTCTGGGTCTTTATTATTTCTTCAACAGCTGAGGCTGTTGAATGTTTAATGATCGACACCTAAGTGTCGAAGTTTCAAAATCGCAAACGGCCATATATATATACAAATTGTTTCCTCGGGAAAGAATTTGCTAGGCCATCCAGAAATAAAATTAACTTTTCAACCTAAATATAGTGAGGGGCTGTGTACCCCACACCCATCCAACTAAATATACCAACTCCGAGATTGTGCTACATTGGGGAAATGGCAAATCCCCAATAACGGCCAAGCAAATTCTTTCCCGAGGAAAGAATTCTCTTATATGGCCATCCACGATTTTGAAACTTCGAAGCGTAGGTGTCGATCATTGAGCATTTGACAACCTAAGCTGTTGAAGAAATAATATAGACTCTTTTTTCTTCTTTTTTTCTTTCTTTCTTCTTGTTTAGTTTTATGAAATGCAGACACTGCAATGTAAAAAGAGAAAAGAACCTGGACAAAATCTTGTTTAAGATAATAGGCTGTAATCTTGGGTTATTGAGATGAGAGAATTGTAAAAGTATACAGATCATGATAAAATTGACATGCTTTTTCTTAATTTTGTACAGAGAAATGACTAAATTAGGGCCCTTGGTTTGATTTAACAGCAAGTTTTAAGTGAAAGCATAAGAGAATATTGAATGTAAGGAAAAGCTTTCCTTTAACAAATAAATGTTCACAGTGCAACATAAGAAGCTTGTAGCTGAAACCTCTGTGTATCTGGATCTCATGTTTCTGTGGAGGCAGATAAGAGGGCAATAAAAACAGAATACATTTTTCTTTCAATTTCTAAAATTTAATGTTTATGAAAGTATTCAAGTTGTTTTCTACATTTGAGAGAGGAATAACGATTAGACAAAAACAGACAGCACTTAGTGTAAGTGGAAGCACAGGCAGTAACATGCATCTTAGCATGGATAACCTTAATTATATGTCGATTAAAACCTGTGAGTATAGCTATCAGTCTGGGACAATTGTTCCTATCAGGAGGGTAAAACTTCATTATTTGAATATGTACATAGTTCTGTGTGTTGTATTAAGTGAATCGGGTATAGTTGTGTTCTGGGGGTGGGGGGTTTCATTAAAACAAAAAAATCTTGTAAGATGTAACATAGGTTCATATGGATATGACAAGAAACAACTGTATAAAAGGTCAAACTGCCAATCATTAGGGTATGCATGTAACACAAAAGCTAAAACTAGACATTTACAAAAGCAGTTAAACATAACAGGTGAGAGCAATAACTTCTTATATTGGCAGCACTTTCCACATTATCTTTTGAATGTGAATGGTCTCACAGGTATATACAGGAAAAGAGTAGACAACATTACAAAGTACACAGTTCATTTATCTATGCTACAGGACAAGCATTTGAAAAGAACTGAGCATGTGAATTTGATGAAGAAAAGATTTCAGGATGGTTATTCAGCAGAATATCTAGAGCAAAGGAAAAGATGAGTACTTATATTAATTGCTACATGAGTTCCAATAGTGATATAAGAGGAAAAAAATAATAGTAGGTTTGTAGTTGTAAGGGGCTATTGGCAAGGTATGAGGATTAAGCTGGCATATATTTATATCCCACCTAAAACTGCTACAATGGGGCTTAAGAAAATTCTGGAAGAAATAATTGACTTTCATCGGGCGATATTAATGGTAGGTGGGGACTGAAATTTGATTTGCAACAGAGAGGATGTGTCTGAGTGGCCTGTAATGGAAAATATAACAAAAAAAGGTAGATTTTTTGAAGGAATTTATGAAAATATTTGGTATGGAAGATGTGACTGTATAATAGGAGCTTGGAGAGAATTTACATATTATCATAGCCGGCGTTAGGCACCCGCGAAACCCGCAGCCGTGGAGAGCCCCCGATTATATCCCAGCAAATGAGGGCTCCCATGCAGCAGCTGTGAGTTTCTCTGTCCCCTCCGTTTGTTGCTCAGCAAAGCACCTTGTGGACGTCCACACGGCTCAGTAACATGACTGAAAACTGTTTTCCTCCTTTTTTTTTTTTTAACATGCCTGTAAGCTGCTCTCAATCAGGTCCACTTCAGTGAAGTACAGGACCTGATTGGCTGCAGCAGCCAGGAAAATAAATTGTTTTTTTTTTTTTTTTGACATGTAATAATCTCCAACCTGTCACTGGATAAGGAGGTTGAACTGGTAAATAAAAGGTTTAAAGTAGGAAAGCAGGATTTATGGCAGTTTTTTAATATTAATAAACTTGAAGTTGAAAACATTAGAAAGGCTGTTCTACAACTGATCACAGGATCATAACATCATAGGAATGGCAAGGTAAGTGAATTGTGAGACCACCTACAGCACCTTCTCAGGATAAATATCAGGGGAGATATATGGGAAGCAAACAAAAACTACTGTATGATTCAGAGAAAGTAAGGAAGAAAGGACAGAAATCAAAGTTTCAACATGTGGAAAAGAAACAAACTGACTATGACATATGACACTAGAAGGTGAGAATAGAGTAGTACAAAAGGATGATCAGAGAATGTGGACTTCTAGACTAAATGGGGGAGCTGGGAATTTGGCTATTGACAGAAAAGACTGTGTGGACTGGACAATGGCCACCTTGAAGGATGGGGTAAGAATAGGATTGATCTGTGGAGGGAGACATGGAGGACAGTCAAAACATATTAGAATGGATATGCTTGAAGAGGTATTAAGAGGTAAGTTCAGGAACAGTGAGCAGATTCTTCTTGACAGACTGGAGGTGAGAAGAGGAGCACAGACAGCTTGTAGTGAGGAATGGAAACTTCCAGCAGTGTAAATGAGGCCAAGTGCTAAGATGTTTGCAGGTTGAACGTTTTTTGTTTTGTAACACTTTAATGATCAGAATTTAAAAAATCGCTGTCTCACTCATTTATTCTTTTTTTTTCAAGGAAGCTCATACAGCTCACCATTCTGCCTGCCTACCACCCTTTGGTAAGGAATTGTTTCTCTGTCTCTTCTGAATCCTCTCCCTAACCTAAAAGTGTGTCCCATCCCTAAATTGTTAATGCAAGATCCCCTTTGTCTGAATTATGTTTGCATCACTGAGTGGCCACTGCATCCCAGACGCATCTTTTATCTTGGTCAGAAAATCCACATCCATCTCATTTACACTGTTACTGCAATTCATGCCTTCCTGTACTTCAAATATTTCTGTTAATTTGTGTTTGACTGTCTCCAAAAATATCACTTCCTTGTTCCTTTATTTACATTTGGGTATTGTTGCCAGAACAGTACACCATACCCTCCATGAATGGTGGGATAGTGGTTTGCTCCTGTAAGGGAGGATTTTTTTCTTCTTCTTTAAGAATACATTCTATATTGCTTTTGTCCATTTCCTGGACTGGGCAATGCTTCATCCTCTGCTGACAAGCCATTTTAAAACTATCCAAGGGCACTAAGAATGCAGGTGCCCCAACTTTAAATCCTTTCACTGGTCAGATTATCTGTATTCTTAAAATAAACCAAATCTACCACTATGCTATATATTCACAAGCGTACCTCCATGAAAAAGGTTCTCAAATATTGAGTATTACTGTAAAACATTATCATGAAGCCCACAGATGACATAAAACAGAAAACATCAAGCATTTCCACTTATTCAATAAAATGTTTCCCTCTGCATTGTGTCCTAAACTATGCCGATACTATACTGGACATTATTTTGAACGTATACATAAAGTATTTATATGCTAGACTTCCACTGTTACTGTAGGCAGATGCTATTTTTTTTTCATGTGTGCATTTGTGTGTGCGATGTGCATCAGATTAGTTGACTTAAAAGTAGGTTTGTGGTAATGAAATAATAAAGTAAGATACTTATAGATGCATTAATACTGAAAGCTCGAGCCTCCTGCAACAATGGGACCCAGCCTACCTTAGCACAGCAGTGTAACAGCTACCTGTAGTAGGAAAATATTCTACTACAAGTAACAGAAGCATTCCTAAATGTTTTTGTGTAATATTTGATCTCAAAACTTAATTTTGTGCAGTCAGGAAAATTCCAGACATACAACATATCTTTCTTGAACGAAAAAAAATTATTTTCTTGCTCATGTTTTTGTTTAGGACACTACTGGATTAAAAGGTTGGGAAAATGCTCGAAAATGCACCCCAGAAAACCTATAACCCTATAGTTTCTTGGCTTATCCGAGTAATTTCCTAAATGGTTATTTGTGCTGTCTTGGTCAGGAAAGGTGTGCTGAAAGGATGCAAGGAGAAGTTAAGCTGAACAGCAACAATGAATTTTATTCCTTAATCATAATTTCTTTTCAAGCCATCATTGGATGGAAAGATTATGTAAAAAGAAAAAAAGTAAAATACACTTTAGAGCCTATAGAAAGCATTTCACCTAAGACCAGATCTATGCATAGAGTTGCTATAATGTATTATATTGTGAGATGGGTGAATATAGTGTGGTACATACACCTGGCATACTGTAAGAGCATTGCAGCTACTGGTAAGTCTGTACATAAATAAATAAAAGTTTGCAACATGAACTAAAAGACTGCTTCTGAGGGGTGGCAGTGACATGGTGATAGTTTGACTGAAGTGCCTAGGGGGCCCCCAAACTTGAGATTTGCTGGGGGCCCCCAAAATGCTAACACCAGCCCTGCATATTATTTCCCATAGTACAAAAACTTGGCTAGGCTAGACAGAAATTATGTTTCACAGGAACATATGCATTTAATTTAAAGTTTGGTATGCATCCAGTAAATATTTCAGATCATTTGCCAATAATAAGTAAAATAAAAAAGTAGGATAATGAAATAAAAATGGGACAGTAGCACTTCCCCACCTATCTGTTAAAAAGAGAGGAATTTAGGAATGGGTAGTAGAAATTATTATTATTAGTGGAAGATAGAAATTTCTTCACAACATATAGGAAGGGAGGAGATAAAATGAAAGTGGGGTTTAAAAATAGAGTAGAAATAAAAGAAAAAAAGACACGGTTAAGAAGTAACAAAAATTATTTAGGGGTATTGACACAGGTTGGGTCTATATTACCTTATCGAAATGTATTTCCATCTAATGCTTTTCCACCAACACCGAATCACCAATATTCACTTCCACGAACCATGGAATTTTGCCCAGGGTAAGGAAACACTTGCCCAGAAACACACCAAAGCACACATCGTACTAAATAAAAATAAGAACCCACCTAAGTGGGGAGCTTCAACCTCCACCCCCCAACTATACATACCAACTCTGAGATTGCACTACAGTGGGGAAAAGGCCAACATTTTGGTCTCGACCAACTACTGTCTCACCCTGGGAAAAATTCTGCAATTTTGCAGAAGTGAATTTCGGTGAGACAGTGTTGATGGAGAAGCATTAGTTAGAAATACATTTTGATAAGGTAATATAGACTCCACAGGTTAAGGTATTGCAGAATAAGGGGAATCTCATGGAAGAAGAAGAGAAGCAACTGCAGAGTGCTAAAGAGAAAATAATGGACTATCTGAATAACATTCATGAGTTTAGAAAGATTGCTGTGCAACTGTTTTTTGATAATAACTCTAGAGAAAAGCTTTTAGCACAATGGCTCAAACAACAGAAAGTAGAAAGGGCTGTTGTCAAGTTTAGGGAGCCTATAACAAGGAAAATAACCAGCAATCCTGTAATGGTATTAGAAATATTTCAGAATTTTTATAAAAAATCTGTATAAATTAGAGAAATGTGGAAATCAAGTAAAAGTACAAATGAAATATTTATGAAATAATTAAATATGTCAATGTTAGAGGTAGATGAGGCTCATTTATTGACAGGATAGGAGGAGATGAGATAAAAATGATGATGTATAACCAATCTATAGGAATGTTTCCAGGAAGAGATGGTATTCCTGTGAAAGTTTGGAAGCTAGGAGGGAAGAAAGTGATAAAGATCTGGAAGGTTTTGTTTAACAGTATTTTAAAAGAAGGGTAAAAACTAGCATCCTGAAAGAAAGTTGTGGTAGCGGTAATATTGAAAGATAGTAAAGATCCATCAAATACAGCTTCCTTTCGGTCTTTTTTTATTCTAAATTCTACAATTAAAGTGTTTATTTCTATATTGACTAGAAGAATGGTAAAGGTGTTGTCAAAATTGATAGATATGGATTTAGGTGGTTTGTGGAGGGGAAGCAAACATTTGAAAACATTGACAGAACAACAATGATGTTTCAGAGGGAAGAAGAATGTAAGAAAATACCACTATTGTTGGTGGGTTTTGATGCAGAGAAAGCATATGACAGATTAAGCTGTAGGGCAATGGAAGCATTTATATTTCCTGACACAATAATACTGTTAACTATGAGGATATATAAAGGATCAAATGTGAAAATTAAAGTGGGGGGGGGGCTCTGCTCTGAAAAGTTCTGCTTGAACAGAGTAACCAGGCAGTGGTGCCTCTTTCTCCTGTGTTATTTAAATTATATTTAGAACTACTGGCAAAGAAAATAAGGGACTTGTAAATATGCATGTGAATTGGTTCAGCAGTGCTCATATTTATGGGGACATGATAACAGGAAGTACTTGGGAGTATGGTTTTGGATTGCCAGGTTTGCATAAGGGGTATTTTGAAGCTACAAACTTGTGCATGGCATAGACAGAGAACTGTAATTTGTGGTGCAGGTAGATGATGATGAAACTGGGGGGAAATAAGTAGAGATGGGATTTTGGATGCAGATTCTTGAGGGGAGTAGCAATAGCCATGCAGAATATTTTATTTGTGGATTGGCAGAGGGTGTTCTGGGAGCTGGGCCAGCATGGAAGTTGAGAGAGGGGATTCTCCAGATAGGAATGAGGGGATTCTCCTGATAGGGATGACTGTAACTGGGGAGTAGAGAGTGGGGAGGGGGGCTGGAGTTTGCTGGAAAGGGCTGGCTGGAGAACCAATGTGTTGGGATCAGGTATTAGAAAGGGAGGGTGGGATAATAAAATGAAAGGAGACCAGATTACATTTGGACTGTGGGTTGGGGACTGCCTTCTCTATTGGGGATTGATGCCAGGGTGTGAGAGAAAGGGAAATGGAGTGATCCTGGATGAAGGACCAGCACTGGTAGAGTTTTTGGTTGGGATTTAAACAGAAGCAGCTGTTGAAGTGGGGGAAGGTTGGTGGGGCATGTAGGGTACTGCATGGTGGCTATGGGAGTCAGCTGGGGAGGCTGGAAGGATTGGGAGGACGGACTGGATAGGCAGTTCACAAAGGAATAGTGGGGAGGTATGTATGTGGCTAACCACGTGTGCAGTGGGATGTAAAAGATTTAGGGGTTTTGCTTGGAACTGTTTGTCTAATTGTTTTTGTGCCCCAGGCAGACTGTGTGGAGTTTTTCCTGGGCAGATTGTGGGTGTTGTAGGTGTGGTGAGGAGGAAAGGGATAATTAGGAACACATTTGTGGGGGGCGGTAATGATTTGGCAGACTTTGTGGGTTTTCTGCAGATTACTCTGTGAGTGGTACTGGATGAGCAGTTTAGTGTGACTGGGGTAGTGATTTTTTTTGAGCTGTGATACGGGATCTGAGTTGCCTAGACATAGTGGGGTCTTGCTGGGTTTGATTCTGGTGACTGCCAGAGAAGCAATTACTGGAAAATGAATATAGTAACAGAGGTGAAGGAGTGGGAGGAAAGATCTTTAGAAATGGGTAGGAGAAAATGACTTAGAAAAGAATGGGAATTGCGGGAGAAGTGCATGCGGAGTGATGTTTAGGAGGAGGAGTGGTGTTTGAGGAAAGGCAGGAATTGATTGAGCTGTTTATTATTCAATTGACAATGACTGTATAGAAGATAATGTGATGTATAATGTTTGCAACTGAAAATATGTTAACATGGCTTGTTTTCATTTATATAAAATATGATTATTGAATTATTACTTCTGAGAAAAACAAATGTTTTTTGCTAAAAAAAAATAAAATTACTTAATATTAACTCCTTAGTTAGAATCATGTGGATGATGGATGTAATACATTTTATTAGGATTAAAATATGGCATTTTCAAAGGGTACTGGGGATGTATTTTATGATATTATTGTTTTCCAAGTAGCTATAGTCAAGCAAAGCTCTGCAGTAGGTACAGTATTTCTGTAATATTATCATTAGTAGTAATACTAATATTATTATTAAATAGAGGGATGGATAGAAATTGTATCTGCCATGTTAGGTAAGCAGTGTGTTGTCAGCTGCATGCATTGTGCAGCTGAAGTCATTTTTAACTTGCTGAAAGCACTTGATCAGCAATGCAGTTATTTCAGAACAGGGAATAGATGCACAAGTGGGAGAATGGGTGGTAGAATGTTTTGCAACCTTCCATATACAAGTATGAGAGCTTGGCTATATAGATATATTTCAGATAGTCATATCTTTCATAGTTTGGGTCAGAAGTTAGATATTTTGATAAGGTGTAAACATTAAAACAAAATGTTTATTGACATTGTCAACACAGTATGGCTAATTGTAGTAGAAAGAGCTATTAGTATAATGACCTGAGGACATGGGATCCTTAAAAACGGAGTCCCATTATTTCGAGAAAATGTGACAATGTAGTTAGAATAACACAGCTGAAAACATACAGTGAATATATAGAAGAATCGCTCACTTCCCATAGCACTAGAAAACTGAAAACAAAGCAAAGAAAAACTGACTAGATATTCAATGGCAAAGCTTAACATTAATAAAATAAGTATTTGAACATTGTCGCCTGATCCATTATGTCTGTTAGGTTTCTGATTTATACAGTATGGCTGGCTGTGCTTACCTCTTGAAAGAATAAGTAAAAAGGTTACAGAAAAAAAATCAGTAAAAAAACAAAAGCAAAATCTAGCAAGGCTAGACTTTCCACTGTGTGATTCCTTAAACCTTATGTAAAGCATGTATGGCACCTACCTCAACATGTTTCTGGCTGCCAATTCAGAACCATAGCTCTAGGTGTCCTTCAGAAGAAATTGCAGGGGAAGGTGAGGGTGGTGCTCCATTTACAGACCAAAGGTATTATGAAGAGGACTCCAGGATCTTTGTGGAACTCCTTCTAAAGAGCTACATGCTTTTAAGCTTCTGCAGGGGGACTTTACCGGATTTCAGTACAAGGCTGAGGCTTGGAATGGTTTGGCCTGTTTCCAGTGCAAGTGGCATCACACACACTGGATAACCAAGTCATCACCATTATAGTGATATGAAGAGACACAAGCAGTGCCTCATGAGCTGATATGGGGAATTTAAAACTGCAAACAGCCCTGAGTTGTGTATGTATAGTGACCCATCACCAGCCAATCATATACCATTGACTGGGCAGGCAATACAGTTATTCATTATGCTTATTTTTTTCTGTTTTCTGTAGAACTTTTGAACAGATAGCCCAGAATTTAGAGAGGTACATTAGGAAAAATTGGTACAGAGTGTGTATGGATCAAGCACGAATGCAGTCATGGTCACAGTAACTCTGTAATGCAGTTAATCTTACCAAGTTTCAGTCCATATGAGCTTGAAACACAGTCAGGCATAATTAACATTTATATCAAGATTGCATGCCTACACTGACAGCTCTTGATCATTGCTTTAAGCAATGAATAAATCAGCTTAGCTGTGTGTAGGTTCAATTCTCTGCAGCAGTAATTACTTTTTATTACTAGATGTATCTAAAAATTATTTACTGCAATATTAAATAATATTAACATTCCACTTTTGTAACTGGATGTATTTACTTGGAATGAATATATATTATATGCCATAGTCAGCTGTGTCTGTATTATTTATAGAAGCACAGAGATTGATGTATTCTATGAAGCATTAATAGCTTTCATATCATATCTTAATGTGACAATGGTTAACATAGCTATTTGTTATATTTACTTACATATTGAAATATTAATCTGACATGGCATTGATGTTATCCTATGTTTTCTCTCTCCCAACCCTATGTCTCACTTTTTTATTTTTATTCTGTGTGTAAACTCTGCTGCTGCAACACAAATGACAATTGACACAGGGAGTTAGACCAACTACTGTGGTTCAGCCCTTCATACCTCCACAGATGACTGTGGCAGCACCACCACATGCAGCACAGACACCCAGCACATTTAGGTCACAACCTGTGGGCAATGCCTCCACATCTCCTACACTACCTGATCCAACTACATCTTGTAGCTCTGTACTGGTTGGTGGTGCTGTAGTACTAGCCTGGAGTAGTACTGGAGGCAGACATTTTGTTACCCATCAGGAGCTGGCAGGGCTGGAGGAGGACATCATAGAGAGGTGCCTAAGTGCCTGAATCAGCAGAGTAGAAGAGGTCCTGTGTCATATTGCAAAGTTGATGTCACATCTATCGTTGACCTAGGCAACTGAAACAGGAGACAGTGATAATAGTTCTGTGGGTGATGACTAGATACTCACTGTGCTCCAGCTGGACACAGATGCACAATTTTGGTATCTGCTAACCTTTTGTGTCCATCACCATCTGTGTCTGTCTTGTATGTCCTGAATATCTGTGCCTGCTACCTAAACTACACAACCTACCTTACATCTTAATCCTAAAAGCCTTCCCCAACAGTCCTCTCTAAAAAAATGGACATCTGTCCTACAAAGAAATTACATCCCATACATAGGCTCTCCACTTTGCCTATGTACCTGACACACTTGATTTGATCCAATTGTCCAGATAATATCATTCTGTTGTTGACACCCAGCCCTGATGTGATGACTATCCAAAGCCATCAAATTCTTGTTACAACTATACATTTATGATGTGAAGAAGTGGATAACTATGGTGCTCTCCCGCCATTATCCTGTACTTTTGTCAATTCTTCCCCGTATACTACCTTCTGCTTGTCTCCCTTTTCACCCATGTCCTCACAACCCCTTTTAAAATGTATAATCTAGTCCATAAATACAATCACACAATACACATGACCAGAAATGGCCCATAAATAAACCTTCAGTTTTGGTCCTGGGCATCTGTGAGATGCTTTGTAATATGTACCAGTCTTGAGTGATGGTAAATGACATTTCATGTTCAATTGCAAAACCTGGTGAGCTTTTGCCATCAACAGCACTACTGCTTTTACCTTTGCATGGAATGTGCTCCTCCCTGCTCTGCTACAAAATGCAGAACGATAGCAATATTGTGGTACAGTTACTCTAACATATATCTTAGGCTGCTGGATGTAATGTATGCCTAATGGCATCTTACTTATTGTTGTTACATTGACGAAGCCTGATGTCTACAGTCTCGCTTGCTTCAATCTGTTATCACTGTCCCTTCAAATGTGTGCTTTTAACTTTGTGAAGTATGAGTCCCTATGTAGCGTGCTGAGATAATGTTCAGGTCTGTAGACTGAATTTTGCATAGTGTGAACAGTTCCAATCTAGAAGTATGTCAAACTATTATTTTATGTTTATGATATGTATGTCTAATTGGTGGCTATATATGTTATTAACAAGCTATTATCCTGCTTATATCATTATCCTGTTTTTACACTCCTAGCCCTGTTTGCTCCCTTTTGGAAATACTTTATTGTCCAAAGTAGGATAGAATTATTATGATGACAATCCTAAGAGTAATACCACACAAAGATAACTAGAAATGCCCCCATAAACAAAACTCTTTTAATTTCTCTTTGTTTTCCAATCTCTCTCTCCCTCTCTTCTTCCCCTTCTGTTTTGTCAGCCTGTGACCTGATCATTTGCATGATACCTGGCTCTGTGATGCAATAATAAATGGTAGAAAATGACAGCTCACATCTTATGGCCAAATCTTGTCAGTTTTTGCCATTGGTCACATTGGTCTGCTGCCTCAAGCGCTACTCTGCTTAGCCTCTCTGCTCTATGGAAAGACAGGTTGATAGCAGCATGAGGGGACATATATTATTATATATTGAACAGGCTGCAGAACTGAATGTACATCATATGTGATGTTGCAGTTGTAACACACAACATTAACATAATACACATCTGTTCTGAATTAGATCAGAAAGGTGAAAACCGCAAAATATAATTCTACATGCATTAATACTTTGCCATCAGGTGCACAAACGAGCTTGTCAGGTGTGCACTTCAGGAAGTGCTTTTAACAAGAGGAAAGTAATGTGAGTGGCTTGTACTACTTTTGCTAGTTCTGATGAAGTGCTGTACTCTAGATATGATGACTTCACTGTGATGCTGTCTAAACAATGCATAATGTAAAGTTATGTCTGCACTCCAAAACATTTAGACTTGCAGATGATGTACAACGGTATGGGCCCTTTGCACACATACTTTCTGGGAGGCATTAAATAGTGCATGTAATACTTTTGACCTCTGTCTGTATTTACAATACATATTGTCCACACACGAGGAGATACTGAAAAAGGATGTGACAGATGATTATCATCTGTATACAATCATCCTGAGTTAAACACACAGGAATGTTTGTCAGCCTGCTGTGTCACAAGTGTGATTGTCATCAATACACCATACTGTGAAACAGCTGCATGACATTCACAGTAACACAATGTACATGACTGACATGATAGGTAAGTTATCATAGCAGTATGTAATTACTTGTGATCAATGCATTTCTGTTACTTTTGCTTGTGAAGATATATTCTTTTTCACACAAATTTGTGATGCACAGTAGCTTCTCTGCAGCACATTGCTGTTGGAATCCTAATAACCATACAGTACCCACATTTAAAATCAGACTTCTCCTGTGGCTTTTGTGATTTATACAATGTACTCCAGATTTTATAATTAGATAGGTAGGAGTTCAAATATAGCAGTGGCTGACTAATACAAGCGCGTGTGTGTGTGTGTGTGTGTGTGTGTGTGTGTGTGTGTGTGTGTGTGTGTGTGTGTGTCTGTGTGCATACACTCATGCACACATGCACATCTGATGTGTACAATTCCACTCAGGAGAAGATCTTAAACTGGGAGAGGGCACCCCCCTCAATTTCTTCCATTTTTATCATAAACATCTTGTTTGCAGCACATTGAACAGGTAAACCTGATTATTGCAATCATATCTTTTTCTGTGGTGTTTGCAGTTGATTTTGTGTGTTCTACATTGTGTAACAAGACACTTATGTGGTTTAAATCCAGTAGTGCTGAACTAGTATGAGTGGGTGTGCCTCTAGTGTCAAATAGGTATGGCTTCAACAACAGATCTGATGTGAGATCTGACGTGTACACTTCCATTCAGGTGAAATATTTTCACTAGGAGAGTTCTCCCACACTAGTTTCTTAGAGTGTTAGCACTAATATTTGTTCTGTTACACACCAGTGAGGTCATCCTTTCAAATATGGTCTATCAAACCCTTAAAAAGGCTACTTCTCTGGCACTTATAGTTGTTACTGTTACTCTAGATTGTGTAATTAGATAGTTGGTAGTTTGAGTCCAACATTGTAGAAATAACATGAGTGTGTGTCTGTAATGTCAGGTAGTATTGGATTCATAAAAAGGTCTGTTGTGTGCACTTCCACTTATAAGACACATTTACAAAGAGAGAGCCCCCCCCCACCATCAATTGCTTCTACTTTAATCACACAAGTCTTCTCTGAAAAAACATTGATGATGTCATCCTTTCAAATATGCACTATCTCACTGTTATAATAAGACTTCTGTGGCACTTGCAGCTGATAATGTGTAGTCTAGACTGAGTAACTTTATAGGGAATGACTCAAATCCAGCAGAGTGGATCTGACATGAGTGTGTGTATCTGTGGTGCTATGCAAGACAGGCTTCACCCAGACACCTGATGTTGACACTTTCACTGCATTTTTAGTCAGAGCACATTCTCAGCAACACACTGATAAGGTCATCCTTTCTGATCTGCACTAAGTGTTGCACTTAGACTTATCCTGTGGTACTTGTGGTTAATATTGTGTGTTCTATATCGTCTAACTAGATAGGCAGGTGGTTTGAATCCAACACTGTGGAAATGGTATGAGTGTGTGTGAATAGTGGCATGTAGATATGACTTCAGCAACAGAACTGACATGTACACATCTACCCAGGTGACCATTTGCAGTGGAAGAGGGCACAACCATTCATTTATTTTCCATTAAACACAAGGAATTGTGCTAAACACTTATGTGCTTGAGTCTGGCAAAATATAACTGCTAAGTATGTCAGTGCATGCTCACTTACTTCTCCCAAAGTAATAATTTATATTGCATAACCATATGCTAGCATTCATGCATATAATTTAATATAATTTATTTTTGTTCATGCTCTTGGGCTTTAAGGGAAATGAGGCTTTATTCATAATTTCTTAATGTGTACCATGATGCAGAATCATCACAAAGTGTGATGGGGTCTGTGTTATGATACTTTCATTTGGTTTTGTGTTGGGTAGGTGATGTTATTATAATCTTTGCTATATATTCCTTATCAGCATGTCCACTCTAATGATGTATTAGATGTGTGTTATTTAGTACAAAGCACATTAGGGCCAGATTCAATAAAGTGTACACTAAGTGTACACTTTTCTGAATGAACAGACAACACAGACATAACTCCCACCTTCTTCTTCATAATTTTACTTTTCCTACTGATTTTCTTGCAGCTTTAAATATTGACAGGGATTCATAAAGGTTACCACAAAGTGTCGACTACATGTGCACTTAATGTAATCTTTCTGAGTTACTAGAAAGCTCAAAAAATGTGATGAGTTTTATTGAATACATATCATGTACACTTGAATCTTGTCATCAGTGCTCTGAGATAGTTCTTGTTATTTGCTCATTAAGTTATAGAATTAGCATCTGCATGGGGTTGGCTTTGCCAGTGTCTAAGTAATTAACTTATTTAACTATAATATTTGTCACAGGCCAGTGTTCAGTCAGTGTATGTGAATTATAAATTGTCAACAGGTCATTTACTAATACACATGAATGTTAAACCGAAGTGTGATTTGTGTTACTGTACTGTCATACAGGTATTATTAATGTGTTTAACAAGGCTCACTTCAAGGCTAAATATCAGATACAACATCATGGTAAACTGCATTCATGTGTACTTTGATACACTTTTTTTATGTCAACATCTATGGTATGGCACTTCTTTTTCAAAGAAATCCAAGCCAAAGTAGATAGGCTTCAGCTTACCAAGTTTGCTGATGATTGCAAACTGGGAGCAATCATTGTTTTCAGATCTCTGACTCTGTTCTGCATGCATAGTGATAGCAGTAATATTTACTGTAGTGTTAGCACTTCCTTGGAATTATTTATTTCCCAAATGCAATTATCTAGAGACAGCTTCTGTTGGCATGCTGAAATGTATTTTTCTGTGCAGGGGTGTAGCAAGCAAATTCTGTTTTGCGCTCACAAGCTCTTAGTGGTACCCCTTGGACACCTATCACTTAAAAATGGATGTATCTCTCAAAATGCCCCCCATGCACTTAATCAATGTAAGTAACGTTTTTAGCTGATCTCGCTAAAACTATTACAAATATTGCTTTCAGACAGGCAATATTACATCTGTTCCTAAAGGCATTCATTTAGACAGTTGTAGACATAATATGACCTGAAAAAAGCCACGTTGTTATGATGATCAGAAAAAAAATGTACTCAGTAGCGTAGACACAGTATGCCTGTCTATGACCTTGCTTTTGTGTAACTCCACCCTGTGTGATACTTTGTTAGGTAAACGGTTCTTGAGAAGAGATTGAAATATTAGAATGTGGCAGGCTTGTTTGCAGATTTGCTCTTTTTTATATACTTCAGCTGTGACATAATAAAACAATATAAATCCATTCACATTCCGTTTTGTAATCTAATCAGTTTTGGACTAAGCTTTTTCTTATTTTGCATTTCAGTACTTTTCAAGGAGTTCCCATTACTTTTCTGCAGTGGTGAAATAAGTTATATATGTGTGATTTAATGACTGTAGTCTCATAAGTTTTTCAGCTTGTTTTTAAAAAATGCGTAAATTGTTGTTTTATTTCTGTGGAAATAGTTACTCACTTACGCACTGTTTTCAGGTGTCTAAGGAGAAATGGCTCCTGAGGGTACTCATATCAGTATGGAGAGAAAGCTATATCCCACATGACTGGACAATAAGTATACTAGTGCCACTGTGCAAGACCACAGGAAATTCATAAAGTTTGGCACTAAAGAGCTATCAAACTCCTATGATGCTGCATGAAAGTCTTGGAGAGGGTGGCTGATAACTTGAAAATGCAGATAGTAGAAAATAATATGGAAGATGAGCAGTTCAGATTCAGGTCAGGATGCAGTCCGACTGACCCACTGATTAAGTGAAACAAATATTTGAGAAGAAGCTAGAAATGAGGAAAGAGTCCACCTGAGCATTCCTAGACCTAGAGAAGCATATGCCAAGGTCCCAAGAAAGCTGATTTAGGCAGTCTTGTGATGGTCTCAAGTCTCACAAAGAGCAACAGCATTAGTGCAGACTCTGTACAAGGACCCAATGACACAAGTAAGAACAGTCTTTGGCTTCACAGAGAGGTTTCCAGTGGGAGTGGGGTGCATCAGGGTTCAGCTCTGAGCCCACTAATGTTTATATTGGTGATGGACTACTACATTAGCAAACAGGTCAGAGTGAGTATATCAACAATTCTGCTGATAGCAGACTATGTGGATTTGTGGGTAATTTCTACACAATAATTTTAGCAAAGGATGGGGAGAATGGAATGCCAAATTGAAGCTATTCAGAATGAAACTGAATACAGATAAGACAGCTATAATGGCAGCAACGTGGGGGATCAGAAGAAGCAGAGAATTGAGATAGAAAGGAAAGAAGTGGAATAAGTTAATAGCTTTGGGTAGCTAGGAAGGGTGATTGACGAAAAGGAAAGTCTGAATGTGGAGGTCAGTGACAGAATCAGACATGCTGCAGCCAAATGGCACAGAGCGTCAGGTGCAGTGTATGACAGAAGAATGCCAAAGAAGCTAAAAAGTAAGGTGTACCAAACAATGGTGCAATCAGTACTACTGTATGGTACAGAAACTTGGACAGTGAAGGCAGAGCAGTTGAGAAATCTAGAGGGGGTGGTGATGAAGTGTCCGAGGAAGGCTGTAGGATGCACACTATGGGACAGATGAAGAAATGAGGACATAAGAATAGAATCCAAAGTAGCTCCGATTGCAGAAAAGGAATAAGAGAACAGTTTACAGTGGTTTGGGTGCATGTGCAGGAAAGCAGAAGACAATCTGGGGAAGAAAGTTTGGGACAAACAGGAAGAATGCAAGAGGAAATGAGGGAGTCCAGCAAAGAGGTGGAGGGATGGTGTGAGAGAAGCCCTGTAATAGTCAGTTATAAGTGTCAAAGAAGGCATGAGAGTGGCACTGAATAGAGAGAGATGGTGATACTTGACACAGCACCCTCACCACATGTAGTAAAAGGAGTTTGATGATGATGCTGATTGGTTACTGTACCCTCTGCAAAGAAAACTTCTCCCTAGAAAACAAACTTACTCATTTAAAATAGGCCAAGATGACATATTTTTATTAGCAGAGCAAAACTCAAAAATGCTGTAGGAGAAAAAGCTTACTCTATACTAAGAGCAGATCTCACCTGCCAAATAATGTTAAAAGCCAGCAAACAATGAAAATGTTAAAGATTGGAAATAATGTGTGCATAATGAGACCAAGTGTACTTGCTTCAGGGATGTTAGCTTCATAGAATCATAGGATCATAGGAAGTTACCAGGCTAATGACCCTGGGGGCCTTACAAACCTAGCCAAGTTTTATCCCATTTCCATCATGTACTGATGCTAAAGGCAGACTTAGCTCAGCATCCAGTGCCCCTGTCCAGAAGGAAAGCAGGTAAGACCCCTGGTGGGAATTTATGATTTCCCATCCAATCATCCAGATTACACTTAAAAGGGGTCAATGATGGGCTATGCCTCACTTGGACTGGAAGCTTATTCCAGAGTAGGGGAAGCCTCTGTGAGGTGAATCTGACTCTCCAGCACATCCTATTGATGTTGTATCTCATGTTAAGATCACTAGAACAAGTCCAGTGAGTGGAATTTGACTTGCTAATGTGCAACATTTCCAGCAGGGCAGATTTGAGGTTGCCCTAAATGCCAGGCAAAAATCTCCTCTGAGTAGTCTGCATGACACAGAGTATAGAGAAAGGGATTTTAGTCTATCAACATAAGGCGAATGTTGAACTCCTTGGATTTTCTTTGTAAGGAACCTCTATGGTCTCTCCAATTGCTGTATGTGCCTGTTGAGGTACATACTAAAAGGGGCATTATACTCTATTATTAGTCTGATAAGAGAAGAATGCAGGGAGGTTATGACCTCCTTTTTCTGGAGGCAATGCCCTTACTTATAAGATGGGCAATGTAGAAGGCTCTCCTTACCACTGAGGAAACATTCTTTTCAAAGAAGAGGTTGTTGCCAACCTGTGTTCCCAGAGCCCTCACCATGGATTGGGTACTTAAGACACTGCTGTTTATGTGGTAATTTGTGGGGAAGTCTTCCTTGCCAAAGGGGATGATGATGATGCACTTTTTTACATTGAGCTTGAGTCCATGACTCTGGCATCAGTTGTTGGTCTGCGTAAGACCTTCCTGAAGGGTGTCAACATTATTTGGGGAATCTATGACCGCACCCAGTTTGCAGTCATCTGAAAACTTTGTCAGCCAAAGGCTCTTTGCTTTGGCTTGTACTTCTGAAAAGTATATTCCAAACAGTAGAGGCCCAAGCACCAAGCCCTGTGGAATTCCACTGGTTACTAGTCTGTTGGTGGAGGTGGAGTCTCCTGTTTTAACTGTGTGTGTTCCCGGTGAGCCAGTTTACAACCCACCTAATGATATGCCTGTTTATATTTAGTTGGGTGAGTTTATTAATGATACCTGAGTAGGGGTAGTATCAAAGGCCTTTGCTAGGTCCAAATAGACCATATACATAGTTTTGCCCACATATAGGGCTTTGGTGACTGTCTTGAAGAAGTCTACCAAGTTCAGTATACATGATCCCCTTTTCATGAAGCCAGACTGGGACAGGTCTAGTGTATGGAGGGCACCTATATCTTTGTGAATAAGGTCCATGATGATTCTCTCCATGGCCTTGCAAATAAGGCTGGTCAGATTTATGGGGCTATAGTTTGTAGGGTCAGTGGATGAACTGAAATTAAATCTCATTAAAATGGGATAATGGAATGTATGGCTCCCAGATCCTTACTAATCTTGACTCTACCCTTCTGACGAAGCTTGAAACCTCCTATAATAAAATAGCATGTTTTGCAGCAGATCAAAAATATAAATCCCATCACTGCATCTCATTAAAACAAATGGACTGGTTAGAACTACCTCACCATCTTGTACTCTCTCAACTCTCCATTATTCACTCTATCCTTTACTTACCTTATTTCTGCCCAACACTTGCTCCACTAATTTCTTATTACTCTTCCTTGAGACAACTTAGAAGCTCCAATCAAAAATTGCTCCAAATTTATAAACCCAAAACTAAAACTGGATGTAAACTGTATAGCTATCACCCATCCAAGTCCTGGAATAAACTACCTCAAGAAGTACAGTTCCTTACCAACACAAAAGTATTCAAATATAGCATTAAAAGACCACCTCAAAAATCATTGGGACTGCCACTGTACTCAGCCACCATAAAATATATACATATTTTTCCCTCTTTCTCCCTCTTCAATTCTAGCATACTATTCCACTGTACATCCCTTCATCCCCGTACTCTATTAAAGCCTTTATTCTAAACAACTGTTTAATCAAATTGTATTGTAAAGACTGTAAGTAGTCTACTTTTTCTGTTGTGATTGTACTGTATAGACTGTTTTAGAGGTCTTAATTTTTTTTCAGTGCTTACGCTATTTATTAGAATAAGCTGTGGTATATTAATACTTAACTGCTGTATTTTTATTTTACTTGTACTAAATGGAGCTTTTCTCCCCGGATCACTGCTAAAAAAGGGCACCTGCCTAGCCAGTCTAACCCGGTCAACAAATGTAAAATAAAATAAATAAATGAATAACTGCCCTTGTGTAGGGGAAAGACAGTAGCAGTTTTTCAATCTGCAGAGATATAGCCAGTGATTAGGCAGTGGTTGAAGAGGGTACCTAGAGGTGCAGCTAGCTCTTCTTTTAAAAAATTTAAAATACAGCCAGGGATGTTGCCGGGCCCATAGATGCCATATTTTTGGCCTTGGAAAGGGTATTTCAAACCTGATCCTAAGTGATTATGGGTGTGGCGGGCATGTAGAAGGGATGTCTTGTGATATATGAGGTGGAGACAAGGGGGAAAAGTTTTCACTGAACCTATCAGCCAGCACATTTGCAATATACCCAGATTTAATATATGTTGTACCATTTACAAGTTCCACACATATCTGGGTTTTTCCTTTGAGACTGTGGACGTAGCCAAAGAATGCCTTCTGGTTACCCATATCTAGGGTGGCCAATTTAGATTTGTAGTTGGCTTTCAGTTTTCTTATTAGGTGCCTTATTTGCTTATTTAAGCATAGGAGGGATGGCTTTGAGATAGGAGACTGTCCCTTACTGCTTTTAGACATCAATTTTATCCTATTATATAGCCTGTTTATGGTGGATATCCACCAAGCTGGTTTATTCTTTTTTGAGGAACTTATTTTGATCCTGTCAGTTACAGCTGACTCAGTGCAATTATGTAGATGATTATACAAGGCTTTGGTGTAAATCCCAGCATATATGCTTACCATAAATAGGGGCAGGAGCTATGAAGCTATGAATACTGTCTCATAAAAGGTTGTAGTTAGCTTTTGATAAGTTTTTTGAGCCTTGTTTCAGCTTGGGCGGGGGGTCACATGCAATTGATACTTCTAATGTGATTAACCTGTGATCAGATTTCACCAAGGAGGACTGTACACTTGGGGTGGTGCAGCGATCACCCATGTTTGTAAGAACCAGGTCCAGAATGTTTGAACCTTTTGTGGAGGTTTCAACTAACCGGTCCAGGTCATTAGAGTTTACAAAGTTTAAAAAGTTAAAAATCTGTGGGTGAGTGTGTTGGTACAGGTATAGTTTGCCCAGTTTATTGATGAATAGTTGAAGTCCTCCAAAACCACTGTGTTTGGAGGTATATTGAGTGACTCCGGTAGATTCAGGTAGGCATTGCAGGTCTCCAGGTTCATGGAGAGGGTTCTATAACTGGCAATAACCTGGAGAGGGGTCATGCCTTTGGTAAGTTGTACTTGGAGTGGTTCAAAGGGCTCATTCAGTTTAATTAGTCTGGAGGCATACTTCTCTTTAATGAATATTGATACTCCTCCTCCTTAAGATTTCCTAATCTCATTCACTGGTCTGGATGAGTGAAAGGCATTGTAGCCTGGTATGGCTGGGGTGCTCTCCATGGTCTTGAACCAGATCTTTGTGACTGTGCAGACATCAGCATCCTCCAAAGTGAGGACAGCTTGTAGTGCATGCAGTATTAAGGTCAGACTCCTACCATTTAGCAGCATGACTCCGATGTTGGTTTCTGATGAGAGATTTATATTTGAAATTTTGTTCTTTTGACATTGCCTGAAAAAGGCACTATGGGGGAGGCAAAAGCCTTAGCCAGTAACCAAAATCCTAGAGGTGACAGGTGAAGACCATCTCTGGCAAAGCATTGAGGTCTATCAACCATATTATCCCAGGCTGACAGGAACCGGATTCCCTTGGAGTGACACAAGAAGCTAAGCCAATTGCTGAAGTCAATTATATTTTTATTGTATTGTGAAATCATCCTAGGTGAGGGTAGTATGCAGCTTAAGGCTAGGGGCATACCTATCTGGGGCACATATTCAATGAGCTCAGTCATGACTCTCTTCTTATATCCAGAGAGGTACGTCTCAAGTCATTCACATCAACATGGACTATGAATGAGTCATAACAGTACTTGCTGCTGAGAGACTTGAGTGTGTGTGTGTGTGTGTGTGTGTGTGTGTGTGTGTGTGTGTGTGTGTGTGTGTGTGTGTGTGTATGTATGTGTGTGTGTGTGTATGTGTGTGATGCAATGGACCCTGGCACCAGACAGACAGCTAACCATGACCTTCTTATTGTCCATTCTGGTGAGTGACACATCTGTCTGTCTCATGATAGAATCACCTATGACTAGTACAGTCAGTTTCATGTTGTGTACTGTAATTATCGCACTTCAAGGATTAAAGAGCGTTTCGTCAAGGAGCCCTGCTTTTATTTATTTGTTTTTCACAGTTTGATTGTCTTGGTTTTATCACATTCGTTTGTTTGTGACATGGAAGCAGGGAGTCCTGTTCTACGAAGCGCTGACTCACAGGAGAGCGACGGGAACCTTACAATTTTGATTGGGTTACTAACCCAAAAGGTTGACCGGCTTTCACAGCAAGTCGAAGCGGTTTCCGGATTATATCGAGAGGTGTCCAACGGAAACGATACAACTGTTGACGGTGGAACTAACAGGGTAACTGAGCAGCATAATGGAGCCTTCGGAACCAACGGTCCGACTATGGGAGTTGGCAGCAGTACTAACGGTCTCAACCGGAGACTGTTGAATGGAACAACAGACTTTAGGGAACAGTCTGGTTCAACAAACGGTGTCCAGGGACCTAGGCCTTTCTCGAGGGAAAGGCAAATACCAACCATACCAGTGCTTGACACCTGGGTACACAGGGAATTTAAATTCATCAACAATGAACAAGATGACAGCGCTATAAATGAGACGGAGGTAAGCCTTGACTTTGCAACCAGGTTGAACTTGTTTGATAATAAACTTTTTAAAGTTCGGAAGTTGCAACTCGAGGTTGCTTACTTCCGAGAATGTATCAGATCAAAAATTGTGCCAAAGGGCTTGAGGCATTGGCAATTTCCAGCAGGACTAGTGGAAGGATCTTCCTTCCACATAGCATTAACAACGCTTTTCGACAAACATGGTTTGGAATTGCTAGGTCTATTTTGTGACCAATATCAGATTCAGATAGATGTATTACTTGATGAAATCAATGAACTTGACCTGGTTATTAAAAATGACTGTGACTATGAAAGATATAAATTTGAATACGAAAGGTGTTTTGTCAGCATTGATGAACATTTGGTTAAACTCAATGCTACTAAAAGTAAAAAAATCAGCAGGGACCTTAAAGACTACAAAGATGGGAAAGCGTATCCCAAACCACCGGGTCCCCCCATGACCATACCTGTGCCAACTGATCAAATGAATCAGAGGGAGGTCATGACTGTAAATGCAGAGGGTGGACTTGATGACGGAGAGCGAACAGAGTGGGTAGAAACGACAACTCATAATAGTGTACCTAAAAAAAACTGTAACAACACTAGAAGGAGTACAAGGAACAACCCCCCACACAAAGGTAATGACACAAATGGGGACTACCAGTCTTAGTCAACCGAAGTAATGTATCATACAAAAAACTTCCAACTGGAAGCCCCAAACAAGACCATACAGAACAACAGGAAGAAGGGAGCCAGGAGGAAGAGGTGGTGAACGAGTTAAACGACAGTAACAACGGTGATCAACCCCCGGATGGCAATTTGGACTGTAAAATTCTGTCAAATAAGGATGGGGACTTTAAAGTGTACAACTATACCGATTACAATATCGGTAACGACACTGTAGAACTGTTGGCCAAAGGTTACACCTTTGTCCCCTCGTTCCACTTCGACCTGGCACAAACCTTAATTGACTTAAAATTATTCACTAGAAAGTTAAACTTGTTATTACTGATGGGTAATGAGATGAACGTCAGATCAGAATTTTATGTGTCAAGTGTATTTAATCCCCCATTGAATCCCACATTAGCCTTATTTGAGAAAGTGACAGAACTAGATTTTAGGGACCTCAAAAAACATAAAGTCAGGGGGACCCATATGGTACCAAATATTAAAAAGGAAGAGAGATTTGAACTGTCACTACTCAGAGAGGCACCCTTGCGATTGATGAAACCTGACAAAGGGGGTGGGATCACAATAATGACGTGCAGTGACTACAACAATAGAATGCAGAGCATTCTAAGTAGTAACACATATGCAAGGGCATCACTTAACGAAATGAATAAAGCCCAATCTAGGGTTAAGACGCTTATTGAGGAGTTATATATCGAGGCAAGGATTGACAGGGACACATATATTTACCTGCAACAACTGGCACCTAGAACCCCAATATTATTTGGGATCCCTAAAATCCATAAGAACATCAACAACCCACCTATGAGACCATTAGTGGATGGTAGAAACAGCACAACTTACACCTGTGCTAAAGTACTTGATAGAATTCTCCAAAAATATGTGAAAGGTGAGAAACAAATAACAAAAGATTCATGGTCTTTTTTGGAATCTATCAACAATCTGGGATTTTTTCCAGATAGTCAGTTAGTGACTATCGACGTAAAAGACCTCTACTCCTCAATACCTCACACTGTGGCCATTGAATGGGTGAATGACATGTTAAGAATATTGGGGGCATCACCTGACGAAGTATTACTGACGGGAGAATTGATTGATACTGTTCTCTCTTACAACTATATTATGTTCCAGGACACCATATACCACCAAGAAATTGGTGTAGCTATGGGCTCCCCGTGTGGGGGCAGCATAGCTAACTTGGTTATGGCATCATGGGAAAGGTCCTTTGTATTTCCAAATAGAGTTTTAAATGCCAAACTAATCTTTTACACGAGGTTCCTGGACGACATATTTTTGTTATTCGATGGAACCGATGTGGAAATTGAGAGAATGATGATGGAGTTTAACAAATCCACTAATTTCTTGTCTTTTACACACAAATACAATAAACACAGAATTGATTACCTAGATGTAGACTTGAGGAAGGATTACGAAAACAAAAGATGGGAATCTAAAATCCATAGGAAAGACACCTACTCTAACTCATTCCTACACTATTCCAGCTGCCATCCGAAACATCAAAAGAAATCAGTAGTAAAGGGCCAAATGGTCAGGGCAGCTAGAATGGTTAGTAAAGACACTGAATTCATGGAGGAATGTGACTTGTTGATTCAGTTTTTCCTAAAAAGAGGGTACCCTTTGAACTTCTTACAAGAAATTGTAGAAGAAGTAAAGGTTAAGAGGACCCTGAAAGTCTACGTCCCTATACTGGGTGGGAACAACGACATTCAGACTGACACTATGACACACAATAGTAGGGTAGGTGATACCATGAGTTTCTCATGGAGATTCTGTAGCACTTTCAATATGGATTCCCACGACTTATACAGAATACTGTTAAAGAACTGGGACCTATTGTTAAGTGACGGAAAATATTGTATGGTATTACCAGACAGGCCCTTAATAACTTACAAACGAGGGAGTAACTTAAAACAACTATTGGAAAATGATAGGCAACAACATAGTACCAAAAAGGGCATGTTTAAGTGCAATATGTGCAAATATTGCCAATTTGTGGATGAGGGTCGTGACTTTCAGATAGGTGATTCGAGCTATAAAATAAACTTCAAGGCTAACTGTAACAGCACTCAAGTGGTGTACCTAGCAAAGTGTGTCCAATGCCCTGCTTTCTATATCGGTAAAACCGATAGAAAGCTTAAGGAAAGGGTCTACGAACATATATATAACATCAGGACTAACAACCAAGTAAATGCATTAGCTAAACACCACAATGACCATCTAGACCATGAGTTTAAATTTAGGGTAATAGATCAACAAGTCAGAGACCCTAGGGGGGGTTATGATTCCCTAAAGTTGGAGAGAAAGGAACTGGTTTGGCAGCTCAGGACAAACGCCAACCAGTGGCCGGGAATTAATGAATCAAGTTCAATAGCTTGTATTTTGAGACTAAAAAATCTCAAGAGATAGATTTTTTTAAAACTACCTTAACCCACCGACTAATTATTGTGTGTATATATACATATTCCACTTGTCTTACACCTAGGATTTCCTTGTCACTATTTTATAACATATTTAGTATAGGTAAAAGATGATATGAATGCAGGAAATTATGAATTAAATAGTTTATTTAATGCTGAGAGGTTACATCACCCACTTCAAAATAATTTTAGAGTAAATTGAATGTATTAGGCTATCCTTCACAGTATAATAGTAGTTTAATGCTACTATTTGAAACCAGGCAATTGCAATTATGATTGTTAGGTATGCCTCAGTGACCAATTGACATTGGAAACAACACAAAATCCTGGTCGTAACTTTTTATATAAGATTTGTTCTACTTTCTTTAATTCATTGTTCTAACTATCGCTGTAAATGTTGAAAAAAGAGGTGAATTTGGATATACATATGTGTATATACCAACAATGTTCAAGCACTGGTGTGTGGTTTAATATGTAAAAACAGGTCTTTTATTAAGATATGTTTTTATTATTTTACTTCATCATTTTTATGTCTCCACAACAACAAATGTGCTTCAGTGGTGGGCACCCCTTTTAAAGCTGCATATCTTTGAATTTTTTAAGTACTTCGTACCTGGAAACTTGTTTTTAGTAAACTGATCTCTTGAAACACACCAATTATTTAATTAGGATTTAGGAAGGGTGTGTTCAGTATTTTATAGAGTGTTTATATATAGCTCAGGTTACTGTGTTGGTTGATTGATTGATTTTTTATCTTCTGATGAAGTTGGGTTTGTTCCCAACGAAAAGTGTACTGTAATTATCGCACTTCAAGGATTAAAGAGCGTTTCGTCAAGGAGCCCTGCTTTTATTTATTTGTTTTTCACAGTTTCATGTTATGCCTTAATGGCTTATTTAGTGAGACAATGGTGCATATACCTTCATGTGTATTGTGTTTATCTGCAAGTGTACCATGTGTGGTGTAAGGGAGCTTGAATTTCAAGTTTGCTATATAGATACACAACACGCATTTTAATGTGACTGTCTTAAAAGAAGTGGGTTGTTAGTGTACATGAGGCAGTTGCTATATTACCTCAGGATGCCTAAGTCAACCAGATTGGCAGGAGAAATGGTGGGAAATTGTCCTTCCATAGTGCTAGGTAAAAGGTGGGGGTCAGTAACAGGGAATGTCCAGAAATGACCAGCTGGGGATGCTGTTGGACAGTAGACTACTAGTGCTGATCATCGGCATTATTGTGGGTACTTTGCAGACTGTGCTGGTCAGAACATTGACAAATGAAGCACAACTGCCAAAAGCACAGACCACAACTAAGGGAAAGGTTACAACACTGACCGAAATTGGATATTAGTGTGCATTGCTGTGTGACAGTGCACATCATGCAAAACCCACACAAATGTGGGTTTAAAATAAACGAAATAAAAACTTACTAGTAGGTAAGATAGCCAATAAAATGTTCAGAACAGAGCTCTAGATCAACGAGCTTCAACGGATGGGTCCCTAGCTACACACACCTGCCACAAAGGTGCAGAAGGCCCTCTGCAGAAAAAAGTATGTTGGAGATTTGTTCTCAATTCAATTCAAGCAGAACTAGACACAGCAAAATCTGTAACTAGTCTTTGCTAACATTAGATCATGCTGCACTGTACTGTGCATTGTAAACACTGTATTTACATCTGACTGAAATTTCTGATTGAAATGCCATATTTTATCTGGCTCATATATTTTGTATATTCCAAACTATATTGTAATTGTGTTCATGCTCTTCTGCTTATTTATATATCAATTTAAAATACTTCCAAAGTGTTACTTTTACATGCACGTTTATTCTTTATTGCTAGTGCATCGTACATTAGTTATGTGTATTGCTCATTATTACTTTTGTACTGCTATCTGTATGTGGGTCGAGGTTGAAAAAGGATCAAAAGACCAATGTACACATCCAGTAAACAAACTGTAAAATAAATAAAGTAAATTATACCTCTCAGCTACTTTGGGAGCTTCTTGGGATCACAACAGATGAGTTATACACTGTTGCTGCTGCTAGAGAGGTCTAGTTTACCCTTTTCAACTGGTTAAAACTGTGATCCTCTCAGGGACAAGTGGTTTAGTATACAAGTGAATGAGTGAACATCAATTCATATGAAGCATGAAAACAACCCAAAGATTAAACCTGGAGATGAATGTATGCTGAAGAATATTTGACAAGAAAAAGCTTTGCTAACACCTCCATTGAAGTGTCTGTGTCATAACTCCCAGATCAAGTAACATTCATAATAGACAAACTTGCCCAGTCTTTAGAATTGTGGATTATGAAATAAAATAGTGTGGGCATACCTTTCAACTGTATTAGAATGTCCAGATTTTTGGCTCATATTTTGGCTCTGTTTCTCATAAAATGGTGGTTTTCTGGCAAATCATTGAAGACTGAAGTAGGACAATAATGGCAGACATTTGAGTTATAGACTTTATACCCTTCAGAAAATTCATGCTAATGCAAAACATGTTATTCGATCAACTTTCTAAGTTTGTAAGAGCAATATTTAAAAAGTGTCCCTATTTTGGGCCTTTGTCCTCCCATTTTTTTTTGTTTCTTTGTCCAGGTTTCTTGCTCATAGAGGTTGAGAGGTATGAATGTGGGTCATAGATTGGTCAAATGTTTGTTCCTATTTGAGCTGCTGTCTGATCAAAGCCTAGCCATTCTCAAGCTCTTTCCATATGCAGTACTAAATACATGTTGCTTATGTTTCAAAAAGACTGCATTGCACTTTTTGTACATTAGCTGTTGTAGCATCTTTCCCAGATTATGTAGGTCTGATAGTGTTCTGAAGACTTGTCAGATTATTTGACTAATCAATTTTTGATAAAAAAAACAACAACCAGCCTTCTGCCATAAACTGCATGGAGGATTGAGCAAAGATGAAATATGATTAACAGAATGGCAAATTTCATTCTGTTTATATTCATTTATGAGGATAGAGCACTGATCGCAATAGCCTATGTTCTGGTTCTACCTGCTACCATATTAAACTGTTAATGGACAAACCTTGAAATATTAAACATGTACATACACATGAATGCCTATTGTATATAAACCTATATTACAGCACAGAGCACTGGGAGGCAAACTTTGAATACCCTTTTCAACTTCAAGAGCATCTTTGGAGTTAGTAAAGTCTAACCAAGCCTCTAACAGTTTTATCACATTTTCTCTTTTGTGAGCAGGAATATGAGTTCATGATGAATGGATTATAAATCTGCTATGGTACTTTGTGTTATGAAAGGCACCTAAATGGAGGCAGTTCCATGGCATAAGGAGATCAAGTCCTTATTGCGATTTATAAGCAAATACTAGGTTACTAGTCTGTTGATTATTACAAGTTTAACCAATAATCAGAGGTCAGAATTAAACCCTGGACCTTGCTTCTATGAGTTTAACACCTTAACCATTATGCCACCCATCCTAATCCAGTGGACCATTTGCAGCCTAGCCAACAATCTGACCCGATTATTAGGACATGAATTAATAGCAGACCCTGACCTAGTTTTGGCACCTTTCCATAAGGGCTAGAGGGACCGCACCAGGAGGAGGTGTGCTTATAAATGCCCATCTAGTAATCTATGTTATGCTGTAAAAGGTCATGGTGCTATTCTGCTAACCTCTACATGAAGTCTGATCCATAAAAGAGGCATTCTCTGTGAAAAATATCTATTATACCCACAAGCCCTATTATATTTTTGTAGTAAATTAGATCTCTTAAACTTGTGTTTAGTTTGGTGTCAGTTTCTTGAATGTGTATGAGGTTACAAAGGACTGGATCTTTCAAGGCGCTGCAGGCAAGGCAGAGATTTCCTGTCAGCAGTCAGTATGAAGTGTAAACAAGTAAGGACATTTTAAGTCTTTTGGCATAACTAAGGCTGGACAGGCCCTTGATTTTTTTTTTTTTTTGGTAAGAAAATGCTGTGGTCTCTTGTGCTGAGTCATATTCCTAGCAAAGTATATACCAAATCAGATATTGCATTCTATTATTGGGATAATAAGGGAAAAGAAGAAAAGAACAATTACCTCCTTCCATCTGGAAGATATGGCCCTGATGATTAGTCTGGTTAGATACAAAGATTTCTTAACAACAATGGCCACATAATGGTCAAAGGACATTTCATTATCAATGAAGGTTATAAAGACCCTTATGTTCCAGTCAGTTTTTAGGGGGTGTTGCCAATGTGATGGGAGCAGGAGTGCTCAGTTTTGCCAAAGAAAACAATGTTACTTTTTTTTTTTTTGGCACATAGTTTTAGGCCATGGTCTAAGGAACTCTTGTTATCATGAGTTATGCACGCCTGGAGAATATGCAGTTCATCTGAGGTATTTCTTTAGACTCTGAATATGAAATCACTGGCAAACTTCATCAGCCACAAGCTTTTAGTGTCTGCTTTAACGTCAGAGAACTAGATATCAAAGAGGAGTAGTCCCAGGGTGGATCCCTTGAGGACACCACTAGACTACCACTCTTTTAGTTGACAGCATGCCTGCAACACAGACTGGGCTTTTTTCATGAGCCAGTTTATTATCTACTGGATAACATAGGGGGTCACATTTCATTGGATTAACTTTTCAATAATGCTTGGGTGTGGAATGGTATTGAAGGCTTTAGCCAAGTCCAAGTATGCTGCGTGAAAGGATTTACCCAAGTCTAATACCTTAGTGACATGTTCAAAAAAAGCACATCCAGTTCAAGTGGCAGGATCTTCCAGTAACAAATGCAAATTGATTTGGGTCCCGGGTTTTGAAGACTGCCTGTCCTTGTTTATGTGGTCTATAATTATGCATTCTATTGCCTTGAAGTTGAGGCTAGTGAAACCCTGGTCACTTGTGGCTCCCCCTTTGTGAAGATGGATGATTACAGCAGTTTTCTACAACTTCACCTTGAACCCATGATCAAATAGAGTTAATAAGGAGTCAACCAGGCAATGCCAGGTGCTGACAAGAAGACAACCTGGCACATAATCAGGGCCCATGGAGATAGTGTTTTTAGGCTTTAAGAGAGTATGTAGGACTTGATTGGAGGGTGATTTGAAGGTGTGGTGTATGCATGCTAATGGGGGTAAAACTTGAGCTGAATTTGTCAACTAGTATGTTCAAATGTGCTCAGGGGACAAATGTTATTTTGTATTGGCTCAGAGACTTTTGGCTTTTATTCCTTAGGTTCTTGGTATAGCTAAAGAAAGCTTTGTGCTTATCCTCAGTATGGACTATGAATGACTCACAATTTGTACTTGCTCTTGGATGATGTGATCTTATTTCTAAGTTTCTTGTTGATAATTTCAAGCTCTTTACTTCTCTAGCTGATAGGGTATTAAGTTTCCTTGTACAGGTTTGGAGTTTCTTTCTTGTATTATATAATGTTTTGCTACTGGGGTTCCAGGAAGTGGCATTCTTCTTAAATTTGGCACTACATTTATATCTTATGGGGACCTAAAGCCTCAATACTAGCTGGAGGTAATCATAAAATTTATCTGTGGAAACTGCAGCATACAAGGCAGGGTCATCTAGGTGAGAAGGAGGTGTAAATTTCCTCAGGTTATCAGTTAGTTGGAATAGATATGTCTTAGAATAGTCTCTTAAGATGGAGAGGTACTAAAGTGACTCAGGTCTCACACCTAGAGTAAACGTTACTGCACAATGGTCAGATCTGACCATTGGCCTTGTAACTAGGGTACACTGGGTGGTGCAGTGGTGCAGTGGTTAGTGTAGTCACTTCACAGCAAAAGGATCTCTGGTTCATGTCTTAGCTGAAGTGCCTTCTGTGTGGAGTTTGCATGTCCTCCCTACATTTGCATGGGTTTCCTCTGGGTACTCTGTTTTTTTCCTACATTCTAAAGACATGCACCTGGAGCATTTCTCCCAGGGTCCCTACTGAAAATGGACTCTGCTCCAGTCAGACTTTCCCAGTAAACAAATGTTAAATAAATAAACAGTGGGATCTAAGCATGGGGGTGTCTATATTTGTGAGAACCAGGTCTAATATTTTAGAGCCCCTCTCTGGGATTAAGACTAATTGTTCCAGACTTCCAAGATGGCTGCACATTGAGTAACAGTTTAATTCTGGCTCTCCCAGTCTGAAAACAAAAACTTAGCAGAGAAAACCAGTGGACCTACATTTCTGGGCAAAATTCAGTAACTGACTAGTAAGTGCATTGCAAGGATGTCAGGAAAAATAAAATATAAAGGACCTGGAGAAAAAAATCAGGTATGAAAGGTGAGGAAAAAACACAAGCTGGGAAAAGTACTGCAGTTGTTCAGAAAGAAGATGTCCAAGTTCCAGATATGACTTCCAGTAACCTAAAGGAAACTATAAAGCAGCTGCACACAGACCTGGTTAAAATAAATGAAACACTGATGGAGTATATCAACACAAAAAAAAGCTGCAAAAAATGGAAGAAGCTTTGAAAAGATAGTCAGATAAGGTGACAGACCTTCAAAACCCAGCGGTTGAAATGAAGAAATAGCTGGCTGAATATGAAACTTCACAAGAAGAGATATTTCAAAAAATAATAGAATTAGGGGACAGAGCACATAGGGAAAACCTTAGATTTTCTGCTGTACCAGAGAAGCTAGAAGGAACAGACTGTATTAATTTTATGAAAGTAGAGATAAGCAATTGGACTGGTATTCCACAACAAGAATTCTTGATTGAAAGGGCACATTGTGTGTATGCTCCAAACCTGGCTATCAGAAAATAACCTAGACCTTTAATAGTAAAAATGCAATCTTACCGGCAGAAGGAGTGGATTCTGACAAAACTATGGCAGAAGGACAAAGTACTAAAAGTGGGAGACAGCAGAGTATTTGTGGAGATTGACTATTCATTGCATACCCAGCAGAAGAGGAATACATTTATTCCATTATATAGGGAATGCCGAGAAGCAGGCATGAGATTCAAACTGCTGTACTGAGATATCCTCAAAATATCTTTCCCTGGAGGAACAAAATAATTTTTTGACGAAGTACATGCTAAGGAAGAAATATAAAGATCTGTCCACTGAAAAGTGAGCTGTGAGATAGGAGGAAATTCTGCTTCTTGTTCTTCTGGTAATAGAGATCACAGAGAGACTGTGCCAGTGAAACCTTTCCTGGTGTTTCAGTGGAAAATGATTGAGAGAAGGGAAAAAAGCACAGAAGTTGACTAGAAGAATCGACAGTGCAATGGAGATGAAGCAGAGACAAGGTATGGGAGATGGAGATGAACAGGAATACAACAAAAGAACCTAAAAATACTTCCTTGGACTCTTGTTAAATTTGTAATAGTCTCTAAAGCATATGCCGTACTTCATGTCATTAACATTTGGAGACTAAAATCGGTAACCTGGAACTTGATAACTGTGGAATTACAAAGCAATGATTATATTTGTGAAACAAGACAAAACAAGAAAATCTGGAAATACTAGACATATTTGGACTTTGTTAAACTTGTAGGGGACTCTAAAGCCTATGCCTACTTCATGTCATTGGTGTTCAGAAAAATACTCTTGAGAGGAGATTATATTATATATATATTACATATATATATATTATTTGTTATGTTTAGCATATATTATAATAAAATGTATATTATTGAATATTTATAGTATAGTAATTATCAACTATACAATTAGTAACAATGTTTGTATTTTTATATTATATATATATATTTTTATTATATATTATTGTATTTAGATATTATTAGATATTTATTTCTCATGAATAGAAATAATGTATAATTTTTATTGACATATTATTTGTCATTGATCTGTTATATAAGTCATATGTTGGTGCTGGTTTTAATTGTTTATTTTACTTTAAAAATTTTTTAAGATTGTATAACAATTAACGTAATATCCATCAGAGTTATTTGAAGTTTTTGTTAAAGGGATGTTATTATAATTAATTCACCCTCTGATAGTAATAGACACAGTGCAAAAAGCCACCTGAGAAAGCTTGGGAATAAGAGAGTTTTTTACTGACTGCAGTGCTGAGAGGAGAAGAGGAGGGAAAGAGTTAACTGTAAGTAAAACAAATTTTTTTTCTTAACAGTATTACTTAAGTGTTGCGTGATTTTTCTCTGCATGTTGTAAAGTTTTTTTTCAGTTATTTTTAAGTGTAATGGGGATACTAATGTAAATAGGTGCATTTGTTTATTCTTTGTGTTTCTTTCTCCCTTCTTCTTTCTCCTTGTTTAGTTTTAAGAAATATAGGAAATGCAATGTAACAAAAAAGGGATCTGGTTAGAGGAGCCTGACAAGAAAGGAATCGGTGTGCTTTTTCACATTCTTGCATGGGAGAATAACTGTGATAAGGCTTTTGGCTTTATATAGTGGCAAGGTTTGACAGGAAACAAGGAAATGAAAAAGAATGTTGAATATTATAAGGTCTTTTTTCTAGTAAACAGTCCTGTATCTGGTTCTCATGTCACTAGCAGACAATCTGATAAAGAGAAATGAATTGAAGGAAATGTTTTCTGAAAGCATTCACATGTTTCCCAGCTGGGAAAGCTATAAAGATAAGGCAAAACCAGATAGCACTTAATAGAATCACATGCTGTACCATGCATCTTAGCCTGGGTAAGCTTTCTTTCTGTTTAGAGGGAGTCTGAGCGTGTGGCTGTCTGACTGGAACTTATGTTCCTATAAGGGGTAAAACTTCAATATTTGAAGATGTACATAGTTTGGTGTGTTATTATTAAGTTAGTAGGTTTTAGGGCAGTATTGGGGTGTGTATGCATTTTTATTTGAGGGTTTCCAATAAAACAAAAAAGGTTTGCTTGATTTGATGTAGGCTCAAATGGAGATAAGGAACAGTTGCATAAAAGATTAACCTGCCAAACAGTGCATGCATGTAACATAAAACCTGGAATTAGGCACTTAATAAAATAGCTGTTATACATAAAAAGTGGGATTAACAAACTCTAAGAATGATTCTTTCTATGTGTTTAAACTTTAATGGCCTTACAGATAAGTTCAAAAAAGAAAGAATAGTGAACTATATTAAAAATGTAGAGTGAAAATAGTTATGCTACAGGAAACCCACTTGGAAAGAACTGAACATGTGAATCTGATAATGAAAGGTTTTCCGGATGGTTATTCAGCAGAATACCTGGGGTAAAGGAAGACAGGAGTACTTATATTAAATGCAAGAGGAGCTTCAACAGTAATAAAAGAGGAAAAAAAGACAATAATGGCAGATTTGTAGTACTAAGGGGCTACTGGCAAGGGAGGAGGCTTATACTGATATGTATTTATATTCCATCGGAAACTGCTGTAATAGAACTAAAGAAAATTCTGGGATAAATAATTAGCTTTCAGCAAGGAATATTACTTATAGGTGGAAACTGGAATTTGATTTGTAACAGTGAAGATGTGTCTGGGGGACCCCAAAAGGGGAAATAGAACAAAGGAGGGTAGATTTTTAAAGAAATTTATGAAAATATTTGGCATTCAGTACTAGGAATTTGGAGTGAATTATTACTCCCTAAGATATAGAAACTGGGCTAGGCGAGACAGAATTTCCATATCACAAGAACATGTTCATTTAACTGAAGATCTTGAGATGCACCCAATAACTATTTCAGATCATGCTCTAATAATAACTAAAATAAAAACACAGGGGGCCGGATTCACGAAGGCTTGCACGGAGTCTAAGAGTAGTATAAGCCGGCAGACAGCCAATATGTCTGCTGAGCAATCCAGCAACAGCTGGCAGGGGCGTGCATGAGAGCTCCTAAAACTACTGTTGCATGGAAAGTGTTATGTTATGCAAATTACCTCATTTGCTGCTGAAAGCTATGCAAATGAGGTAAATTTGTGATCCAGGAAACACTAACCTGTCCATGGAGGAGTAGAGTTATTTGCAGAAATGTACTCTGTTGGTAACGGAGTACCATTCTGCAAATAGCAAAACGGAGATATGACAGCTCCAAATAAACGATGCATCCAGTTGAGGAAGCATGTCAATGGGCAAATATAAGGCCATTGGCATTTTTATCTGTTGAAATTGAATAAAAATCATTTTTTTTCCCCGATCTCTGATGTTTAAGCATAGTGCAGTGCCACGCAAACTTGCGGTGCTTTAAAAACCAGAAAATAAAAAAAAGCCAAAAATAGGCATTCATATTAAAAATATTATTCTGCCATGCAGGTGAATGGCAGGCTGAAGACAACATGGCTACTGAGTAGTGGTTGCTAAGGGGGGAAGCTCAGTTTTTAGAGATGTAACCAAGCATTAGTAGGCAATCCTATGCAAATGAGGATAAGGATAGTGAATCCCAATTTTCCCTGGCATGTGAGCCATGTCCCTAGAGTGTAAGTGAAAGAGTAGGGGAGTAGTAGAGTAGAAGATAGGTGACATCATGAGGGGGTATGTATGAAAGACTGTAAGTTTATTGGAGCAGAGTGGCTTGTGTTTGCTGTGAGTTACTCAGGATTGGAAGAGGCGTGTCTACAGTTGTCTTAACTGAAACCCAGAAACTGAAGGTGTACTCTGTGGATATCACTGAAATTTCTTGCAAACGTGCTTACACCGTGTGCATGTGTGTGCACGCCTGTAAACCCGTCTAAGCCTGTGTGTGCGCATGTGCACCATGTAAACCGGTGTAAGCCTGTCTAAGCCTGTGTGTGTGGATGTGCACCTGCCTAAGCCTGTGTGCGTGCATGTGCACTCGTTTGCGTGTGTCTGCGCTTGTTTGCACTGCACTGCTGCCTGTGGAAACAGAAAGGGAAAAGGAAGGAAAAGAAGTAGTAGGAAGTTAACCAAGGAGAACTAGCAGAGCTGCCAGGTGAGATCAATCAGAATCAGCCAATTACACAGGCAGTACACTAGCCCAGCCCAGCACTTAAAACTCTGCAAACAACATTCCCCCATGCTTTTCTCAGAAACACTGCAGTATACAAACAGAGTGAAAACTTAAAAAGCTTAACTCAGGCTGTCATTGCTATTATAAGGCAACATGTACAAGATGCTGAGGGTGGTGCCATTGCAAATGCTGCTGAGAAACCCACAGTGAGGAGACGGAGAAGAGTGTACAGACCCAGGGTACCCTACCAGGGGCTACATGAGCTGGAGATAGTGGAGCACTATAGAATGGACAGAGACCTCCTGCAGCAAATTGTTGAGCTGTGCAGGCCATGCCTCACACACAGAACCAACAGAGGAGAACCCATCCCAGTGGAAACTAAGGTATGTGTTGGCCTAAGAATACTAGCAACAGGTACCTTCCAGAGACCAACTGGTGATATGATGGGGATTTCACAGGCATCAGCATCCAGGGTACTGCACCAGTTCCTGAATGCCATGTCAGCACATGTCGGTGATCATGTATATTTCCCCAATTCCCGTGAGGCATTGACCAGCAATATGTGTCTCTTCCAGCAAATAGTGGAATACCCTGAGGTAGTTGATGCAATTGACTGTATGCACATACACATCAAAGCACAAGTCGGTGAACGGGGTAGGGCCTACATCAACCGTAAGGGCTTCCCCTCCATCAAATGCTAGGTTGTGTGCGATGCTCAGGGCATAATACTGAATGTGTATGCTGGCTGCCCTGGAAGCTACCATGATTCCCATATCTGGAATCTGACGTAGCTGTACCAGACATTTACCAATAGGGACATCCCTGACGGTCACCTAGTGGGGGATGCTGGATACGCACTAGAGCCGTGGCTGATGACACCCATCAGAAATGCACACACACCTGAACAAAAACTCCATAATGAGGCACACACAAACACGAAATGTAATCAAGCATGTGTTTGGGATGCTCAAGTCATGGTTCCGGTGCCTGGACACATCTGGTGGAGCCTTGCAGTACTCACCAACTACATGTACCCAAATTGTCATGGTATGTGCCATGCTACACAATATGATCCTGCGAAAACAGCTGCAGCAGGAACAGCATGGGGCAGGGCCAAACAGCCCCCCACCATTGCCAAGGTCTGCACAGGCACAGCGTGACTTGGAGGAGGAACAACCTGAGCCTGCCCCAGTAGGCAGAAGGAGGCATGCCCAGCATGCCTTGGCCTTGGCAAAGAGGCAACACATAGCACATACACTGGCTCAGTAGGAACCCTGGAAATGATACCTCTCTCTGACTCACACATAAAATAAAAGGGATGCCTAACTTGACACTACCTGTTTTCAAACATGTATAGGGAGTGTACTATGTGCATCTGACAAAGGCAGCCCTGCAGCACCACCTGAGGCATGATTGCCATGTTTTCAGCAATATAAGCAGCTTTTACCACTATTTAGTATATGTAAACAAAATTGCCCATGCTAACTAGCGCAACATTGGGCAACGTTGAGCAATGTTGGACAAGGTCAGGCAAAGTCGGGCAAAGTTGAGCAAAGTCAGGTAAACATGCTCATATTTGCTTTACTGTCCCTTAAGCAGTCCGGTCTGCCCAGCATGAAAATAAAAAGCAGTGACAGGGCTCGAACTCAGGATACTGTCCATTATAATTACAGTACTGAACCACTAAGCCATGACAGCATTTCACTGGCACAGACACAGCAAGACAATTGTACACTAATGCAAACACAAAGAAATGCTGTATCATGCCCCTAAAGAGGCATATGGATAACCTCCCCCACAGGCCTATGCAGACAGAGAACAGCAGGCCAAGTGGTGTGATGTGGGCTGGGTAGGCTATGAAGTCGCAATCTAATATACGTGACATTGGACGCTAAGATCTGTAGTACAGTAGTATGCCTCAAGCCAGTATGATAGGCAACAGTACAGACTGAAATGGTGTACCTTACATAGCAGTGCAGGCCTAGCAAATGTGTATAAGTGTCAGGCAAACCCCTCATCCTATGTACACCCACAGTAACAATCAGGTGTGCCCTCAGGTAGAAATGTACAAAGAATAGCTGTCCCCCCCTGTATGTAGAAATGTTGATAAGTCTATGCAAAGTGTCTCATGGAAGCCCTGCAGGCACAGCATGATCTCTGTTGATTTATGACACAAAGGTGAGCCCTGCTGTAAAAATACAACTTGATTTTTCACACACATATAGTATAAATGTCTATAATGGGCCTGCTCACACACTTCAACAAATGTAGTGGATTTCATTCAGCATCACACTGAAAGGTCATACTAGGCATGCTCACACACTTAAATAAACGGAGCAAATGTCAGGCAACAACATACTGAAAGGTCATACTGGGCATGCTCACACACACAGGCTAGATATGGAGGTGATAATAAGGGATCTATGGACAAATGTGGATAGTCATTTCTACTTCCAGAAACATATTCACAAAGTGGTCAGAAAATCATGCTATGTGTTCCCACAAACTGCCAAGGTCTTAGCATGTAGGTCAAAGGAGGTTCCCTTTACTCATCAGTCATCAGACCCATCAGACAGTACCACAACACACTTGCGATGAATCTGACTAGGCACCTTCAGCAGATGGAAAGACCACTGAAGTCCGTCAACAAGAAGATTACTGGCCTCAAACAGTTGCCCCATGCAACAAGACTGAATTTAACTCAATCTGTACTCTGCTGCATACCGTCTACTCAGGAGATCTTTGCCCAATAGACAGGCCCATGTCATGGCCACACTCAGATCTGCTCTGAGTTACAGCTCAATGACACTAAATATACAGACCCAACTGATATTGCCAACATCCTGGCAGATAGGATCAGTGTTAACTTTACTCCCCTCTCACCCATGAAAGAGCACATCTCTATAATGGAAGACTGCAAAGTTGCTGTCATCATGGCTGCACAGGTAAAAAACACTCTCCAAAGCCAGTATCACAGCAGCCATGGGACCAGATAACTTCCCAGGATGTGTTCTACACAAACTACTGAACAAACAGGCACCACACCGACATACCATGTTCAGTCATAGCCTCACCTCAGGCTTTGTGTCTGCTGAATGGTGCACAGCGACGATTATCCCACTACACAAGGGTGGAGACACCACGGACCCCAAGGACTTGTGCCCCATTAGCCTGATGAGCCTGCTTTTCAAGGCCATGGAATGTATCATCGTACAACTTATAAAACAATACATTGGTAATCCCCAAACCCTGGACCACAACCATGTTGGGTTTGTAAAATGCAGATCATGTCACCTAAACCTGATAGATGACATTGAAGCAGTCACCAGAACCGTAGACAAGGGTAAGGTGGCTCGCACAGCCTATGTAGATCTTGCCATGGCTTACAACACCACCCCACACTCTGGAATTATAGATAAACCCACTAAACTAGGTATACATTGCTATGTCACAAGATGGGTTGCCAAATGGCTTACCGACAGAACACACACTGTGAAAGTAGCAGACTCCAAGTATGACTTTGGACCAGTGACGAGTGCAGTACCACAGGGTCCAGTCCTGGGTCTTGTCCTGTTTTGTATCTTCTTCCCTGAAGTAAACCTTAACATGGAAGGTCTGTGGCTAATGAAGTTTCCAGATGACTGCAAACTAGGAGCCATAATTGTAAATTCTAAAGATGTGGACATCCTACAAAAGGGCCTCACTGAGACAGATGGCTGTTTTCAAAGCCATGGGATCAAGCTCAATGCCAAAAAGTGCATTGTCATCCCCTTTGTTAAAAACTCTGTAGCCATGAACTACAACATAGGCAGTAGTATACTTAACACTGAAAGTGTGACAAGAGACCTTGGGTCACAGGTGGACAGTGGACACACCTGTGATAATCACATCCCCACAGTAGTCGGGAAATCCTCCTATGCGGCACACCTCATCACAAAAGTTGTCTCATGCAGAATAGAAAAGGACATTGTTCCCCTCTACTCATCATTCACACTAGAACCATAATAGAGTACAACGCCCCTTTTGCTATGTACCTCACAAAACAACTACAACAACTGGAAAGCCTGCAGCAATACCTCACAAAGAGCATTAGTGGACTGAAATACATGCCATACACAGACAATCTCAAACTGCTCCAGCCGTACTCCCTCACATATCGCCTACTCAGAGGTGATCTCTGCCTAACATACAAAGCTATGTCAAACACAGAGCTGTTGGACATGCTCCACATAAAACACTCATAATCCCTCTGATCTTTGGACCCAAAACCACGAGTGAAATACAAAAGGAAGGGGTGTATCCATTTACCTTATGGATACCCACACCTTCAGGTTAGTGGCACAGCATGAGGCCTTGGAGACCATGCAAGTGCAACTAACATTGGGCAAAGCTGCTTATCAGATGGTAGCCTGCTACAGATCACCTACCTTGTCTCAAGAACCTCACTCAGTATTCCTGAGAACAGTGGAAAATATAAAGGTCCTATCAAACACCATTATATGAGGAGATTATAACTATCCAAACATTGAGTGGGAGAATTACTTGTGTACAACATCCTTTGCCCAATGTTTCCTAGAGTTTAAAAACTCTATAGCACATTGGAACAGCTGGTCACCATGCCCACTAGAGGTGACAACATACTGGACCTGATCATCACCAACATGGGGTACCAGTGTTCCACAACAGAGATAAACCCCTTGCTGGTAATATCAGATCATAAAGTAATCACACTGGACATCCACATGCTACCACCCCAGTCAATGAAACCACTGTGAAGACATTTTCAAAAGCAAACTGCACACTTCCCAAGACCAAAGTGGAACATTCCAAAGCCCCCTTGCTATAGGATAATGCTATACAATCTGCCAAATCATTTACAAGTGCATCCTATGAGCATCTACAGGGATGCATGGATTGAGACATCCCAAATAAAACCAAGATGCACTCCGCCAAAAATAAGAAACCAATCTGGTGGTCATCGCCCATAGATAAGCTAGAAAACAGAAGGAGAAAACAAACACATGATAGAGCAAACTTCACAAAAGGAAAGGCATCACTGATCATTATTAGGAAGAAACAATTTTCGATCATAAAATAATCTAAGGCCAGTTTCTAAAGACAAATTGCCAAGGAATGTAAGAATAACAACCACAAAGCCTTCATTAGCTATACCAAACATGTAGGTGGCAACTTCCAAATATGCTGTCAGCTACTGAAAAATGGCAAGAAATACACTGAACCAACTTACATTGCCCACATCCTGGAGGACAAGTTTACTGCAAACTGCCCCCCATCACCCCCAAAAGGGCCTGTGTCCATCCCAGAAGAATTCAGAGCCCCAGGCTTCATGGACATGCAGGTAAAGACATCCCTCTCCAAAGCTAAGAACACAGCATCAATGGGACTGGATGGTGTCCCAGGCTGCGTCTTACACCAGCCCCAAAAGGAACTACACCCTCACCTGCATTCACTGTCCAGACTCAATCGTACCACAGGCTATGTACCCAAAGAATGGCATACACCCACAGTCATCCAGCTCCACAAAGGGGGTGCCACAACAGAACCTGGAAACCATTGGCCTATAGGTCTACTCAGCCTGGTCTGCAAAGCTATGGAGCAAATTATCATGGAACCCATAAACAGAGACATTGGGGACCTCCAGACACTGGACTCTACCCAACTTGGCCTTGTTAAAGGCAGATCCTGCCTCCTAAACTTAGTTGACTTATTTGAAACAGTTACCAAGGACATAGATGGAGGTGAAAGTAGTCCACACAGACCACCTGGACCTCACTAAGGACTTTCTACACCATTCCCCACTCTGTCATCATGGACAAGTTTACCAGCTTGAACATTACAGCTATGTCACAGGATGTGTGGCCAAGTGGCTCACAGATCAAACACACATGTTCAGAGTTGCGGGTGCCATGTCCGACACTAAACCAGTCACAAATGGTATCCCACAGGTCTTAGTCCTGGGACCCCACCTGTTCAGTAGATACTGCTCAGAGGTACAGGCAAGCATGGGAGGAGTATGGCTGAACAGGTTTGCAGATGACTGCTAACTGTGGTACATAATCGACTCTATGGCTGACACAGACATCCTCCAGAAGGGTCTTACAGAGACAGATACCTGGTGTCAAAACAATGCCCTCAAGCAAAATGCCAAAGAATGCATAGTCATCCCCTTTGAATAAAACAAAGTGCACACAAATTACCACATAGGTGGTAATCCAGTATGTACAGAGAAAGTCATTATGGCCCTGGGGACACAGGTAGACAGTAAACTCTCCTTTGATGATCACATGGCCAAAGTGTTTAGAAATTCCTTCTATGTAGCCCACCTAATGTCACCTAATGTAACCCACTTTGTCTAGACTGATAATGTCACCATCCTACAAATATACCTGTAGAAAGGAGAACTCCTGATAATGTGTATAGTGTGTCGTGTAAATGCATACGCCTGTAGTATCGTAAAGTAGTTAGGTAGGCGTTTGAATCCTGCACTTGACAAGTTTGTGTGTGATATCCTGGAAGAAGAGCAACCTTTTTGGAGACTACTAAAACACCTTAAAAGTGGTATACTTATCTTTGCAAGTCTGATGATGTCACCATGCTACAAATATACCTGTGGAAAAGACAACTCCTAGTAACGTGTCTAGCGTGTCGTATTAATGTGTACTTTTTGCGTATCATAAAATAGTTAGGTAGGGGTTTGAATCCTGCACTTGAGAACTGTGTGTGTTTGTGTTTGTGTATGATCTCCTTTGACAGGAGTAACCATTTTGGAGAGTAGTAAAACACCTTAAAAGTGGTATACTTAACTTTGTCAAGTCTGATGATGTCACCATCCTACAAATATACCTGTGGAAAAAAGAGCTCCTAGTAATTTGTATAGCATGTCGTGTTAATGCATACTACTCTAGCATTATAAAGTAGCTAGGTAGGGGTTTGATTCTTGCACTTGACAAGTGTGTTTGTGTGTGATCTCATTGAAGAGGAGCAACCTTTTTGGAGAGTAGTAAAACACCTTTGGTATACTTATCTTTGTCATCCTGATGATGTCACCATCCTACAAATATACCTGTTGAAAAGAGAACTCCCAGTAATGTATAGAGTGCATTGTGTTCATGCGTACTCCTCTAGTATCATAAAGTAGTTGGGTTGGAGTTGGAATCCTGCACTTGAGAACTGTGTGTGATCTCCTTGGAGAGGAGCAATGTTTTTGGAGAGTAGTAAAACACCTTAAAAGTAGTATACTTATCTTTGTCAAGTCTGATGATGTCACCATCCTACAAATATACCTGCGGAAAGAAAAGCTTCCAGTAATGTGTATAGCACGTTGTGTTAATGTGTACTGCTCTGTTATCATAAAGTAGTTAGGTAGGGGTTTGAATCCTGCACTTGGTGAGTGTGTGTGTCCTTTATGTGTGTGACACTGTTGGTCAATGTGTTGTGGGTTTTGCTTTTACTACTGTATGACATATCAGTATGACAACAGTATGTGCACTGCACGTCAGGTAGCTGTGTGGAAAATACATATACATACATGTGTACAGAGTGTGCTGCCACTTTCCAGACCTTAGGTCACATCTGTATGCTTGTGACAGGCCCAGCCACTGCAGTGATCCCTGGCCTAGGTCATCTGTGTCACACACACTCATTACGGTTTCTATTGAATAGTGTGAGTGAGGGTTTATGGCTGAGGTATATTTCAGATCTGTTCAAATGCAGCAAAGTCTGTCAATGATGGCTATTCATTATAGGTGTACAACAACCTTTGTGGATATGCATGCAGACCCCTTATTGCTTATGTGATCCACCGAGGGATTTTAAAATACCTTTGTTAATGTGATTACCAATGGAGAGATGATGTAATACTTGGCTGCATGTACACATTGGTACCTGTTCAACATGTTGGTGGCTACTACCTATGTGGTACTGTGGGGATACTATGTTTTGTAAAGGTGGATGGCTATGCTTTAGTTGGCTTATAGCTTTACAGCATGGGTTTGACAAGAGGTATCTGTATGTATGATACCCTTGTGGAGGATGCGTGTCATCTGGAGAATGCATTATAGGCCACAGGATGCATTTCCAGACATGGACAGACATATCTCTACTGTGTTTGCTGGTACCTAAGAGAGCTATATGCCAAACAGGAGTGGTCTCAGGAATGGGTGCAGGTGAATACCACTGGTTACTGGCATAGTATAGTACCTGAAGGATCCAAATGTTACTGTGTGTCCTACATCTGTGTGTCAGTTGTCAAGACATCATCTAACAATTGTTTATGGTCAGGCTGTTGAGGTTATGTATAATAAACCAGAATGCAAAACAATGACAGATAGTAACAGTATCACCCACAGCACAGTGAAAAACCATGTCATACACACTTGTGTACTCAAGTTCCAGAATGTGTGTAATACAATGCATACTGGCCACCAATAGAAACTATGGAGTGTTAATGTGTAATACAGGGCATGTCACCCTGCCCATGTATCCACTATGCACATACATGCAGACAGTGCACCTCCACCATGTTCACAAATGTACACCTGCAAATCTGTGCTACACACATCCCACATGTACTGTCCACTCTCTAATACATGCTGCCGATACTACACACATCAGTCAAGTGGCACGTGGGTGGACAATACACTATTGGAACTAACACTGGTGTAAACAATACTACATTGACAATCATAGCTTTAATGCATCATGCCTGCTCAGCTACATCTTCAAGGATATCATTATCAAAAAATAAATAAAATGAAAAAATAAAATAAATTACACTTTACTGCTGACAACATGCTAACATTGCTATATTGCTATAAAGTCACCCTGTGTATCAACACCATGGTAGCCTGTTCCTGCATCAATGTTACAGATGACAGGAGGTGGCAAAAGTTTCATCATATGCACAGGGTGTGTTGTTGGTTTGCCAGAGGCCTACATTGAGCCATACAATCGACATGTATGTGTGTGTGTGTGTGTGTGTGTGTGTGTGTGTGTGTGTGTGTGTGTGTGTGTGTGTGAGGGCCAAGAGTACTGCTATGGGCCAGTTTTGATGTAATGTGTGCAGGTATGTGTTAGCCCTAGGTGTCTGATTTATGTGTGTGTGTGTCTGCATGCACACAGTTCCACCATGTGGCTGCCATATACGAGGATTTGTGAGAAAGCCACTGACTGTACCTGCCAGACTTTACAGATCACCATCTCTGGCCATGGATACAGTACCTGTGCCTGGCAGGTGTGCTACTGACAGTATCAGGTACTAAGCCAGACTGGGTACTATCCTCAGAGGTGGACAGATGTACACTGGACCCAGGTCCCTGCTGGGACTGTCCAGAGCCATGCGCATGTGGTCTTCTAAAATGGTCTATGGAGAGCCCACCCCCAACATTGCTGGGGCTGGTACTGGCACTACAGGAGTGGCTGTGACTTGAGGGACGTCAGTGACGACTGCCAGCTGCTGATGTTATTGGCATACGTCCACGTCGACGTCTCATCCATACCGCACTGTCCTGACACATGGACATGACATTGCGGAGGACATCTAATGTCTCACCCCAACATCTATCAGTGACCTTAGTGTAATTACAGATGGCACCTGCTAGGTCACGGTAAATGTCAATTACAGTGGTATGTGCCCTCTGTGCCCTTAGTCCATATCTGGCGTACCTTTCCATACGTGCCTGTGCCTCCATGACAGCCTGGAACATGCGTGAGGTTGTAAGACCTGTTGCACGTCTGCCAGGGGCATGATGAGCAGCAGTGTTCCGACGAGAACCCCTGGACATCTGCCTATGTGGTACCATTCCAGACATCTGGGTATGGCTGCTGTGTCAGGATGCATGTGCCATAGATACCACACTGTCCTGGCCAATGCCAACTGTACACTGTCCCTCAGCTAAGGGCATTGGTGATGGATGTATTAGCAGTATGACTGCATGCATGGGTGAGGTGGACACTTGTGTACTGTCGATTGGTGGCCCAACGACAGACCCTGGCAAACATGCCTCAACACACCTATCCTCATTATCACTATTTGGCTCAGTGACATCAGGCGCCCTGCTGCAGTGAACCAGCCCAACCTCAGCACCTGTGAGAGGAAGACAGGAAACACAATTTACAACCTGTACATGATTTCGGAACACATGCACCCATGCACACATGAACACATGAACACATGCACACATGAACACATGCACACATGCACACATGAATACATGCACACATGCACACATGCATACAAATACACTCCTCAGTAAAGCAGCACACACACACAAACACACACACACACACACACACACACACACACACACACACACACACACACACACACACACACACACACACACATACACACCACCAGCAATCCAGAACATACTCAATAGCGGTTGATGGTGGGGTACAGTATCACAAGCCAAACAGTCATATCACACATGTCAGCATGCAGGACATGTGTTGCTCAACAGCATGCAGTGTGAGTGTAGACAGCCCTTGCTAATAACAGTATACATGGCTTTGATGCATATGTGTTGTTGTTCAGTGATTGGCCTCACCCTGGAATGCAGTGTGTACATGGACACAACATTGCTGTACAAGTATTAAAAGCTCTGCAATGTCCTGTGCACCATCACTCACAGGTATACATACCATGGCTGGATGTGTATCTGTGTGGCACATAGATATCCATTTCTGATTAAAGCATCTGTGTCTTTAGCAGATAATTGTGGACACAGGTTTAGCACATGCATGCTATGTATACATACAGGATGAGTGGTGCATGTATACCTGATGGAATACCATTGCTCAACATAGCCATTGTACAGTGGTTATGGTGAGTGTAGGACATATTGTGGACATGCCAGTGCCAGCCATGACATAGCATGCTACAACACAATTGCAACATTAAACATCACACATACTCAGTGTGTGTCATGTGACCTATACACTCAATAGCATTACAAGACATATATGTGTCACTTTGTACAAATGGTGATTGCTATGCATATTGTGTATAGGTGCATATGTTTCCACAAACACAACATTGAGGTGCATAGCAATTAATGCTATGTGTAGTACTATAGTTACTGTAACTGGATGGGGTGTAGTACCATGAGCCATCATCATGCAGCATCATGTGGTCACTCAAGGCTACTAATGTGTGCCAGACTGGCACCTAGCGTGCTGTAACTGAACTGCAGTACCATGGCTACATTCACCATTTCACAGCCAGTTGTTGCATGGGTTTGTAAGGGGCCCAATAGGGAGCATTGCCTAACATGAATGTGTTATGTGTTGAAGAGTGTCGCACAGCCCCATGATAGGCCTCTACCCCTCAGGTATATTATGTGTGCTGTGTGGATGACATTTAGGATACTAGAGTGTGACCTTACAGCGGGTGTCTGAATACGCCATGTGTAGCATATTAACATGTACTGCGTATGACAAAGTTGTGTATGTTGTGTGCATGTGTATCAACTCTGCCTATCCAATGTCCACTACAGTGTTGCCACAATTGTGTGGGATGCTCTGTGTATTGCATGTGTTTGAGGCAGCTTACTCACATTACTGGGATGTGCATAGTCTCACAGCAAACATGCACAGCATGCATTATGCGTAGGTGTGTTACGTTTACATGGTCTACACCTCACCCATGACATGCACATTTAATTTGCAATATTAAATGTAGAACACACTCACCAGCATGGGTCTGCTGCCTTGCTGTCACACCAGAGGGACCTACAAGAATATAAGACAGTTTGTCAGTGGCAACAACTGTGGCATTGCTACTGCGGGTTTGCAATCTTACAGTAGTACAATGGTTGACAGTCACAGGCTTACAGATTATGTTCCAAATTACCAGTATTGCACAACACCAGGCTCCACATCTTCTAACTACACAGTACACATCTCACATATGCATGATCTACCAATAGAGGTAACAGTAGTCTACAGATATGCCATGTTACCTGTACGCTCCATGTCAACTTGCTGGGTGGCTCTGGCCTCCATGATGATACATGTTTGCTGTTGTTGTCGTTGGCCAGGAGCCACCAGGCTCAGGAACAGCTCCTCCACTCTGGTGAGGGGGGGATGGATGGCTACCCCACCACCTGTGGCAAGCTGTTGTCTATGGACATCAGACGCACGCAGCCGGACATGTCTAAGTAAATCACTGCAGTGATGGCGTACCTGCTCATATGTCCCGTTATGCATGCCTATGTCATTTACCCTATGGACAACATCTTGCCACAATGCAGTCTCCTCATGCTGGTCCTGGCTGGTTCTTGAGAACAGCAGTGTGTAGTGCTGAACCAGGCTGGTTGTTATTTGTTCATCCTCTGCTAGGCTATAGGTAGGATTGTGATGGTGGGCCATGACCCTGGAAGACAGTGAAACAATATGTGTGAGCAAGTCTTGTGGCACACTTAACATTCTAAAGTACAGATATCACTGAACTGCCACCTATTGGCTGTCAGAGGATACACACTTTCAATACCACATATCAGTGCTTAACCCACAACTGTCAGACAGTGCCTGGCATGCTCTATATATCAAACCATGTTCTGCACAGCAACAAAAAGAAACCAGTATGTAAGACTATACAACAGTACATGGCACACTACTGTATGCGATACAATGCACCACATAGCCACAGGAGGTATATATCAAGCTAATGCATAAAGAAATATGTCATCCATTGCAATGATTGTAAAGTCCAGTTACAGTATTACCAGTATACCACACTAGTTGTTGATGGCAAACCCCTGCCTAACATATGTGCACATTCGTTAATATAGGTGGCATACTGCTGTACTAGACTATACATGTTGCTAGATATGCACTTATATCCTGTAACACACATATGACCAAGGGCATGTTACAGGCATACCCACACACACATCAGACATACATACAAGACACAAAGGTATGGCAACCCAGATGAGCTTTACCTGTGTACCATACAGTACTGTGTGTCAGTACTTACAAAACCTTATGCCTGAGGTATGTAATCTGTGAGGACTACAGGGAACACACAAAACAGTAGTTCCAAGCAATGTGGACATACATCATATTGTGCTGTTTAGGCCTACAGCTTCAGGTAGTACTACATTTCATACGGGATTTGGATTCACTACAGTACCAATCAATAAGTATACATGTACTGCTTTAGCCTACAATGGCACACCCCAGTCGACACCAAGGGACTACCTCAGACCATATGCCACACTGCTTTTAATGCCTAGCAATAGCATACACATCTTTTGCTGGGATCAGAGCTCGGACACAAAATAGCATGACAGAAACAGTTCCCCACTAAGCTATTACACATATACAGAACTTTGACACATTCACCAACACATTCACCATCACACTCAGTCAACCTCACATAGCAATTATTGGAACAAGTACATGTGGGTATGTATCGGTTCATAGGTAGGTAAAAGGCTATTGGCCCTAGGGCCTACAGAAGCCTAGCCATACACTACCTTGGCCTTTGACACACATGTAATTTAATTTCACGTGCCCCTGTCAAGCAGAGTCACAGAGGGGATTCCCGGGGTGTATTTCCTATCTCCCATCCAATCATCAGGATTATTCATGACGACTGCTAATGAGGAGCTTTGTTTGCTATTGGTAGGTGGTTTGTTCCAGAGTATGGAATGTCTCTGAGATAGGAATCTATCCTTCCAACATGTTCTGTTTATTGAGGTGACAAGGTTTAGGTCCCTAGAGGGTGTAGCTCATAGGGATTGTGATCTGTTTACATGGAGCATGTCCAGCAGCTCTGGGTTTGACATAGCTTTGTATGTTAGGCAGAGGTCACTTCTGGGTAGGTGGTATGCGACACAGTCTAGCTGTGGTTTTGTGGGACGGTCTGCATAGGACATCTGTTTGAGGCCAGTATTACTCTTTGTGAGGTATGTCTGTGGCCTTTCCAGTAGCTGTAGATGTCTTGTGAGGTACATACCAAATGGGGCATTGTACTCTATAATGGGTTTTAAGAGTGATGAGTAGAGGGGAACACTGACCTATATTTCCCTGGATGACACACCTTTTGTGATGAAGTGTGCCACGTAGACAGATTACATGACTGGTATGGCACTGTGATTATCACAGGGGAGACTACTGTCCACCTGTGTCCCATGGTCTCTTATCACACTTTTGGTGTTAAGTAGACTACCACCTATGTGGTAGTTCATGGGTACAGAGTTTTTGCCAGAAGGGATCCCAATGCAGTTTCAACACTGAGCTTGGGTCCATGGCTTTGTCACTAGGCATCTGTCACAGTAAATATGACCCTTTCTCTCTCTCTCTCTCTCTCTCTATATATATATATATATATATATATATATATATATATATATATATAAACACATACATATAAACATCCATTGGTGTACATATAGATATACATATAGGCACATATACAGTCCACCTTTCATGGTGTGAATATCAATTATGTGAAGGTTGTGAGGTATACAGTTATGTAATAATATTGTTAAGTCTTGTGCGGAATGCATTGAAGGTGTTCTCAGCCCATGTAGCTTTAGCAGGCCTCACTGGCTGCAACACTGCAAACCTGACAAATCATACCCATAGCGTTTAACCACCACATGTCATATACCAGCACTGTATGCTGTCTTGTTTGCCACACACTACAACCTACATAGAAATATGCACATAACAACCTTCACCAATATATATATGTCCACCCTTCACAAACAGTCACAGTATGTCCCTTGCTCTATGCACATGTACATATGCTAATATATCTGACACAGAAAGATCTCTCCATATGTGTGTGTCATACACACACAAGGTCCACACTGTTGTAAGTCCGTGGACCTCACGGCTGACCTGTTGGGCCTTGCTGCAACATGAACAGGTGTCACATGTGAGCACACAGTAATATTAGAGGGTGTATATATAGCTGCAAATGCTAGATTACCATACTAGCCTGGTACAGCAGTTGCCAATGCTAAGCTACACGTTAATATGTCTATCATGCATTTGTTACTCTGTCACATCCATGTTTATATAGCTGTATGCACTACTCCCCTAAACAGCCATTGTACACACTACTGTACAGAACACAGATAACATGGATCAGATGTTTGACATTTAATGCTGAGCTACATATGTCACAGTTATATCCCACTGCACACAGCTACACACTGATTTGTCCATGGCAGTAGTTATGCAGGGCATCTGTGCATAGATACGTACAGCTGCCACATATGGATGATTCAAATTATGTAGAGTACTCTTCAAAAACATCTACTACATGCCAGTAAATACATATCTGTTACATACCTTTCCTTTGCATGTGTTTGTATTTTTCAGTTCCGTGTGTCTTTTTTTTTCTGTTGCTGTTGATGTTGATGATGATGTCGATGTTGGTGTCTGTCTGCCTGTCTGTCTGTCTCTCTCTCTCTCTCTCCGTAACAGCAATGGAATGATTGCATGTGTGGACAGCAAGTGCAGCCTGCTTTTATAGGTATCTGCACATGTGCATGTGATGGCCTCTGCACCAATTGGTGGCCACCATTTGGTAATTGCATGCAGCCTTCTGTGTGGTGATTGCAGTACTCACTGTCATAGTAACCCAATGCTATAAATTGATAAGTCAGGTAGGTGTTGCCCTTTCAGCTTTCCAAAGTGGGGCCCATGCTTGTTTGCTGTGGACACCGTTGTGTAAGTCAGAAGGTTGGTATACTTCTTATATCTGAAGCTAGGGGTGTAGCCAGTGATTTTAATGTTGTACTCAGACCTGAATGTTGCCACTTCCAGTACACAGTTGTCAGTGTAGAATTGTACTCACTCCTACAAATGCTAACATAGGATACATGGGAGTATGCAGTTTCTTTTCTACTTATACAATTAGCTGCCATACATAAGTAGTTATTGAGATGTATTCATTTGGCACATGAACTGTTTGTGAACTGCTATACTGTGAATATTAATGTACTCACTTCTGCACAGTGTGTGCTTTTTCATTGTTGACATTAGCACAGGATGCTCAAGAAAACTGGACAATTCCAGTACTGAGTATGCCTACCTACATCCTTGGTGGACCCTGAACACACAGGTATTTTGTACATTTGGGTGGGGATTGTCCTGCTATGATACTGTGTGGGGGTTGTAAAGTGCTGCTGTAACATTATTTACTGTTAGAATGGCTGGTAGCTGGTTCTGTTATCACAGTCATGTAATGCAATTCCACAACAACTGCTGGTAAAGTTCCACAGAACAGGTTTTGTGTTATGGCATTCCTATCCTTCCTTTACATTCACTCATTCTGATGCATTATATATCTATTTCAGGAGCAACCTGCTGTATATCTACTGTGACTTAGTGGTACTTCATGCAGTCTAGTGAGTCCAAGGTCCGGGGTTCAAGACTGACAGAGGTGTTTTATTTTCCTGATGAGCAGAACAAGGGCCCTCACATGCAGGGTGACTAAGGCACCTTTAAGCAGTTGTAAGTGGGTTTGCGTGGGTTTGCGCGAAGCTTAGCAATACTTAGCTAAGCGCACACAAGCACACACTCGCTCAAACCCGCTAACTACTGCTTAAGAGTGCTTACAACCGCTAACCCCCGCGCTCATTTCTTTGAAAGAAAAGAAAATGAGGAGATAGGAAAGTGGTGAAAAAGGGGCACAAAGAGGGAAAGACAGTAGGGAAAACAGCTCGGGATGTGCAGGACGGGTGTAGGGAAGGTCCATAGCTGCCCATTTCTTTAACAGCAACAGCTGTACATATGCAATAAATTTGGAGGGAAATATGAAACCTTCTATCCCTGAGAGAGGGGTGAGGACAACAAAGTATGTTGTACTGACAATTAAATATCAGTTTATGTGTCCAGCAGACATGTGTGCAAAATGAGCAGCTATGTATGGGGCGTAATTTTTCTTGTGAGCAGATTGCCCTTTTTTTTCAGGTGAGAGTGGAATGTGGGGTAGGGGAAGTAGGGATATTTGGGGAGGTAGGTTGGGGAGGTAAACAGAAAAGACAAACAAGATGCATACAGGACCGGAATATGACACATGTGGAGGATGAACACCATTGACGGGGAAGGATGTTTGGAAATCGCAAGCCCATGAGCCCACAGATGGCAACAGTGGAACTGAGATCCCCACCCATGGGCAGGCACCACTGCACCTTCACAGCCCAGAGGGTGGCTGTGCTGGGGGCTGCGTAGGAGGGGCAGGCTCACCCGTGAGTCGCGACACTCGTGCCTCAAGCTGGCATACAGGATCAGTGACTGAACGCTCACTCTCCCTATGCACCACAGCCAAGACCATTCGGAGGGTGATAGGTGGCCCTCCTCCGGCCACGCTTGCAAGGGGGGGATGAGCCCCCTCCCCCGCAGTGCTTCCACCCAAAAGTGGCACAGGTCCAACAGAGGAGGAGGTCCTGGGCTGGGCACCGGACCTGCTGTTGCCAGGTGCCATCGCCAGGTGAGGTGGGACAGGTGGGTCTGCTGGGACCGGCCTTCTCATATGTTCTATGTTTAGGAGGATTTAATGACAATATGGGTTGGTAACAGCCAACAGCATTCCAAATTTGTTGTAACAGCATGCAGTAGTGTTCCCATTAACCCAACACACCAGAGTTCCAACAGTTGAACAGCAAGCATAACACATGCATATATAAAACAACAGTGGACATTCCAACAGCATGCAGGATTGATTGGTGGCAACAGGCAACCAAGATTGTGGTATTTGAACAGGGCACATGCATCAAAGTAAATTCAGATATTTATAAACCAATAGGACATATGTCCCAACAAATGTTTTGATATTAGACATACCCATTGAGGTGTGGAATTGCATTGTTTATGCACATACAGTAGGGTGTAAAAAGATACCTCCATTAACAACTTATATATACTTATGGTTTATACTACATTCCTATTGACTGCAGGTATATATCCCATACATGTATTATTACACTAGGCAATGTCCGTTAAATTGTGAAATGTGTTTTGCTAGTTCTTTATATACCTGACCTGTATCTGACATACAAATTGTCCAGGATGCAGATGTTACTGCTACATATCTATATATTTTATTTATATTTATATATCTACATATCTGGATGTGTTCAGGTGACATTATCAGTTATATTTTAACAGCCCCCTACATTTCTAGCAGCACACTGACATTTCTGGGGGACACAATAACAAGCTATTCATGTGCCAGATTAACCTATACATGCCGGCTATGAACCAACAGTTGAGGACTGTATATATGCTTAACAGCTACTGGCACTCCCTTCATCCACTTTATATGGGCCTACCCAAGTGTGGGTTGACAGCACTTAATACAACAGTACTATTTCTATAATGCAAGAGTACAACAACATTTCGAAGAAAGTGACACAGACACACTCCAGGAATTATGCCTTTATTAATTACACTACACACTTTTCTAGAGGCTCTCTCATTTATTTGATATTACAGTGCGTGCAGAAGACTTATTCAAGATGTATTATACCTTTATTAATGGGTCACAACACTCTTTTTTAGGCTCTCTCACTTATTTTATATAACAGTACATGCAGAGAAATTATTCAAGACTTATTATACCTTTATTAATGGGTGGGTTACAACACTCTTTTTCAGGCTCTCTCACTTATTTTACATAACAGTACATGCAGATAAGTTATTCAAGACTTGTTATACCTTTATTATTGGGCTACAACACTTTTTTCAGGCTTTTTCACTTATTTTATATAACAATACATGCAGAATAATTACTACCCTGCCTGGTGGCGCAGCCTTAGCAGCCTATCGCATAGGCTTGCTGATTCGCAGCATGGACACCTGCAGCTGTGAAGTAAATGAAGTGATATTGAGACATATACCTATCCATGATATAGACTACAACAGCAATTCTTACATACGTCATTCTATGGCTACCTACTCAGTAGTGGGGCATTTTCCATCCCATGGGCCTCTTGTATCCACTGGTTCAGTTGGTCCTCCTTGCATTTCTTCAAGTCTGAGTAGTGGTTCTGACCTGCTCACCACTCCGAGGGACGCTTGTGGCACTGGTGAGATCATGTGCTAGACGGTTCCAGGCTTCTGCTTTGTATTCAGTGCCCTGGAACTGGCCCTGCAGGAGTTTGTCATCATGATTATGGATGAGGAGCCAAACCATCACTTTTGACTCCTCAATGCCCCACCGTTGCACTCGAAAGTGAGAGCCCTCTCCAACACCAGCCATGCTGCCTGCAGATGGGAGCTACAACCAGTTATGGCAAGTATTCCTGCCTATGGGGCTTAAATATGCCTCATTTCCTGCACTTATTTGTGATTGGCCAGTTTTGAAAAATATCAGCTGAAAGCACAGCTGCTTAGCACTGGGTAAACTTTCATTAATATGTATGTGTGTGTTGAAAGTGCATGCATATCAGAAGCTGTCATGACTTAGTGGTTCAGTACTATGATTATAGTGCACAGTATCCCGGGTTCGAAGCCTGTCATTGCTTTTTATTTTACTACTGGCCAGACCAGCTAGGAGGTGTGGCTGTGTTTAGCCGACTTTGCTCAACTTTGCCCAACGTTGCTCTACATTGCTGTACAGTGCTCTACATTGCTCGACGTTGCCCGACGTTGCACTAGTTAGCGCGGTGCACAGCTACACGCAAACATGTTCTGTTTGTGCTAGTTGGCACGATGCGCAGCTCCGCGCAAAGCCATTGCACTAGTTAAAGCAGTGCTAAGCTATGAGCAATTATACTTAAATGTGCTTAATACTGGTAAACTTTGCTTATCAGTGCTTCACATTTCTTAAGATACATTACTTATGCATTCATCAGTATGCATAACCATTTCACCTTCTTATATATATATAAAATATCGTTCACTACTACATAGGCCATTTCAATGCTTTTTACTAAAATTTAAAAGATAAATGTCAGGAATTATTTAACTATACAGATTTCCTACAGAAAATAAAAAGGGGAGTGGTGGGACTCGAACCAGGAATGCCTCCTCTTTGTGCGAAGGCTCTACCACTATGCTATTGCTATTTGGCTTAATTTGCATATAAGTTTCTTGTTATCCTCTTCGATGTCTAAACTGCTAACTGTAGCTAAGCAATGGGCAAACCCATGCAAACACGCGCAAATAGGGGCAGCTATATCGGGAATAATAAAAAAAAATAAATAAAAGTTTTACATTTTATAATTGTACAGGGGTTTAGAATGTAGGGGAGTGTAGTGTTGGGTATGTGCACATTTGAGCGGACTCGCTCATGTCAGTTGACATTTGCCGATTGAGGGACTTGCAGGGGTGTGGATTTTTGGACTGCTCGGCAGTCCGACACGCCCCCTGCACTCGTGCATGCTCCATGTTAGCCTTAGGGTTGAGTCAACGCGCCCTCATGAATATGCATGGCGCACTGACATCTTCCTCTTAGGCTGCAGTTTCCATGTAAAAGACTTATTTAGTCTTACACGGAGGATTAGTGAATCCCAGGGAAGGTAATGAAATAAAAATTATACACTGATGTTTTCCCACCTATCTGTTGAAAAGAGAGGAATTTAAGGAATGGATAGTAGAAATTATTCAGGCTCTATTAGAGAAGATATAAACTTCTGAAAATATAGCTAGGGAGTGGAATAAAATTAAAATGTAATTTAAAAATAGGGTGGAAATGAAAAGGAGATATGGTTAAGAAGTAACAAGAATTATTTATAGGAACTGAGAAATATTAAAGTATCGCAAAATAGGGAGAATGTCATAGAACAAGAAGATGAGCAACTACAGAATGTTAAATAATAAAATAAGGGACTACGTTGATAATATGCATAAGTTTAGAAAGATTGCTGTTAAGCAACTGTTTTTTTGATAAAAACTTTTAACACAATGACTCAGACAACAGAAATTAGAAGGGACTGCTGTCAAGCTTAGGGAGCCTATAACAAAGAGGATAGCTAGGGATCCTGTGGGATTATTAGAAATATTTTAGAAATTCTATGAAACTCTGTATAAAGCAGAGAAAAAATGAAAATCAAGAAAAGGTAAAAATGGAAATGTTTATGGAAAAATTAAATATGCCAAGGCCAGAGGGAGAGGAAGTTCAGTTACTAACAATTAGAATAGAAGGAGTAGATGAGATAAAATGGTGATGTATAACCAATCTACAGGAAAGTCCCCATGATTAGATGGTATTCCTGTGGAAGTTTGGAAGCTAGGAGGGAAATATTGTGCAGGTTTTGTTTAACTATATTTTAAGAATAGCTGCATTCTGGAAGAAAGTGGTAGTAGCTGTACTACCTAATGAGGGTAATAATCCATCAGATCCAGCTTCATACAGGCCCATTTCAATATTAAATCATGATTATAAAGTGTATATGTCTATATTCATAGGCTCATAGGACATACTAGACTATTGGCCCTGAGGCCCTTATAAGCCTAGCCAAGAGTTTAGCCCATGTTTATACAAGTCAGAACCCAATGCCCCTGTCCAGCAGGGACATGAGTGGAATCTCAGGGATGCATTTTCTGTTTTCCACCAAGTTATTCAGATTGCGCTTAAAAAGAGGTAAAGAGGTACTCTGCTTGACATGGAGAAGGAGTACATTCCACAGATGGGAGAGTCTCTGGGCCATAAATCTGCCATGCCAACAAGTCCTATTGATGTCAAAGACCAGGTTGAGGCTGCACATGTGGGTTACTCAAGTGGAGCTTAACTTGCGGATATGAAGCAGTCCTATCAAGGCGGGGTTCAAGATCGCCTTCTATGCCAGACAGATGTCACCTCTGAGGAGTCTGTATGAAACTGAGTAGAGTGATATGGCTTTTAGCCTATCCATGTATGGTAAATTTTTGAGACCCTGGATTCTCCTGGTAAGGAAACTCTGTGGTCTCCCCAGCTACTACATATGCTTTTCAAGGTACATGCCAAACAGGGTGCTGTGCTCAATAATGGGCCTTATAAGGGGAGAATACAGGGATGCTATGACCTCCTTATCCCTGGATGATATACCCTTACTTATGAGGTGGGCCATGTACAAAGCTTTTCATACAACAGAAGCAACATGGTGGTCAAAAGTCAGGTCGCTATCAACCTGGGTGCCCAAATTGTTCATGACTGATTGTGTGCTTAGGACATTGTTATTAATGTGATAATTTGTGAGGACATCACTCTTATTTTTTTTTATTTATTTATTTATTTGCAGTTGGTTAACCAGGATAGTCCACTGGGCCAATAAGAACCCATTTTCAATGGAGTCCTGGGGAGGAAAGCTCCAAAACAAAGGTTACAAAAAGATTACAGCAGTTTACAATTTCAATCATTTGTAGGTTAAAGACAAAGCTTCAAAACAATGGTAACAAAAAGATTACAGCAGTTTACAATTTCAGTCATTTGTGGGTTCAAGACAAAACAAAGATTAAGCCATTACAATGCAATTTTTAGGTTTCATTTTGTAGAAGACCAAGATTTAAACAGGTGCAATAAAAATGTTTAGGTTAAATTTTGTAGAACAACAAAGCATTGCTATAGTAAATATATAGTTTCTTGAGTGGAATAGTAGGATTAGAGAATTATAAAAGGTAATTTACAGTTGGCTTATTATTTGGTGTCTGGTAATATATGATATAGCTGCCTGTAGGAAGTGGAGAATAGGCTATGAGGGGGTGGAAGCAGGAGCATTCCCATGAGGATGTTAGATGTGAGTGCAGTGATTTTTTAAAAGCAGGGAAGTTGGTGGTGATATGGATGGAGGGAGGGAGGGAGTTCCATAAGCGTGCCAGGGCAAAGGACAGGAGGTTTTGTCCTGGAGAGTGAAGGGGTTTGTACAGCTGTATTAGGTTTTGGTTGTTAGATCTTAGGAGTCTTTGTGACAGGTGCATTTTAAATGTAGAGCTGAGGGAGGGACAGAGGGAGGGATGAAAAATGAGTTTGTGAGCAAAAGTGAGCTGAGTATAGGAGAGATAGTTGGGAAGCTCTAGCCAGTTAAGTTTGTGGATAGATGCACAGTGATGGGTAGATGATTTGTGGCTAGTGGCAAATTTGGCAATTTTATTATAACAAGAGGACAGTTTTGTTTTGAGAGATGATTGTAGGCTTGTTAGGAGAGGGGCACCATAAAGGAGGGAAGGGATGAGAAATGTAGTAGCGAGAGTGAGCTTAGAAGATGTAGTGAGGAATTGATTGTGTCGGTAGAGCATGCCAAGTTTTTGGTGGTTTACTTTTATGTTTAGTTGTAGGTGGGTATTGAAGTTAAGCTGGTCATCAATCTGGATTCCTAGTAGTTTGGTTTCAGATACCAGTTCAAGAGGTATGTTATTCTGGCTAGTGATGGAGAATAGTTTTATATCAATGGTGTTGGTTTTTGAGGGGGTAAATACCATGTTTGGTTTTTGATGCATTGAGTGCTAGATGATTGTCCTTCATCCACTGTTCTGTGGTAGAGAAGGTGTCTTGAGTCAGTTTTAAGAGAGTGGGGATGGATGTGGCTGCACAGATAATTATAGAATCATCAGCATATTGAATAAGTTTAGCATGAGGGATTGAGTGGAAGAAATCATTTATGAATATATTGAAGAGGAGAGGACCCAAAATGGAACCCTGGGGGACACCAGTGGGTGTGTTAAGGAAAGAAAAGATGGCTTTTTCCACTTGACAGCTTGTTGTCTGTTGGAGAGATAGCTGGTGAACCAATTGAGAAAGGAAGGGGATAGGTTTAGATTAGATAGTTTAGTTAGGAAAAGGTTGTGAGAGATAGTATCAAATGCCTTAGAGAGGTCAAGAAGGAGGGTAGATACAGTAGAGCCAGAATCTCTGGCTTTATTTACAGTTTCCAGGAAGGTAAGGAGGGCAGTCATGGTGCTGTGACTGGGTATGAATCCGTGTTGTGTGGAAGTTAGTAAGTTATTATCTAAGAAATAGGGAAGGAGTTGAAAATGGATACATTTCTCTAGAAGTTTTGATATAGGAGAGAGGATGGTGATGGGACGAAAGTTAGTAATATTGTTATTATTACCTCCTTTGTGCAGGGGAATGATGAAAGCCCTTTTCCAGAGTTTTGGTACAAGACCTTCTTGGATAGAGCGATTGATTAGGATGCTGATGGGGAAGGCAATGGCTTTGGCAGCTATGTTGAGGAAGGATGAGGGAATGTTATCAGGGGCATTGGTGCATGGTTTTAGCTTTTGCAGGAGTTTTCTTATGGTGGAAGTAGGAATGGGTTTTATGGAGAATGGTGGGAGTTGAGAGGCTGGAGATGAAGAGGGTGACAAGAGGGGGGGGATGCAGAAGTAGGGGGTGAGGTGTTATTAGAAAAGGATGAGGTTAGTATGGAAATAGAGTCTATGAAAAAAGAGTTGAATTGGGTGGGCAGATCTATATCTAGTGCATTTAGGTCTGGGCTTGGGTTTTCCACTGAGCCATGTTTTAGGAAGGTAGTGATGCCTTTCCAGAATTTTTGAGGATTAGTTTTATGATTGTTTTGGAGTAAGGAGAAATAATTCTGTCGATCTGCTGTGATAAGCTTTTTAACTGTATTGTGAAGTGTTTTGAATTCATTAAGGGTGGTGGGAGTTTTGTTTCTTTGGTAATGTGCCTAGGTTTTGTCTCTAAGTCGCAAGGCAGTTAGTGTGTTTTTTGTTAGCCAGGGGGTGGTATTGTTTCTTATTCTTTTGGTTTTTATGGGGGCAAAACTATCAAGCAGTTTTAAGAAAGTTGTACTGAAGTGTGCAACAGCATTATCCAGGGGTAGAGTTTTTAAAGGGTTCCAATTTATTGATTTTAGGGAGCCTGAGAAGGTTATTGGGTTGAAGTTATTTAGGTAGCGAGTGCTGATGTAATTATGAGTTACTTGTAATGGAGAAGGAAGACATCTAGTGAAAATGGGAAGGTGGTCATCGAGGGAGTCAGGAAGAGTTCCAATATCAGGGTAGTAGTGGGGGTGAGAGACTAAGATCCAGTCTAGGGTACTGCCACTGGAGAAGTCTTTAGAGGGCCTGGTAGTGAGGTTGATAAGCTGAGAATACTTATATAAGTTGATGTTTAGGAGGTGTGTAAGGAATGAATGGAAGACCAATTAATATTTCTGTCTCCCATGATAATAGTTTAATTACTGATATTGGTAGAAAGCTAGGATAGGATATCCTCAAGTACTGAGATATTGTCTCCAGGGGGGATGTAAAGTGAGGCTATGCATATGTGTTTGTGTTTATTTAATTGAAATAGAGCTAATACTAATTCTGTATTGGAGAAGTGAGGAATGGGTTTGTTATAGGGAGTAATGGATAGGGAGGATGAACAGAGTTGAGCTACCCCACCACCCTTTTTGTGGGTCCTGTCTTTTCTGATGATTAAGTAGTTTGGTGGTACTATTTCAGCATCTTTTATATGAGGTTTTAACCAGGTTTCAGAAATAGCTAAGATGTCAGGTTTGTTGTGGAGAAGTCAGGTATGGAGGTTGGAGATTTTGTTAGCTATGCTTTGGGAATTTAGAGAAGCTAATAGGATGGATTTTGATGTAGTGGAAGTGGTGTTTGGGCCTGGGTTAGGGTGTATATCTCCAGACAAAAGTATGGTTGTTAGGTTTGGATTATGCTGATGAGCTGTTTGGATTGCCTTGTTTGTATGTTGTATATTATCAGATATGCATGGATATTGGAGGTTAGAGAGGGGCTAGAAAGTTTATAAGTAGTGCTTAGTTTGTAGTGAAAAAATAGATGGATGTTAATGGGACACAGTCCAGGGGAGATTGAGACAAATGAGTGTAAGTGAGTTGAAGGGAGTGAGTTGGTTGTGTGAAGGAATGGTGTGTGATTTGTGGAGTTGGGCTGGGTAAGGTAGTGGATATAAGTAAGGTTCAGAAGAAGTAGTAGTTGAATTGAAAATGATATAAGTTTTGTAAGCATGTTGAGGCTTTGATAAAGTAGAATATATAGTGTAGGGAAAGGGTTAGAAATAGATATTGTGTTATTAAATATGAAGGGAAGTGTGAGGAGATGGGTTGTAGGGGGAGGGGGTAAGAAGAAGATGGTAGTGAAAGGGGTGGAGTGTTATAGGTAGAGAAGAAGTAGGAGTGGTTAGGTGAGTATAAGTGTAGATGCACTGAGGGTGGATGGGATTTGGGGATAGGGTAGGGGAGCGGAGTGAGCCCGCAGGGCGAATGGAGCGGGTTGCAGCCAAGGAAGGTAGGCAGCAGGACAGTGTAAAAAACAATCAGTCTGGTGAAGGTAAGTACAGAGGAAGGTAAGCAGTGTGGTTAATGGGATTCTTGGGGTGCAGTATGAAGGGAAAGGAGAAGACAGATTCCAGAGCTGGAGATGGGTAGAACTGTTACTTAGCAGTTAAGAGAGAGGAGACTATTAATATGTTTTATTGTAGTGCGTGGGAAGGAGTGAGGGAAAAAGGGGTTATAGCTGGGTAGACACTGCCACCTAGTGGACAGAACCTGAGTTTGTAACGAGAGGAACCACTAAAGCAGATCGATAGGTGTAGGGAGGAAGGCGGCTCTGATATAGGGAAAAAGGAGCCAGGGATGAGGCAGGTATGGATGAGGCAGGTATGAGGGGAGTTCACAGTAAGAAGGGTATGGCTGCAGGCGATTCTGGCTGGGATCCTTTACTAGCACCAGGCAAGTGATAAAACAATTTCTCAAGCAAATTGCAGTAGGGATAGTAGCATGTTACATACTTTCTTTAATCCTTTAACTCTCCCTTCTGGGAGAAAGATAGGACTGTCCCTGTAGGGAGTCAGGCAAACAGAGTGAGACTTGCTATCCTGAGAATGGCCTTGGATGTCCAGGAGGGCTGGGTCAGTAGGCAAAGCGAGCTTAGGAGAAGAAAGTTGAAGAGCTGGAGAAAATAGAGAGAAAGACGTTTATAAAATTAAGTAGTAGGTTAGGCAGTAGTTAAGGATAATACATAATTTACAGATTATGAAATGTACAGATTAGGCAACAGTGAACATATACAAAACTAAGCACCAACGCATCATGAACAAGTCCCTACAAAACTAGGTGTAAAAAATCCCAACAAAACAGTTTAAAAAAGAAAATCTTCTAAATTAATACAATTACTTATCTATGTCAGTGTTACAGTGTAGTTTAATACTAGATTCAGTAACGGGATAAAATAGAAACAATGTAATTCCTGCAATAGATAAGCGTATTCAACAAATTGCACTTTAACCCACAGGCAAGTAGTGAAATTCACATACACAGTCACAGTGTCATTAATACTTGATTCAGTAACAGGATAAGATAAAAAAAATGATGTAATTCCAGCATTAGATAAGCGTTTTCAAATAATTACACTTTAACCCACTGTCATGTACTGAAACAGATTCACATACACATACTCTGACTAAGTTCAAAATTCAGAAGTGGGTATTTATAGGTATTAATAAGTGCATTGTATAGAGTTATCCAAGGCAGGGAGCTATTTACTGTTTCCAATTAAGAGTGGGGGGGCACATTTCAGTCCATACATGTAGCTACTATTTGGTATGTCCTTTTGCCAAGAGCAGAATATGCTATGGTAGAGTATCTCTGATAACCAAGGACTGGAAGGTGATTTTGTCTAGTTCAGTCTATACACATAGCTAGAGTTAGGTATGTCCTTTTACCAAGAGCAGGATATGCTATAGTAGAATGTCTGCGATAACCACGGACTGGAAGATGATTTTGTGGTTAGGTGGGAAACAGCAGCACAACCAAGGCATAGGATTGTTCTTAGGTTAAATTCAATCAATTGGGGCTAGAATGACTCTTTCCCAGTTTAGTAGGCTCTAATAGAGCGTACATACGCTCATCACTTCGCTAAAGCAGCAGATAAGCGAGAGTGGAACAATTAGGGTTGCAATTCATGGCTAGAAGTACTTCCAAAGGAGGGTAATGTTAGTTTGGTTCAGGCACTGAGCACAGATGTAGCTGGTGAACAAAGGTTCAATGGATTAGTGCAATACTGCTGTTTGTTAGTTCAGCTAAACCACGTGGAGGTGGTTAGCGGTTAGGAAAGTCAACCAGAAACGGATTTACTGGTTTCTTTTATAAAACAGACAGAGCTGGATTACTGCTATGTACTATTGTAGTTTAATTGGAGGGTATTTAGTAGAAAACTAAAATCCTGAGCCACTTTTGCAGCAGACAGTGCGAGCAGTACCGTCATTATATGGTACAAGATGTCCCTTACAGATACTCCACAGCATATAGTAAAAATACCCAATGTAAGGCACAAATCTCTGTAAGGTACCAAAATTACAACCAATTATGACATGCAGGTTACGAAGCAGGTATGGCTGCACTCAAGTTGAAAAAAAACGGCATCAGATACTGAAGGTTATTGATGCTAGCAACTGAGAAGAAGTTAACTAAAACAGTAAAATGTGCACAGTTTGGCTTTATAAAATCAGGCTATACGTAGATGTGCTGGGAATGCATACCATAACATTACACAACTTTAAATCTTCAGGTCGTTGGGCACGCTACACAGTGGAACTTGAGTAACATACAAGCAGAGCTACCACAAACACTTAAAAGCTGATCATATGCAAACTTATGGAATTTGTCTCTACACAGCATAACAAAGACACAATTGGATTAGATAGGCATCTTCCTGAGACCAATGCAAATAGTTCAACTAAACATTATACGACAAAAAAAAAACAGATGTACTCTTATTGGGAGTGTTGGATAGCAGGCCAGGAACACACAGCAGCCACGAGAAGAAGCAGGGTATTCACCTTGAAGCCATGTTTCTGGTACCAGTCATTAGTTTGGGCAAGAAAAGAATGGTAATTGTGACACCAAACTTGATAGATATAGATCAATGTGGTTTTGTGGAGGGGATACAAACATTTGAAACATAAACAGCACAGTAATAATCTAGAGAAAATCAGAATATAAGAAAATACCGCTGTTTTTGCCACCTATCTGTTGAATGACTTATCGGGACATTATCAACAGTGTAAATATATGCTGGAATCAAGTGAAGTTAAGCATGAAAATTATGTTATCATAAAATTACAAAAGAAATATAATTGTGGCATAAAGGGAGTGATTTGTTCGGCATTGTGTCAAAATTGCAATTGTTTTTATATAGACAAAACAAAAAAAAACAGCTTTAGGAAAAGGATTTACCAACACATCTATGATATACAGAGGAAAGACTTTAATAATTCTCTATTTTTATGTTTCAAAACATGAAGAGCATTTTTTAAATGTATAATTATTGAACATGTGGACCTTGGGCAGAGGAGTGGGCTGGTGGAAGACTATTTAGAATATAAAGAATTGTAGTTGCAACTTCGCATGAATGCCATGGTTTACCCAGGCCTACATTAATATACATCTATTAGTTTGGTGTTGAGACTTACTGCAGCTTTTGTTTTGTAATTAGTCAGCTTATGTTCAGTTTTAAATGTTTTGGGACAACATTAAGGAGTTTTTTATGGTTACCAGCTTGACATTTTCATTGAAGTTGTTTTATTCTTTTAAACATACAATAATGGGACATATCTCTTTTAATGTGATTTTGGAATGTATTTGTTATTTAGGTTTAATTGGTGGGTGGGGTATACCATTTAAGTCAGGGTTTGTGTACTGTAATTTATTCTGGTGAAGTCCTACTCTTTGAGGATGAAATTGCTACATAAACTCAATTAATGAGAGATTTTGCCTCGGGCTTCACCCTTTTGTGTGTTTTTATCTTTTTTTGCTTTGGACATTTGTTTTCACAGAAGATAGTAACAGAGTTAAAACAACTGGAACTGAGATCTTTAGAAAAGGGTAGGTGCAAATTCCATAGGAAAAATGAATGCAAAGGCATCGGAAGCTGTTGAAGACTGAGGGAGCAGAGGGTGAGAGGGGCACTTAGTGATTTATAAAGGGCAATTTTTTATAACTATTTACTACCACAACATAGGTTCACTTGGAGGACTTTTTAAGCATAGCCAATTTCCTTTTGGTGCTTGATTCATGAATTAACATTTCCTGATTGGTTTTACCTATCCCATGGCTAATAATTGTATATTAGCCCTAGTGAGAATAACTGTGATCATTCCATAGATAATTTGAGAGGACCCATATAAGGGATGCAGCATTTAAGAATTGCCTCTATCCATTAGTGGCATGAGGGACAATCCTGGAGTACATTTTCTATTGCCCATCCTTAAATCCAAGTTGCATTTCTGGATTTTATTTTTTTACATTTTATAGCACAATGCACAAACACTAACAGATATCTGCTAAACAAAGCAATACTGTCTCACAATGAAAATAGACTTGGCATTAAAACTTCTCTGCCCTTGAAACTCACATTCATTGAAACAGCATTACAACCCACACCACATCCAAAGAAAATGCATCTGGCCAGTGGTGGATAAAGATTACCTTTGGGCTGTTTTCAAATCAGAGGCCCCTTGTGCACAAAACAAGAAACATAGATGCATTCTTTGATACACCTTTCTAACTTTATTAAATTATATTCCTTGTATAATACAGCACACTTGTTAGACTTAAGTTAGAGCGCATTTTAAATTTATTGTTTGAACATTTTTCCAGTAGGCAATGAAGCAAAATGCATGCACCAATAACGACAAAACTGCCCTATTCAGAACATTTCCATGATAACAGTCTACGTCTACACACAATATATATATATATATATATATATATATATATATATATATATATATATATATATATATATATATATATATATATATATATATATATATATATATATATATACAAATACAGAATCACAATAGTGTAAGCCATAGGCATGTTACACAACTTCTTAAACTTATTTTCAATGGGGGGGAGGCAAAAGGCCAAACATCAGGGACACATTTTAAGCATTTCTTGTATAATTTTGGAAAGTTGCTTGCATAAAATGCTGTGTCACCACTGTACATTTCACTGCCAAGTCTTGAACCCAGAGCCCTGTGCACTACAGTCAGAGCAACATACCACTAAGCTAAATCAGCAGCTTCCTGAAAGACAGGAAGACAAACTTAAATGGCTGTCATTTAGTGAATTCAGTTCTCATTTATCACCATAGCTCTCAACCACCTAGCACAAAAATACAGAACAAAGCCAATAATGGAGAAATACAGTCCCAAAATAGGGACACATTTCAAATACTGATCTTATAAATGTAGAAAATTGCTAGCATAAAATTTTTTGTTTTACTGCTCCTGAAAACCAGAGATTTAATGAAGAACAGAACAAAACAAAAATGTGAGGCATAAATTTACAAATGATGGTGGCTAGGGACTTTAGGCTCTTTTTACCTGCACACAGGGTTTGAACCTGTGTACCTCTAGCCACCAGATGTATCCTGTTGGGGGCATTTTCACACACACACACACACACACACACACACACACACACACACACACACACACACACACACACACACACCAGTGACACCTTAGACATGCACATTAAGCACTTCAGTTCTCTCCCTAATGGCAAACAGTTACTGCAGACAGGAAGGAAGGACGGCACTTTAGAACTAAGCACAAACAGTTACTGTGGACAGGAAGGATAAAGAACACTTCAGTTCTCTCCCTAAATGCAGCAGCGGAATTTAACTTACACACACCATTCTGCTGCAGACAGTACCTTCTGCCTGACAAAGAGGCGCGCGTTCAGGAGACTCTGCAAAACTGACTCAATTGCTCACCCGGGACGGTTGAGGCATGCTGAAAAAGTGTGGGGGAGGTGCCCCTCCCCCCCTTGCTCTATGGTTCCAGCGCCCATGGAGGAATGAGGTTTAAAAGAAGGCAGGATATGAATGAGCTGTGTCATTTCTGACTGACAATGACTGGATATATTATAAGTGCCGTATAATGTTTGTTGCTACAGTTGTGTCTGCATGGTTTTTAACGTATAATGTTTGCAACTGAGATTGTGTCATTATGGATTATTGTCATTTATATAAATGTAGCATGGCCTATGTCGTATATGGTAATTTAATAAAAGATGTTTCTTGTTTAAAACAAAAAAGACTAGTTGGTCCAAAGAGTTGATGGTAATGAAATCCAGGAATCTCTGTTTATACTTGTTTGCAGTGGTATAGGTTCCCCAGTTACTTGAGGTATAGGGCAAGCCACCCAAGTGGACTCTTTTAGGTTATATGGTGAGGGATGTCTGCTGGTATCATAGGGAAGGTACTGTAGTTAACACTATAATGTGCTAAGTTTTGCTTATCCTAAGAAGGATGCAGAGGAGTTTTAGGTCATTGTCCTGTATTACAAGTTTTGAAAGGAAATGGTTTGTTAGGAACACAGCTATACTTCTACTAAGGAGGGAAGGAGGGAGGAAACAGACCTCCTGTTGTACGATGTCTTGTTCATCATTCACAAGGAATGGCTGGTAGGTAGTAAAACCTCCACTTTTGAGAAGGCATTCACTGTTCTGAAATCATGTTTCAGTAGCTATGTATCTATCAATATTTTCAAGTGTTAGGAATGTCCGTATCCAACTTTTTAACTAGGCTACTAGTATTGAGCAATACTACTTTTATATGATTAGGAATATGGATGGCTAGTCAGGAATATGAGGAAACAGATTGCCTAAAAAAGATATTATAGAAGAAGAAGTAGAAGTCTTAGCCAATATAAGAAAGGCTCGAGAAGAGATATGAAGACCACCTTTAGCAAAGCTGCTGGGGTTGTCAACTACTTCACCCCAGCTGATATTGATATATATATATATATATATATATATATATATATATATATATATATATATATATATATATATATATATATTTGATCCTCCTAGATTAACACCAGTTGTTATGGCAATAGTTAAAGTGAATTATCTTTTGTTTTTTATTATAGCATCATTCTTGGTGTTGGTAGAATACTGCACAGTGCTAGTTTCACTTCCTATTCCAGAGGTACATTCAGATATCTCTATCATGTCCCTCTTCATATGATCCAAGGCTGTGTGTCTCCGATTGCTCACTCCCATGTATAAAACAAGTAGGTAGTATGTGTACCTAGCATGAAGGGATTTGGGGGTTTTAGTAATGCTACATACTTTAGTACCTGAGAGGCAACTAACCATTATGTCTGCAGACATCCTGATGAGTGGAGCATCTGTGTTAAACAAACAGATTAATTAATCACCCAGGTACTAGAATACCCATTGTGGGAGGGTTAGAGGGACTGACCAGAGATGAGTGTTGTCCTGCCACTTTCACTAGAGGAAAGAAGCAAAACTTACTCTTATACTGACACTCTGTGAGGTTAGGTGTCACAACAGATTCATATAACAGCATTGTGCCATGGCAGGTGTGCATACCAACAAACCTTCACATAGCCAAAGTGACGCATGTGGGATAGCATGCATATCTGAGATGCCAGTAAATGTAACCATCAGCTACCACAGATTACAAGGGTTAGAGCATACAAGACATGTCCCTTAAGGTTCCCTGGATAAAATCTCATTATCTGAATGCACTCGTTCTCTCTACTTGCTGAGTGGAATGAATGGACAGAGATGCAGTGTTGGGCAGAAGAGCATACATGGGTAGAGAGTTGAACAGACCTGTTGGTCAGCAGGCATCAGAGAAAGAACAACAAAAAACTAGATGGTGTCTTATTTAATTTCCTGGTTAATCCATCCAGTGTCCCTGTTTCTCACCAAAAATGGTTCTGCCAACTCATTAATCTGTAGCAGCAAGCACAGCATGCAGTCTTCAGTCCCACAGTGCTGGTCCTGCTCCTTGTAATGTTTTATATGTTTCATCAGATACTAACAGCCTGATGGACCTGCTACAAGTTATTTATTTATTTGTTTTTTATTTATCCTTTGTTGACTGGCTTAGACCAATGAGGCTAGTGGTCCCTTTTCAGGGAGACTCAATGTAGTATTTATACTATTATGGAAAATTTGGCCAGGGTATCAGGGAACTTCCACTACTCTTTTCTACAGGTGCCATCAAGCAGATGAGACCTCAGTTTAATGTCTCATCCTAAGAAGGAAATGAAGCTGAATACACATGTTGTACCAGAAATGTTAAAAAGAGGCAATTACTGAATTTTGACAAGTCACTTTTTCAATTTTTGTACATGTTTATCATCACTGCCCCCCCCCCCGCCAGTCTCTCCCTCTTTCTCTTGGCCGTTTTTTTTTTTTTTTTTCACAAGCTACCCCCTTCCAACTTTTGTAATGAAATTCAGTGATGAAGGAAAACAGCAGATTAAGTTTGGTTATACACAGTGTGGGAAGAAGCACTGAATGCAGTTCTATAACAACATTGACCTCAATCATAGCAAAAAAAATGAGTGTTTTGAACAAATCGAAAAATATGAAAGCATATCAAGCTTAGATATGATTTTTCAATGAGAGAACACAATTTGTCTGAATACTTTAAAATTGTATTATTGTGTTCACTGAAAAGTATATACACAATGTTCTTTATTTCTTTTCAAAAGTTGAACTTAATAAAACTCCTGTTGGCACATTGTTGTGTGCATCTCCTTAAGACATTTCAATATCATTCTCCAAATACATTATTAAAAAATATCAATTCTTGCAACTTGCATCCAAATATGTTCAAAAGAACTGGAGTAAACATATTGAATATATTAATTACTTGACTTGCCTTACGCCTGAAGATTAGCTGGACTGTTGAAATCAGTGTCACTTTGTTCTTTTTGTCTATTTGAGTATATTGACATTTGACAATTATCCGCATTTTGATGTTATATTCTGACTGAGCACTATGGCCATAAAAGAGTACTGATTATTTCTGATAGCTGTGCGAAGGAAATAACAATAAAGGGAAGGAGAAACATTGCATAAAAATGTTATAATTTAAGCGGCTTCCAATACGAACTGTGAGACTTATAACTGTGAGTTCTATACTCTTGAAAATAAACAATTAGAATGAAATACAAAGCATGTTGAAATGTGTCTGTATTCTCATTAAGCTGTTTTATAGCTAGTTGAAATTCCCTTGCACCCTTATAACTTGTACCTTCTTATTCTGAGAACACTTTATCTCATAGTAGGCAGAATAGTCAAAGACACCACAACCTTGGATATTCCAAGGATTGCATTCCAGTACTAATATTATCAAGAAGTGTCCATTTAAGGCTTATTTTTCTCACAGACAACAAATGAGATTATGCTAGAGCAGGAGTTAAATTAGCAACAACTGGAACATTCAAGTGTATATGTCTCTCAAAGTGTGCCAAAGCACACTTCTGAACACCTGAAAATTCTCACTACACAGATGTGATAATACCCTGTAAGCTGCATTTTTTATGAGCTGCAGCTGACAGACCAGATTACATTATTTTACAAACAGAAATGATGGCACTTCTCCATGCAAGGTACAGTAAAGCATGGCCATGTAAGACAATACAATGTGCCACTTATAGACCAAATTATATTATTTTATAAACAGAAGTCATGACACTCCTCCATGCAAGGTACAGTATAGCATGGCCATATAAAACCAAGCCACGAATGCAAACCACTTGGCACCACAGGACCCGGAAGCAGGTACACAAAGGCTTTCAAAATAAGCAGTAGAAGAAATCAATCAGCTACTAGGTCTCCAATAAGATCCTTTAATATGACAAGGCAAAGTTAAAATCACAGTCTCTTCCAAGTGCTTTCACTCGACCACTTGCGAGCTTTTTCAAGGCAAAAAACATGAACTGGAAGTTCATTCACATTAAATACTTCCACAGTCATCACATGACTTCCTGTGGATCTTTCCCAAAAGGAAAATCACCATATAAGGCAAATTCTAAAATACATTCTTATTGTCATTAAAAAATGATTCATTTTGTAAAAATGTCTTGGCAACTGAATAATCATGTTAAACATAACATTAAATCAAAATGTTACAATGTACCAAGAAAATTCTGCAGAGTGTTTTTGTAATCACAAATAAATGCAGTAACCCCTTTTAAACATCGGGGGTAAAATCAAGATTCCAAATTAAAATCTAGGGCTACTTAGTAGCATTATAAAAACATTTCTTTTCTAAGTTTCAAATGGGTAACTTAACCTTCAATGTGTCTTATTCTAAAATCTTATGAATGCAAAAGTGAATATAAAAATAAAATAAAAAAATATAAAATATATAGTTTAGTAATATAACAGATGTCATGTTATGCTGAATTGTATTATAAACGGGCTTGCCTCAATTTCAGAACACTAATAATGCTAAGAGTGTCGTTCAGACCTGGGAGTCTAGTAGTGTCTAAGCGGAGCTGCCAAAATAGCTCACGGTATTCTAAATTGGACTCCCAACTACCCCCTCTTATATCTGGTTGTACCTGTTCCAACACCATAAACTTTATTTCCATGTCCTTACATGTCAAAGAGTGTTTGTAGAAGGCATTACTTTCCTTCCTTGCACTGATGTCATTGAAGTGTTCATAAACTCTTCTACTACACACCCTTTCAGTTTTCCCAATGTAAAAACCATGGCAGGTAACACAGCATCCAAGGTAGACTACCCCCTTAGATCCACAGTTAAAATGTTTGTTGGAGTGGAACCTGAATCTTCTCGAGGGGAGGTAGTAGGACCCCGAATTCAGCATAGCATGGCATTGCTTACACATCCCACAGGGATAAGTGCCTGGTTTCTTTCTATTCTGATTGTGTGGATCCTCCAACCTAATTTCTAACAGTTCTTTCAAATTCTTGCCTCTTTTCCTGACAAAAGAGGGAAAGCTGGGCATAGAATTCTTCAGATCTTCCTGCAGTCTGAGAATGGGCCAATATTTCTTGATAGTCTTCTCAATCTGATCTGAGTTGTTGGAATAGGTGTGTATAAAGCTATTTTTAGACTTTGAAGTGTCTTTTGAAGGGTTTGGGGAGAACTCATTGACCCCCACCCCCAATAAAGGGGGATACTTATTTGATCTCTTCTCAGAAATTTCTACAACCAGTGCTTCTACCAAAGCTTCCGGATATTGTTTTTCCTTAAAAAATCCCCTTAAAATAGAAACTTCCTCCTTGAAAAGTTTATCAGTGCTGGACATTCGTGAAGCTCTAATGAGTTGACCTTTTACTATCGCCTTTTTTTGATATAAGGGATGTCCACTGTGGTAATTTAAGTATGCGTTCGAAAAAGTGCGTTTCCTGTAAATTTTGGACTGAAAGCACATGTTCGGATAGTCCTTAACCAGTGAAATGTCTAAATAGTCAAGTTGGTGTTTGCTGATCTTGTGAGTGAATCTAAAAAATGTGGTTGTCGTGCTAATGTAATCCATAAATTCCATAAGACTTCCTTCGTCTCCCATCCACATAAAGAAGATATCGTCCAAAAATCTCCTATAGTGCAAGATATCCTGGTACCATGTGCTAGTAAAAATATATTTCTTTTCCCATTGGTATAATACCAAATTTGCGTAGATGGAAGCACAGGGGGCACCCATTGCCACACCTTTTTTCTGACGATAAAATTCCCCTTTAAAGTGGATGAAATTATTTTCTAAAACTAAATCCATAAATTCCAAAATTAAGTTAGTGAACTTGGCCCCCAGTTGGACTTCATTAGATAAGTAAGTACCTAACCACTCAAGGCCCGTATTGTGTGGGATGCTAGGGAATAAGTCGACTACATCAACAGTGACCATAAACATCTCAGGTAAAAATAAACTCTGATCCACTCCTTTTAGGTAGTCCCATGAATCCTTACATATATGTTTAATTTTCTCTGCATATTGTTTTAAGGAGAAGTCGATTAATTTAGCTAGGGGTTCTGTAACACTTCCACTTCCTGCCACTATAGGTCTGTATTTAAGGGGGTTCAAATTCTTATGTGTCTTAGGAATTCCAAAAATCTGGGCAACCTTGGGTCTTTTAACTAATAAGTAGTTGTATAACTTCTCATTAATGACATTCTGCATTAAATGATCATATAATAGATAATTTATTTTAGCTTGAGCTATGTTGATCTCATTTCTTGAGACAAGTTCGTATTGATCAGTGTCCTGTAGCACCGTGTGCAAGGCGGCCTCATAGTCCCAGTTGTACATCAAGACAGCCCCTCCCCCCTTGTCTGGTTTCATGACTCTACATCCCTCCATTTTGAGATTTTTGATTAGAGTCAACTCATCCTCAGTGATGTTTTCAGATATTTCACAGTAATCATTCTCCTTAAGTTTCCTAATGTCAGTCTCAACTAACTCCTCAAAAATTTTGATGATGGGGTGAACCGGTGGGTTGAAGGTGCTTTTTCCTTGTGAGAGTTCTTTCTAGATTTTGTTCATCCTTAAACAGTAAGTTAAAGTTAAGCTGCCTCATAAAAAGTTTTAAATCAATTAAGGTTGTAACCATGGGGGAAGACCTAAGGGGAACATAATGAAAACCTTTGGAAAGTAAATTAAAAAAATTGTCCGTTATTAATAAATCAGTGTAATTGAAAATGGTAAAATTACCTTTCCTGTGTTCAATTTGTTTCCCTTCAAATAAAGTGGTGCTGTTGTCCTCATCCACTATAGGCCTTAAGATTAGTTTGGTGGATGATTCCAGCTGTTGTATTGTTCCCAGCGCCCCCTCCCTCTCCTCTGGGGATAATAAAAATACTGGGTAGAAGGGTTCCTGTTTTTCTGTGCTATTCTCTCACTTTGTCTGGGATTGTCATTAACTGTCCCTATAGGTTCACCTTGCCTATTAGTTTCACCCCTTACATGAAAAACATTTTTAGTGGTGTTGTTGTTTCTTTCTTTTGTAAAAGGGAGGGGGTAGGCTCTACCTTCCTTGTATTCAGTTAAGTCTCTCTCTAATTTTCTGATTTTTCAATTAATTAAGTACCCTAGAACAATGCTGGTCTACATCACTGAACAACTTGTCATAATCCCTCTTAACTGAGCTAAAAGTTTCATCTTTTAACATGTTTACGTTGAGCTCATCTAGATCTTTTAACAAAACAGTCATTTTTTTTCTCATAGTCCCTCACCATACATTTTAACATGTCCAATCCTGCTTTGTTGAAAATTTCACAAAGTTGGTCATATAAAGCAGAACCATATTGTACATTGTTAGGGAACTTGAAAAACCTCAAGCCCTTGGGAATTCTCTGTACATTAATGCATTCATTTAGATAATCAACTCCCTTTTACAAAAGAAAGAAACAACAACACCACTGAAAATGTTTTTCATGAAAGGGGTGAAACTAATAGGCAAGGTGAACCTATAGGGACAGTTAATGACAATCCCAGACAAAGTGAGAGAATAGCACAGAAAAACAGGAACCCTTCTACCCAGGATTTTTATTATCCCCAGAGGAGAGGGAGGGGGCGCAGGGAACAATACAACAGATGGAATCATCCACCGAACTAATCTTAAGGTCTATAGTGGATGAGGACAACAGCACCACTTTATTTGAAGGGAAACAAATTGAACACAGGAAAGGTAATTTTACCATTTTCAATTACACTGATTTATTAATAACGGACAATTTTTTTAATTTACTTTCCAAGGGTTTTCATTATGTTCCCCTTAGGTGTTCCCCCATGGTTACAACCTTAATTGATTTAAAACTTTTTATGAGGCAGCTTAACTTTAACTTACTGTTTAAGGATGAACGAAATCTAGAAAGAACTCTCACAAGAAAAAGCACCTTCAACCCACCGGTTCACCCCACCATCAAAATTTTTGAGGAGTTAGTTGAGACTGACATTAGGAAACTTAAGGAAAATGATTACTGTGAAATATCTGAAAACATCACTGAGGATGAGTTGACTCTAATCAAAAATCTCAAAATGGAGGGATGTAGAGTCATGAAACCAGACAAGGGGGGGGCTGTCTTGATGTATAACTGGGACTATGAGGCCGCCTTGCACACGGTGCTACAGGACACTGATCAATACGAACTTGTCTCAAGAAACGAGATCAACATAGCTCAAGCTAAAATAAATTATCTATTATATGATCATTTAATGCAGAATGTCATTAATGAGAAGTTATACAACTACTTATTAGTTAAAAGACCCAAGGTTGCCCAGATTTTTGGAATTCCTAAGACACATAAGAATTTGAACCCCCTTAAATACAGACCTATAGTGGCAGGAAGTGGAAGTGTTACAGAACCCCTAGCTAAATTCATCGACTTCTCCTTAAAACAATATGCAGAGAAAATTAAACATATATGTAAGGATTCATGGGACTACCTAAGAGGAGTGGATCAGAGTTGATTTTTCCCTGAGATGTTTATGGTCACTGTTGATGTAGTCGACTTATTCCCTAGCATCCCACACAATATGGGCCTTGAGTGGTTAGGTACTTACTTATCTAATGAAGTCCAACTGGGGGCCAAGTTCACTAACTTAATTTTGGAATTTATGGATTTAGTTTTAGAAAATAATTTCATCCACTTTAAAGGGGAATTTTATCGTCAGAAAAAAGGTGTGGCAATGGGTGCCCCCTGTGCTTTCATCTACGCAAATTTGGTATTATACCAATGGGAAAAGAAATATTTTTACTAGCACATGGTACCAGGATATCTTGCACTATAGGAGATTTTTGGACGATATCTCCTTTATGTGGATGGGAGACGAAGGAAGTCTTATGGAATTTATGGATTACATTAACACGACGACCACATTTTTTAGATTCACTCACAAGATCAGCAAACACCAACTTGACTATTTAGACATTTCACTGGTTAAGGACTATCCGAACATGTGCTTTCAGTCCAAAATTTACAGGAAACGCACTTTTTCGAACGCATACTTAAATTACCACAGTGGACATCCCTTATATCAAAAAAGGCGATAGTAAAAGGTCAACTCATTAAAGCTTCACGAATGTCCAGCACTGACAAACGTTTCAAAGAGGAAGTTTCTATTTTAAGGGGATTTTTTAAGGAAAAACAATATCCGGAAGCTTTGGTAGAAGCACTGGTTGTAGAAATTTCTGAGAAGAGATCAAATAAGTATCCCGCTTTATTGGGGGTGGGGGTCAACGAGATCTCCCCAAACCCTTCAAAAGACACTTCAAAGTCTAAAAATAGCTTTATACACACCTATTCCAACAACTCAGATCAGATTGAGAAGACTATCAAGAAATATTGGCCCATTCTCAGACTGCAGGAAGATCTGAAGAATTCTATGCCCAGCTTTACCTCTTTTGTCAGGAAAAGAGGCAAGAATTTGAAAGAACTGTTAGAAATTAGGTTGGAGGATCCACACAATCAGAATAGAAAGAAACCAGGCACTTATCCCTGTGGGATGTGTAAGCAATGCCATGCTATGCTGAATTCGGGGTCCTACTACCTCCCCTCGAGAAGATTCAGGTTCCACTCCAACAAACATTTTAACTGTGGATCTAAGGGGATAGTCTGCCTTAGATGCTGTGTTACCTGCCATGGTTTTTACATTGGGAAAACTGAAAGGGTGTTTAGGAGAAGAGTTTATGAACACTTCAATGACATCAGTGCAAGGAAGGAAAGTAATGCCTTCTACAAACACTCTTTGACATGTAAGGACATGGAAATAAAGTTTATGGTGTTGGAACAGGTACAACCAGATATAAGAGGGGGTAGTTGGGAGTCCAATTTAGAATACCGTGAGCTATTTTGGCAGCTCCGCTTAGACGCTACTAGACACCCAGGTCTGAATGACACTCTTAGCATTATTAGTGTTCTGAAATTGAGGCAAGCCCGTTTATAATACAATTCAGCATAACATGACATCTGTTATATTACTACACTATATTTTTATATTTTTTTTATTTTATTTTTTTATTCACTTTTGCATTCATAAGATTTTAGAATAAGACACATTGAAGGTTAAGTTACCCATTTGAAACTTAGAAAAGAAATGTTTTTATAATGCTACTAAGTAGCCCTAGATTTTAATTTGGAATCTTGATTTTACCCCCGATGTTCAAAAGGGGTTACTGCATTTATTTGTGATTACAAAAACACTCTGCAGAATTTTCTTGGTACATTATAACATTTTGATTTAATGTTATGTTTAATATGATTATTCAGTTGCCAAGACATTTTTACAAAATTAATCATTTTTTAATGACAATAAGAATGTATTTTAGAATTTGCCTTATATGGTGATTTTCCTTTTGGGAAAGATCCACAGGAAGTCATGTGATGACTGTGGAAGTATTTAATGTGAATGAACTTCCAGTTCATGTTTTTTGCCTTGAAAAAGCTCGCAAGTGGTCGAGTGAAAGCGCTTGGAAGAGACTGTGATTTTAACTTTGCCTTGTCATATTAAAGGATCTTATTGGTGACCTAGCAGCTGATTGATTTCTTCTACTGCTTATTTTGAAAGCCTTTGTGTACCTGCTTCCGGGTCCTGTGGTGCCAAGTGGTTTGCATTCGTGGTTTGGTTTTGCTTCTAGTTTTGGTTTTTCATGGCCATATAAAACTTAATCCAATGTGCTACTTATAGACCAGATCATATTATTTCATAAACAGAAGTCATGGCACTCCTGCATGCAAGGTACAATACAGTATGGCCATATAAAACTTAATCCAATGTGCTACTTATAGACCAAATTATATTATTTTATAAACTGAAGTTATGGCATTCCGCCATGCAAAGTGCAGTACAGCATGGCCATATAAGACTTAATCCGATGTGCTACTTATAGACCAGATTATACTATTTTACAAATAAACATTATGGCACTCCATCATGGAAGGTACAGTACAGCATTGCAGTATAAGATGTATCCAATGCGCTACTAATAGATGAGATTATATAGGTTCATAGGTTCATATGTAGGTACTAAGCTATCTGCCCAAAGGCATTTATAAGCCTAGCTGAAATTGTGTTGGCTTTCACCGCCCCCTTTAGATTAGTTCCCTGTGCCTCTGTCCAGCAAAGCCATTGAAGTGATCCCCGGAGTAAACATTCTATTTCCCATCCACTCATCAAGGTTTCTCTTGAAGAGTGTTAGTGAGGAGCTCTGCCTAATGTAGATTAGAATCTTGTTCCAGAGCATGGGAAGTCTCTGGGACAGGAATCTATCCCTCCAGCACGTCCTATTTATTGTTGTGATGAGGTTTAGATCCCTAGAGTGTGTGTGGCTCGAGGGGATATGGTTTTCTTTAGATGGAGCATGTCCATCAGTTCTGGGTTGGACATGGCCTTGTATGTCAGGCATAGATCACCTCTGAGTAGGCGGTATGCAACCAAGTACAGCTGGAGTTTCTTCAGTCGAGCTGCATAGGGCATCTGTTTGAGGCCAGTGATCCTCTTGGTGAGGTACTTCTGTGGTCTTTCCAGCTGTTTCAGGTGTCCTGTAAGGTACATCCCAAATGTGGCGTTGTACTCTATGATGGGTCTGATGAGTGATGCGTAGAAGGGCACAATGACCTCTTTTGATCTGGATGCAAACCCTTTTATGATTAGGTGGGCCACATAGAAGGATTTTCTAACCACTTTGGCAATGTGATTATCAAAGGAGCGATAACTGTCTACTTAGGTCCCCAGATCCCTTATTACATCTTCTGTATTTAGGGGGCTACCACCTATGTAGTAGTTTGTGGGTACTTTGATTTTTCCAATGGGGATGACTATGCACTTTTTGGCATTTAGCTTGAGGCTGTGGTTTTGACACCAGGTATCTATCTCAGTGAGACCCTTTTGGAGGATGTCTGTGTCAGCTGGAGAGTCAATTATAGCCCCTAGTTTGCAGTCGTCTGCGAACTTGGTCAGCCATAGACCTCCTGTGCTTGCCTGTACCAATGAGAAGTATATGCCGAACAGGAGGGGTCCTAGGACTGAGCCCTGGGGAATGCCACTTGTAGCCAGTTTAGAGTCAGACCTAGCTCCCTCAACTCTTACCATGTGGGTTCTGTCCATGAGCCAGTTGGCAACCCATCTCGTGATGTAGGTGTTTATGTTCAGGCTGGTGAGCTTGTCTATAATACTTGAGTTGGGAATGGTGTCAAAGGCCTTGTGGAGGTCTAGGTAGGCTGTGTGGACCACCTTTCCCCTCATCTATAGCCTTGGTAACTGTCTCAAAGATGTCCACCAGGTTTAGTAGGCATGATCTGCCCTTAACAAAGCTGAACTGGGTAGGGTCCAGTGTTTGGAGGTTCCCAATGTCTCTGTTAATGAGATCCATGATGATGCGCTCCATAGCCTTGCAGACCAAGCTAGTCAAGCTTATAGGGTGATAGTTCCTGAGGTCTGTTGTGGCTCCACCTTTGTGGAGCAGAATAGCCATTGTTGTGTGCCACTCTTTGGGCATGTAGCCTGTAGACAGGCTGAGTTTGAACAGTGTATTTAGGTGAGGGGTTAGTTCATCTTTGAGCTCATGTAGGACGCAGCCTGGGACACCATCTATTCCCATTGATGCTGTGTTCTTGGCTTTGGAGAGGGCTGTTTTAACCTGAGTGTCTGTGATTTCAGGGGCACTACATTCTTCTGGTATGGTTATCGGCACTTTTGGGGTGAGAGGGGATGAAGTTTGCACTGAACCTGTCTGCCAAGATGTTGGCGATATTGGTCAGTTCAGTGTATTTTGTGCCATTCTGCACTAACTCTGAACAGATCTGAGAATTGACACTTATATTCTTGACATAGCTAAAGAATGCCTTGTGGTTATGTTTGGAGTCCTTGGCAATTTTTCTTTCGAATGTAGCCTTGAATGATTTTATGAGGGATTGTAGTTTCTTGCTGATACTGATCAGGGATGTCTTACCTTCTTGGGATTTTACTCTTTTCTGTACTAGTTTCCTCCTTCTACATCACTTTTTGCATTAGATTCATTTTTATATTACCATATATGACTGCATGAATAGTATAACACCAAATACGGCTGACTGAATATAAAGACCAACTGCTCCAGTTGACACTGGCTAAACCTGTGTCACATGTGCATTAGTTCACCTGCATGGTACTTCTGCTTGTGTTTTAATGCACTATCCTAGTAGTGTACTGCACATTCTGATGTAACAGTGATTGTGGTTATACCCTACAGAATGAATTATTATGAGATGCAAAGGTGAGCCCAAGAAATGTGGCTGGCTCATACAAAAGTACCATAAGTGTATAACTAAACCTGCTGAAAGTGATATATTCATTAGTGGATCACATGATATTGGTAATTTACAAACAAAAGTTATTGCATTCAACTGAGTAATGCAGAGCACTGAATAACAGTGTAAAATGAATCCAGTGCATTGCAAACAAAGACCTGTAGCACATCATATTTGTATTTATAGTTTCATACAATGCCTTTTTATGCAGTTAAATACATACCATAATATTGATAAAAACTGAATGAGTTTACCACTTTCAAACATGAAAAGTTGAACATTAAATAAATCTTTAAAATGTGTTTGGGAAGCACACATTGTCTACACTTCAGTACTATCTTAATGTATGCTTTAAAATACTGATCTAATAGTGTCTTAAACATTATAGGATTTTGTTTATAACAAGATAGAATATGATTTCCTAGAAGGAGGAAAATAGAGATGTAGCTTTTATTTTGGTAAGACATGCCCTGTTCTCATTAATATATGTCAAATGATATGTAAATATTTTCGCTAAGATTCATTAAGCAATACTTTCATATTACTCTTATTGGACGGTAAATCATACAAATGTGTTATTTGTTTGCATGCTGGCCTGCTATAGTCACTCTCTTACTAAAGAATTGTGCTGCTTTTACACTAGTTCATAGGTTCAAAGGTATATACTAGGCTAATGATCACCAGGGCCTTTATAAACCTAGCCATGCAACCCAACATAATTCTGTCCCTATGCATCATGTGTGCTTATTAGGAGAGGTATGTTAGGATGTTTCTAGAGGTTATGCTAAGGGTATGTTAGTACAATAAAGAAAGCACAATAACAAATAGCACTAAAACTTTCACATGTTTTGATCAATACAGACCCTCTCCAAAAAGAAATGCACTTGACAAAACATAAAAAATGTATTGCCCATATTAAAACATTTAATGTGATTGATATGCATATGCAAATGACATTAAACCATTTAATAACAACAAGAAAATGTAAAAATAATATCTCTATAGAAAGTCACAAAATGGTGCCCGTAATGATCAAACCTGAAAGGAAACCTAATCTACAGGGAAAGAATTGATTCTTCCAATTAGAAAAGTACATGAAATGAATTAAGAAGTGACTTTAAAAATAAAAATCTTGAAAATGAATGCCAGGAAGAAAAGAACCAAAGACTGAACTGGAAACATCCAATGACATTAAGATTGATCTTGAACAAGCATGCAGGGAAGTAATTTAAGTTTCATCTTGTTTCATATAAACCTTCAGCCAACTGACCCCTCCTTTGACAACTATTCATTCCTGAAGCACCATAATGCTGCTACAATACTGCATACCCTCTGTGCCCTAAATCTAATCTTTCCCCTATAATGGCCCCTTACTTAAGTTAATCCTAAAACCTACTTTAATATAATCCATAAAACATATAAAACAACTCTAAACACAAAGAAATACAACCTAATTAAAAATATAAACTCTTACTTCCAACCCCACCATCACATCCCATCTATAAAGCTATGTATGAAAATTTAACCCTACAAAAACCTGAAAATGACCCCTTCTTAAAAATCATATCCTCATAACCAAATAAAAAGGAAAACAGATTTAAACAATGGAACAATTCATGCCAAATAATAAATACAAACTCGTGCTGTAAGGTGGTAACCCTACATGATGCAATCCATTCATAAGAATGTGGCACAGACATGCATAGATAGTGTCACACTCTGCTGAAAACCAAGTAGAAACTATACTGCAAACTCCTAAAATGAATTTAAGCTCAAAATGGAAAAGAAAAATGAAACATAACAATCAACAAGGCTCACTTATTCAATAAATAAATAAATAAACAGATAAATAAAGCACATGGGCTGTCTTGCCATAGAAGTACTGTTTACTATAGTAACAGGGAGTGTATTTATTGAGTTGTGAATTCACTCTTCATTGTAAAATATGTTATCGCTGCCACTGTAATACAAGATAGTACCTTATCCAGTGTCATTCTCCATATCTTGCATGCACTTGCATATGCTTATGTGTGAACTTTTATATCTGCAACCCTTACTGCATCATCTTGAAGATGCATGCAACTGTTGCAAAGGCCAGTCTCATTTATTATACACCAAAAGGCTTGTGGCAGCACTCAAAATTCAAATCAAATAAAGACAGAGGCAGTGCCAAGCTTGTTTGTGTGTGTGTGTGTGTGTGTGTGTGTGTGTGTGTGTGTGTGTGTGTGTGTGTGTGTGTGTGTGTGTGTGTGTGTGTGTGTGTGAGTGTGTGTAGCTATGTATATGTGAACACACACACACACACACACACACACACACACACACACACACACACACAGTCCACGTATAGGTTTATTGTAATAAAGAAGGGGTGCTTAACATGTAGGACTGGAGGTTTACTTAAATAGGGTATCTATAAAAATGAAGATTAAGATAAATAATCGTACAATAGAAATAAAATTCAAAACATTTGTAAGCACTTTGCTTCAGATGCTTCCTGAGATCTATCCAGTAATTAACAAACTATTAAATCTTATTTTTTTTTCTTTTATATATAGAAGGTACAGTGACTGTTTTAATGGACTCCTGTTTCCATCATAGTTTATCCTTTTAGAAGGCTTACTTAAATACAGACTTTACATTATATATTTTATTTTATATTATATATATTTTATAATTAAACTACCAGTGCCCTCTCTTCCAGGGATCATTGGTATAATGTCTCTCAGATACATTTATTTCACTGCTTAGCCTCCTGTGGATATGGAAACTGTTTTCCTTAGTTTACCAGTCACTGTCTTGATGGCAGCTATGTATATGTGAACACACGCACACACACACACACACACACACACACACACACGCACACGCACACACACACACACACACACACACACACACACACACACACACACACATACACAAAGTCCACTTATAGGTTTATTGTAATAAAGAAGGGGTGCTTAACATGTAGGACTGGAGGTTTACCTATATAGGGTATCTATAAAAATGCAGATTAAGATAAATAATCGTATAATAGAAATAAAATTCAAAACATTTGTAAGCACTTTGCTTCAGATGCTTCCTCAGATCTATCCAGTAATTAACAAACTATTAAATCTTATTTTTTTTTCTTTTATATATAGAAGGTACAGTGACTGTTTTAATGGACTCCTGTTTCCATCATAGTTTATCCTTTTAGAAGGCTTACTTAAATACAGACTTTACATTATATATTTTATTTTATATTATATATATTTTATAATTAAACTACCAGTGCCCTCTCTTCCAGGGATCATTGGTATAATGTCTCTCAGATACATTTATTTCACTGCTTAGCCTCCTGTGGATATGGAAACTGTTTTCCTTAGTTTACCAGTCACTGTCTTGACATTTTACATTTTCTATATTACCTTTAAAATTGCAATAACAGTGTAATGAGGGTCATTGATGTGAAGTCTCTGAGATCTTTTTGTTTCGCTCATTAGACTCATACAAATACAGAGACTGTTTCATAGTTTATCATCCATATCCAAAATTAAGAGTGACAATGAAAATGTAAATGATTAATCCTTAAAATTTCACTAACAGTCTCCTCTTTTATGAAAATCATTGGTGTGAAATCTCTCAGATCTTTTTGTTTCACCCATTAGGCTCTTAGAAGCCTAGACAATATTTCAAAGTATATCACCTATGTCAACAAAAAAGTGCTAGAGTGAAAATTTAAATAATCAATCCTTATAATTTCACTAACAGTGTCCTCTTTTACTAGACTGACTAGTGTAAAGTCTCTCTTTTTCTTAACCCAGATGTTTTTGTTTCTCAAAGTAGCCTCTTCTGAGTACAGAGTGCTTTTGGAGTTCATGCCACATTTTCCATAAACCAAGCTAGACATGTTAATAACACAATTACCATATCTGGAATTTGAAGAGAGAGTGATCTATGTGAAAGAAATCCAGTCCTTTAGTGACCCACAGATCAAGTATTTGCCTAAAACATTCACAAACTTATTTTCTCAGGGACCGTTGCTGTTCTTACCACATTCGTGATCTAAGAACTATACCTGATTCCTTTTGTCATTGCTGTCATTCCCAAAACTAGTTACAGAAAAGAGAACTCAAAAGAGATCATCAACTAATTTAACTCTTAAAGTTACTGGGTGAATAAAGAGTAAATGCTTTAAAAATAAACACAACAAAAATAAATTAAACATAAAACTGAGTGAGCCAAAATGGCCTTATACATCAGGTTATACTCTCCATTCCACGTTTACATTTTTCATGTTGGTGTTTATTCATTTTCCTCTAATGCTACTCCTGAATAAAAAGAGATTCCAACTTATTGGTCTTAAAGTGATAGAAGTTTGCCATGCTTTTTCTGCCTTCCTGGAGTCTGGTGTTCCCCAATCTCCTGGGTGTTTCTTGAAGAAAAGAAAAGTCCTGTGTAGCAGGGGAAGTATAAATCTTTCCTGGAGCTATAGGTCTATCAATCTTCACATGAGTGAAGATGATTGGGTATACTCCCCTTAAGTGGGTGTGGTAAACTTACAGTGTGGAAAGAGTTAGATGGAGATATTCTGTCAATCAGGCTGTGAAAATGGTTTTTGCACCTTTCATCAAACTAAGAAAAGTCCATGACTTATATTTTATCCAAGCCAAATGCATAACTCAAGCTTTTAAATCTTGTTGGTGCATGTTACTTCTGTGTTGGGACCAGCCTTTTGAGACCCTTTAGCATTCTTACTGAATATTGTAAGCAAGAATAACTCAAATTAAGTCAAGAATAAAAAAAAGATAACTGAAAAATAACATAAAACAGATGTTTATAAGATAGCAGTAAAGATAAATGGGCAGATCCTGGGATCAAATGTAAATATCATAATCAGAAATAAATGCATTAGGATGTATTTTACTGTCAAAATGGCTGGAGAGCTAAAACATCTTAAAATAGTTTGAAAAATACTATTCTCATTAAGACTGAGTATTAAAAATTAAATTTTCTATCTAGAGTGATGAGGAAGTGTTTGGAAAGTCTTAAACGTCATTTGCTGTTACCACTTAAGGTTCCTTTGATTAATAAAATAGTTTATGACTTAGTTTTCTCAATGATAGAATTCTTTTAATGGAGCAGTTATAGTTTAAGCCAGGAGTTGTTGGTATTCAGTATGATTTTCCAGTTCAGTTTCATCTTTTACAAGATTGTTTTCTGTTTCCCTTGAGAGGTCCCATTTCTAGTCTGTACAGAACTTGGACTATGAATCTGCTGTGGCCAGGATGGTCCAGGTTGTGTTTTGTCAGTGAATTATTTAGGATGTTTAGTTTTATGTCCAATAAATAGGATATTCTAACTTTTGAGTTTGTTAATGGTCTTTCCAAAGTAAAAGTTGTTCTAGGAGTTACATAGAGCCCTGTAGACCATATATTCGGTGTTGCAGTCACCTTTACATTTACTCCAGTAAGTATCGCTGACATTTAGGCAGTTAAAGTAGTCAGTTCCACTTAAGAAACTCACAAAATCTGCAGTTGGGGGTCAACATTTAAATGTCCCTTCACTGAAATCATTTTTTTTTCTCCAGTGACTTATGCTTTTTGCTTTTCTGAACATAAATGTTGGACTTGTTTTAAGGGTCAGTTATGGTTGCTTATCAGAAATTATTATTCAGTCATCTATGATCACTTTTCTTATTTCCCCTGTAATATATTGTGAAAGTGAGAACCATGACCCTTTTTGATGTTCTTCATTTGGTTCTTTGTATCCATTTCTGAACTCTATTAGTCTATAATGTGGGTCCTGTAGAATGGGGTCATTATAGTCCTTCAAAGCTTGGATGGAGGTCCAAGATAAAAGTAAGCATGTTGTTGCTGTACACCCTAGCCCAAAAAAATCTTTCTGTAGGTTTTTGAGGTTTACAGTGAAATCTTGGAGTTCATTGGAGACCCTGGTTATCCCCATACCTTGAAATTTTATAACATTGCTTATTGTAATCTGTGAATGAATGCTTCTGTTACCCTCAAGGTCAATGTCTCCAGGAAGTACCATTCTGCCTTTCAAGTAGGCTTCAGTGATAGCCAGGATACAGTAGTCATGTGAAAGCACAGTGTACAGTGCTTCCACATCTCTTGTGACCAGGAAGTTTTTAGCATTGATGGTGACATTTCTGATCTGATCCTTTTAAGGAAGTCTAGGTTATCAAGTATAAAGGACTTATTACTCTCAGCCAAGGGTTTAATCTGAACCTTGAGATAGATAGATGGAGATAGGCTCTGTAATCAACCATCCATCAGCCATTACTGTAAATATTTGTTCATAGGTTCATAGGTTCATAGGTTCATAGGTTCATACTATGCTATCTGCCCTAGGGCATTTATAAGCCTAGCCAGAGTGTGTTTGGCTTTTGCCACCCATTTTAAATTAATTTTGCTATGCCTTTTTTTGAGGTTAGTATACTGTGCCTCTGTCTAACAGTGACATAGAAGTGATAGCTGGGGTAAATCTATGATCTTCCATCCACTCATCAAGATTCCTCTTGAAGAGAGTCAATGTGGGACTCTGCCTAACCTGGACTGGGATTTTATTCCAGAGTGAAGGGAGCCTCTGGGTTATGAATCTGTCCCTCCAGCATGTCCTATTTATTTCAGTGCTGAGGTTCAAGTCTCTCGAGCGCGTAGCTCGATGGGATTTGGATTTTCTGAGGTGCAGCATGTCCATTAATTCCGGGTTGGACATGGCTTTATACGTCAGGCACAGATCGCCTCTGAGCAGGTGGTATGCCACTGAGTAGAGCTGGAGTTTCTTTAACCGGGCAGCATATGGCATCTGTTTGAGCCTTTTGATCCTCTTGGTGAGGTACTTTTGGGGTCTTTCCAGTTGCTGCAGGTGTCTGGTAAGGTACATCCCAAAAGGGGCATTGTACTCAATTATGGGCCTGATGAGGGATGAGTAAAGAGGCACGATGACCTCCCCTGATCTAGATGTGAATCCCTTCATGATTAGGTGGGCTATATAAAATGTTTTTCTAACCACTTTGGCCACGTGGTTGTCAAATGAGAGATTGCTATCAACTTGGGTCCCCAGGTCCCTAATTACTTCTTCTGTACTTAATCTGCGAAGTTGGTCAGCCACAGTCCTTCTGTGTTAGCCTGTACTGCCGAGAAATATATACCGAACAAGAGAGGTCCCAGGACTGAGCCTTGTGGGATGCCACTTGTAACTGGTTTGGAGTCTGATATGGCTCCAGAAATTCTAACCATGTGGGTTCTGTCCTTGAGCCAGTTTGCAACCCATCTAGTGACATAGGGGTTTATATTTAAGCTGGTGAGCTTATCTATAATGCCCGAGTGGGGTATTGTATTGAAGGCTTTTGCGAGGTCCAGGTAGGCTGTGTGGACCACCTTCCCCTCGTCAATGGCCTTGGTGACTGTTTCAAAGAAATTGACCAGGTTTAAGAGGCAGGATCTGCCCTTAACAAAGCCAAACTGGGTAGTATCCAGTGTCTGTAGGTCCCCAATATCTTTATTTATGAGGTCCATGATGATCCTTTCCATAGCTTTGCAGACCAAGCTAGTCAGGCTTATGGGGCGATAGTTTCCAGGATCCATTGAGGCACCACCTTTGTGGAGAGGGACCACTGTTGCTGCACGTCACTCTTTGGGTACATATCCTGTAGTAAGGCTAAGATTGAACAGTAGTTTTATGTTTGGGTTTAGCTCTTCTTGGAGTTCATGTAGGGCGCAGCCTGGGACACCATCTGGTCCCATTGATGCTGTGTTTTTGCTTTGGAGAGGGCGGCTCTTACCGAGCATCTGAGATGTCAGGGGCAGCACTCTGTTGGGATAGATATTTGCCCTTTTGGTGGGGAGAAGTTTGCACTGAACCTGTCAGCTAGGATGTTGGCAATGTCTGTGGGCTCGGTGTATTTTTTGTCATTTTGGACTAATTCTGAGCATATCTGGGAATTCCCACCCAGGTTCCTAACATAACTAAAGAAAGCCTTGTGATTATCCTTAGTGTCCTGTGCAATTTTTCTCTTGAAGCTGGCCTTAGATGATTTTATGAGTGCCCATAGTTTTTTGCTAATACTGGTCAGAGATGCCTTCCCTTTTTGGGATTTTGCTCTATCATGTAGTAGCTTCCTCCTTCTATTGTATAGTTTGTTTATGGCTGGGGTCCACCAGACAGGACGTCTGCCTTTGGAGGATTGGGTCTTGGTTTTATTTGGGATTGCATGGTCCACGCATTCCTGAAGGTGTTCATAGAATGCGTTTATAAAGGATTCTGCGGTCTGGGCCGTATTTTCCACAGGCCCGGGGGCTTTGAAGGATTCCGCCTCGGTTTTGAGGTGTGTGAAATTTGCTTTAGAGAAGTTTTTCACTGTCGTTTTCTGGGCAGGGGGTGGGGTCGGGATGTGAATATCCAGTGAGATTAGTTTATGGTCTGATCTTACCAGTGAGGGATACACTTCTGGTCTGGAGCATAGTGTCCCCATGTTGGTGATGATCTGGTCCAGTATGTTTTCCCCTCTTGTGGGAGTGGTAACAAGTTGTTCCATAACATTTGAGTTTATAAATTCTAGGAACCTTTGGGCTAGGGTGTTGGAGCTAGAGTAATGCTCCCAGTCTATGTTTGGGTAGTTGAAGTCGCCCAATATAATGGTGTTTGGAGAGACCTTCATATTTTCCAGTATTCTCAGGAAGGCCGAGTGGGGTTCCTGTGTTTGGGAGGGTGGTCTGTAGCAGGCTATAAACTGGAAGGCAGTTTTACCCACTGTTAGTTGCACATGGATAGTCTCTGATGCCTCGTGCTGTGCCACCAACCTGGAGGTGTGGGTATCTTTGACGAATATTGATACTCCCCCTCCTTTTGTGGTTCGGTCCAAGTTTTGAGGCAGAAAAGCATGGTATGAGGTATAACCTGGTAGTGCTGGGGTGCTCTCGGTTGCCTTGAACCAGGTTTCTGTTACTGCACAGATATCGATGTTCTCCATGCTAAGGAGAGTTTCGAGTGTGTGCATCTTGAGGTTTAGACTTCTGGCATTGAGTAGCATTACTCTTAGTTTCTTATCCCTTGTGATACCTATGGAGGTGGGTTTGTCTTTTGAGCCTTGCCTAAAAAAGGCACTATGGTGGTAGCAAGAGCCTTTGCCAATATCTGAAAGCCCAGGGGTGACAGGTGCAAGCCGTCCCTAGCGAAACATCGTGGCTTGTCGAGCATGTCATCCCAGGCTGACAGGCATTGGATCCCCTTTGAATGACACCAATACTTAAGCCAATTGTTGAAATTAATCATCTTGTCTTCATATTGTGGCGTCATTCTTGGTGAGGGTAAGATGCTACTCAAGGTCAGGGTCATACCGGCCTGGGCTACATGCTTAGAGAGCTCCTCTATGTCTCTTTTCATGTAGTCCAGGGAGGTACGTCTCAGTTCATTCACACCAGCATGGACAATGACTGAGTCATATTTGTACTTGCCTTGGAGTGACCTGAGTGCTTGTGTTATGTGGCGGATCCTAGCGCCAGACAGGCAGCTCACCGTGATCTTCCCCTTGTTCAACCTGGTGAGCGGGACGTCAGTGTGCCTGACGATAGAGTCACCTATTACAAGTGTATCAGGTGTGTTGTTTAGCCTTAAGGGCTGTGACTGTTCGGCACACTGGCTTTGTGAGCTATGTGTTGCATGTGTTTTGTTTTGGGGTAGCGGTTGTTTGGGTGTCTGCTTTGGAGGTCTCTGCTGCTTAGGCAGATTTTTATTTAGAGCCTCCGAGTATGTTTTTGTGTGTTTATGTGTTTGGTTTATTGTCATGGTAGGTCTATGTGATAGTGGAATTGTAGTGAGTGTGGTTTCCTTCTCCTCCTGACTGGTTACACCAGTACTGAGTTGAGAGAGCTTAGCCTCCAGTTTGGCTATATGGTTGCATCTCTCACATGTGTTGGAATTTGTTGGGAGGAGGAGAGGGTTGTCTGTGTACATGAGGCAGTTGTAACATTGCCTCAAGATTCCCAGATTCACCAGCTGAACCGGAGAGGAGATTGACAACTGACCTTTGGACATGCTTGAATAGTATTGGGAATTCCTTTATAATTGAAAAAAAGGGTCAGTGGGGAACAAGGTACTCAAGGGGAGTTTGTGAGGGTGTAGTGCTTTTAATTTTTTAGAGCTGACTTATATAATTGCTTTAGTGAGCAAGTGCCAGGTAACTTAAATGCAATGTGTTACAGGTAACTTAAATGCAAAAACGACAAACAGTAACTTTCTTTCAAGTGAAACAAGGAAATAAGTAAAGTAAGCAATGCACATATCACTAGGGATCCACAGAAGTGCTAAAAGGCCGCGTTTTAGGTGGAATTATCGTTTCAGGGAAATAAACAAACAACAAGCAGACAAACAAAGCTAAATTCAGCAGGCCTGGATCTAGTCTATGCTACAGCAAACAAGGTGTACCAATTTCAGTAAGAAACAGTTAGAATATGCAGGCACTATAAGCCTTTAACCAGAAATTCCCAGCTCAGAAGGTCAGAGTCCAGCCTCTCCTCCCACAAGAGTGCAGACCGCGATCCTTCTTAAAGTAAAATAACTGGCCTGAAGCCCAAGTGCTTAAACCAGAACTAATACACTTTTAGAATAACAGACACTGAGCCCTCAGTCAGCCGTTCCCAACTTAGAAGGATGTAAGCTACCTGTCCTGCCACCACAGTGCAGGCCACAAACCTTCCTAATGTAAAACAACTGGTCTGAAGCCCAAGTGCTTAATTCAAAAGACTTAGAAATGATAGCTACACTTTAATCAAGTTACTACCAAGCAGTAATAAATACAACTGAATACTTTAAAGAATGCCTGGATTAGTGCTCAAGTTATACAAACAAAGCTAGATTCAGCAGGCCTGGATCTAGTCTATGCTACAGCAAATTTGTGCGGTTTGGATATCCCTAAGAAGGTAGGGATCTTTCAGGGGTCAATAGTCTGGAAATCATATAGATTAACATTGATTATGTTATCTTCATGTATTATACATACTTGTTTATAAATGTCATTGTACGCCCTTTGAACACTGCCCAGTTCAAACATGCTATAAAAATGTTGTGCTACCAATAAATAACTTCTTCAATTATTGTAATATAGCCAACAGTATCTGTGACTAGGATGCCTACACCCTTATCAGCTTTCATAATTCTTCTAGTTTTGTCAGTGCTAAGTTACCCAAGATTTGGGAAGAATTAAAGAATAAAATCAGTATCATTTTGGACATGCTGGCTTACAAAATGCACTCTCTGCAAGATCAAATGGCATAAAAATGATGGTTCTGTGACTGTCTCACAATCTTTTGTACAGCTAGGTTTAGGTAATTTCTATAAGCCTAAATGAAAATACAGTTAAGGCGCTGGAGCTTATAAATGAAAAATTGTGTGGAGAATGAAAGATGTGCCATTTATCTAGATAATTCTCATGCCATGAATGTAGGTTCATAGGTTAGTACTAAGCTAACTGCCCTTGCGAGCCATTTTAAGCTTAGACAATCATCCCTTGTGAGACTCAAACCCTGCACCTTGTGTTTATAAGGCAAACACCTTAACCATTAGGCCACCCTCCCAACCTAAAGAGAAGCTTTTAAAATTCCTCTGCCTACACTTACTAAGGTGTTCCACAGTCAACTAGAGGCCGAAACAAGATTCAAATCTGCAATCCTAGGTTCCTCAGTCCAGCACTTTACTGCTGAGCTATCACACCACAGTGTTGAACCTGGAGAATGCTGGATAGTTCTAGTTTTGTGGTAGCAGTCAAATTAGCCAACTTGCAAAGAGTGGCAGAGAAGATTTCACCTTGACTGGTGTTTTGAGAGATGGAACAATATGGTAACATGGTAGAGAAAAGGGCAAGGATAAAAAGTTTCACTATAAAGCATGTGTGTGTGTGTGTGTGTGTGTGTGTGTGTGTGTGTGTGTGTGTGTGTGTGTGTGTGTGTGTGTGTGTATGTGTGTGTGTGTGTGCATGTGTGTGCATGTGTGTGCGCATGCGTGTGTGTGTGTGTAGCACACTTCTAGGGAAATATTTGGGAGGATTTTCACATAAAGGCAGGAAGAGGAGGAATAATGCATTTAGGGTAATGAGGGATAAAATAGAGGAATCAGATACTAATGGATAAAGGAGGACTACTGAGGCAGAAATCCTTTTCTCAAATATCAAGGAAGTTTAATGCCTGTATTGAGATTATTTTGGTTTTATGAGAATGTTAGACAATAGAGACAGGTACTGAAGCATTGAAAGTCATCAGGAAAGATGGGATATTTTTAGAATAGGCAGCAGGTGAAAGGATTTCTTTGTTTTTTTGTTTTTTTTTTCTTTTTTTCTAAAAACTTTTTATTAAAATTTTAACAATAGAAAAAGAAAGACAAAAATGCAACAAACTTATAACTATATACCTAAACCCATAACCTGAATAGCAATATAAGCAAAGTATATTAAACTAGCAATATTTTTTCAAGCAGATCTCTAAATTTAATCCAAAATTTAAAAGAATGTATAAGATTAGTAAGTTCTCATCCTTATAGTTAATAATTCATTCTTACAAACTATTTTCACTAAATTAATAATCTCAAGAAATGCATGTGTATTTTTATTTTTCCAATTTTTAGCAATTACTTTTTTAGCTATAGCTAGAATAGAACAAAGAAGAAGCACTTGTGTCTTAGGTATAATTGCAGGAATTAGAACATTAAATAAGACCAGTGATTTATAAATACTGTATCTATCTGACCACAATGCTTGAGTAAAATTGTTAATTTCTTTCCAAAAGGAAGATATTATCCTACACTTAAACATCATGTATACCCAGTCCACTTCTATGCCAAAGTCATATCTCCAGAATTTGATATTATTTGTTTTATACATTAAATGAATTTTATTTGGTGTAATATATGCTCTATGAAAATATTTCCAAGTGAAAATGTTCCAATATAGTGAAGATGTAGTTTTCTCTGCAGACTTTAAAAGTATTTTTTTATTTTCATCTGAGAAAAGTTTAGTATTAATATTTGTAGAGTAATTCCAAAATATAATATTAGAAAAAGAACAGCATCTGAGAAACCTTTAGGCATTGGATACATAAGATTTATTATTTATTAAGTTGTTATTGACATTAATTAAAAATTCTAATATCATATGTAAAGATTCCAAATGCAAATCATATATCATATTATTTTTTGTAATAACACATTCCCTACAAATCTGGAGAATTAAATAATTATTAAATTCTGAAATATATCTAGCAAGAAGATTATCTGCAGGGAGAGGCATATTTTCATTTAGCAATGGTGGACAGAGAATAAAAATCCAACATTAAAATGTGTGAAACCATCTATAAAATGTTTATTGAAACCACAATAAAATCCCTAAAATATGTAGAAAATACAATAAAATCCAGGATAAAGTAAAGATAAGCACTGTTGTCTGGTATTACCAGCCTTCATCAGATAAAAAAAGGTTATGATGTGATTGGTTTAAATACAACTTAGTCCCATGATGCAACCATTTACAAAGTGCTTCAAGGATTATACTGATCATGTGCACCAAAATTAAAATGGAATTGTCAGCAATCACCTTAATCCATCAAAAGCCAAAGACTTAGAACAATAAAAGGAAGCAACGGATAATAAAAAAATAAATAAATAAATAACTTTAAGAAAATGTGACATGGTATGAAATGCAGCTTTTACATAAATAACTTTAACTATTGATGAATACTATATGATAAAACAACCATTAAGTAAAATTCACTTATTAAACTTAATAAAGTAATCCTGGCTTAATTTTTGCAGTCATGCTCAGTATAATAATTTGAGGTAATTTGTAAATGGTTGCTACAATGTTTCTTTAAAGAGTTTAATGCATCATGTGACTAACTTGTGTTTAAACCAATCATATGATAATTTTTTATTTGATGAAGGCCAGTAATACCAGCTGAAAGTGCTTATCTTTATTTCATCCTGGATTTTACCATGTTTTCTACATATTTGTTTTATTTTACCATGGTTTTAATAAACATGTTGTGGATTGTTTCATGTGTTTTAAGGTTGAGATTTTTATCCTCTGTCTACTGTTGCTGTTTTTTGTGGTTTGAGTTGCTGGCTTGTTTTTGGTTTATTTTCACTGAGGAAGTGATACCAAGAAATTGTATTGTTATTTTGTTTCAGTTCTTAAATTTTATTAAAATTGTACGTTTCTAAACATGGATTAATATAAGCAATAGGAAATAAAGAAAAAAACATTTTATTAATGTGATTATAAAAAATAAACTTCTTAAAAGAAGAAAAGATGTATCTAATAAAAGGAACAAAAATATAAACTACTATTTCTAATCATAAAATAATCTTAAAAAAACAATAAAAACTATGAGTTGCAATGTATATATGACACACAGAAATATATTTATTGTTGTTAAATAATTTTTTCATGCACTGACTTCCATTTTGACTCATAAGTTATATTAAGCCATTAATGCTATTACTTTAATAATGACTGAAGTAATACAAAGTTCAATAGTAGGAAAACATATACCCCCTTCATCCCAACTTCTCCATGACCAATAAAAAGAGATCTTTGGTTTATATGAATGCCAAAGAAATTTGAGAAGATGACTATTAATCCTCTTTAAAATGTTTTGGATGGAATCAATATTAATAAATATTAATGACTGAAAAGCACAATTTTGGGGATAATTACCATTTTAGTTAAAGTTATACAATCTTCCATAGTAAAGAAAACCTTATTCCAATTAGTTAATCATGTAAATTTTATCAATAATGTATTTAAAATTTTCTAACAACATATTTTTACAATTTGATGTTATTATAATACCAATGTATTCTCCCAATTAAAATTGCTATATTTTAATTGAGCTATTTAACTTCTTGTTAATGAATTATTAGTTTGTGATGATTAAAAGTTAAACTTGAAATTGCCTCAGAATGTTTCATGGAACTAACTATATGAACCACTGACATTTCTATATTACCAATTGTAAGAAGAATATCATCTGCAAAAAACTGAATTTTTGAACCAAGCTAATCTGCTAATGATATATGTATAATGTTTTCTTTTGATCTAATATAATTAGCAAAAGGCTCTATAACCAGAGCAAACAACAATAATGACATGGGATAACCCTATATTTTACCTTTTCAAATTTTAAATGAGATAGAAAAGAACACATTTTGACAAAGGAATATGAATTATTATATAACACAGCAATTACAGAGATGAACTCCAGACAGAAGTTATACTTTTTTAAGAACTTTATGTAAATAGGGCCAATATACTCAATCAAAAGATTTATCAAAATCCAGACTAATAATTGAAGTTCATTTTTGCTTTTGTTAGCTTAATCTCTTAAAGTATTTAGTCTAATTATATTATCTTGTACCCATCTGTTTATATAAACCCAGTCTGATCATTGTTAATTATATTTGATAGAATTAAATTGATTATCTTAGCTGTAATAGACATAAACTTATAATCAAGGTTTAGAAGATAAATAGGACAATAAGAGCATTGTGAATGCTCCTTATTTTGTTCTAATATAAGTGATATAAGAGAAATCTCCAAGTTGGGGGAGTATTAAATTATTTTTTTTTATTTCTTTAAAAGCTTTTGTTAATGTATTAACTACATTATCAAGCAATAATTAATATAACTCTGGCATGATACCATCTAACCCTGGTTTTATTTTTTTATTTAATTTTTTAATTTGATCTTTTAATTCCTTTTAACAAAATGATTTATCAATTGTCTTAGCCTGCTCTTTAGTTAATTTATAATGTATGTTATCCTTTAAAAATGAGTCTACTTTATCATCATCACCTATATTGTTATTTTTATTATTTACATTCTCATATTTCCTAAAGTACTCAGGGATGTCTTTTAAATCTTTCTTTCATGTGTATCATCAATCTGATAAGATATTTCTTTAATATGATTTAATTTACTCATTTTCGTAGATCTGCTAGATAATTTATGTAGATTCAAAGGATTCATAGAATAAGTCTGAAGTTTTAGTTTTTTTTCAAAAATAAATTAATGGCTGTCTTATAATTTAAGATGTTGACATATTTAGTATTCAGATTTTTAACTCTAGATATGAAGAAATACTATTTGATTTTAGACTGCAGGTTATTCAGTTCCCCAACCTATTATTTTCTTTTACAACTATACCAATATTTAATTCTGCTGGTGATAGGATTTCATTAGTACAGCGGGCAAAGTTTTTTTTTTTTTATTTTATTTTATGTTATACATTATTGACTAGGATAGAGAGATGATATCTGCTGACAATTTTAAGGCTCAGCTCTGAGTATGAAACCAACAGTGAAAAAGAAAAGCAAACAGTGAATACATTTTTGAGGTACACATAAGGTTTACAATATTTATACAATTGACAAGCAAACAGTACACAATTATTTTAGGTACACATGAGATTTACAGGATTTACACAAGTATTTAAGTGCACCTGTGAATAATTGCATACATGGGAAGCCTTGAAAACTGTCTGCTCATTTACCATGCAGATAATTTGAAAGCATTGAATGTGCACAGTTAGGATGTAAGGAGAATGTGCAGGGGAATGAAGGGGTGAATAAGTCATATGATGTTTAGGTGATGGAATTTGTCTGGAAGGCATTTGTAGAGAGTTCACCTAAGGAAAAATGGTTTTAGTCCTTTCCTGAATTTATTGATTGAGGAGATGAAATTTATATCATCAGGTATGGATTCTCATAATTTGGATGTGTTAAGGGAAAATGTCTGCACACCGGTTCTAAGAAGATACATTTTGTTTGTAAGTGGGGTGTAGAATATCCTTTTAAGAATTCTTAGCGAAAAGAATGGGAAGATTTGATGAGTTATAAGCTTGAATAAAAGAGTGCCTAAAACAACAATAGTTCTTTGTGGTATAGAAAGCCACTCGATTTTTGCATGGTCTGGCAAAGAATTTCAATTTTTGGTGAAAGAGTGATGAACTGCCAGATGTTATTCATGGTGAATGGTAGTGATGATTTTTTTTCCAGGCTGTCATGGTGAGAGAGAGACCATGCTCCGGCATGGGAAGCAAGATATCATTAGCAATTAGTGGCCTTGTAGTGGAGCTGAAAATCAGAGGTATTGTTTTGTCTCAGATTAGAAGTTTGTTAACTTTGGATTTAGTCACCTAATTATAGTATTGGAGAATTGGTGTTGGGTTTAACCACATGCTTAGATGTCTGTTAAGGGAAAAGTTTCAAATGGGTTATTTAGGCCAAGTGATACAGACTAGTTCAGTAGTATTTGAAGATATTTTTTGGAGTGTCAAAGAACATATATTTATCTGTATGTCTAGCTGTCTGTGTGTTTATCTATCTATCTATCTATCTATCTATCTATCTATCTATCTATCTAGCTATCTATCTATCTAGCTATCTATCCATTTATGTATCTGTCTGTTCCATCCATCTGTCTATCCATTTATCTGTCTGTCTGTCTGTCTATCTATCCATCCATCTATCTATCCATCTATCTATCTATGTATCTATCATAATGAGGCTATGAGAAACTATCCAGTTATTTGATGAGGAGAGAGGTCTTGTTTCAATAGTTTATAATGACTGGACAATGGTTGGATCAATATATATATATATATATATATATATATATATATATATGGAAGTGTTATTTGCTTATAAAATTATCTGAAAGGGAAGAGTTCATAAGATAGATTGTTTTCAAAGAGGAAGAATAGAATAGAGGATATAATATATATTTGTGGAACTCCTTTTGGTAACTCCAGCTGCTTGTATGGAAGAGCCCATATGCACCTTAACAAATCTGTGTGCTAGTAATTCTTTGAATCAGATATCTGCTTGGGAGCTGATGCTGACTTACTAAAGAAAGAGAAGATGAACAGAGTGATCAAATGAGTCAAAAATCTTGGCCAGATCCCTAAATACTGCACCTGTTAGATGGCCTTTGTCTGTCTTCATCAGAACGCTTGTCTGTAAGTGTACACAGAGCAATCATTATGCTTCAACCTTTCCAGTATCCATGTTGTCCCAGAGAGATTATCCTGTAAGTATGATGGTGAGTTGTTAACTGGTTATAAATTACTTTTTCAAATATATTCTCCAGAGTGGGAAGAATGGTGATGGGTCTGTAGTCCTTAGGAGATGTGTATACTGCTCCTGAGAAAAAAATGAAGTGGTTAGTTTAAATAACATTAGCAGAGGTGAGTGAGTTTGCATATATTTTTCTAATACATACCAGAATCATATGTTCTTCTACTGTGACATTAGCACTTCAAAGGCAATATGCTAAAACAGATCTTTATCTGAGCATGTGCATTTGATTACTGTGTTTTTCCTAACTTGTTTTTGCTCCCCTGCCTGCAGATATTCATTCTTTGGCTCAAGTAGCTTCATCCAGAGCTAAGGCAATAACTCTTTAAAAGGGGCGAGGGGGGCATCATTCAGGCAGCAATAAAGGTGCTTTGTGGTCTTGCCAGCATCCTGGTGATGACAGTATTTGCATGGTTTAATTCTTCCTCTTAGCAGAGGAATGACTGAATAGCATTGCTATCATGTGCCACTATGCCCCCCTCCATCCAGTCTTTATGAAGGCTACAATCCACAGGTCACTTGATGAGTTTAACACACTTCTCCATCTACCCTCTCATCTCTACATGTCCTCCTGGGGTTAATGACAGTGATTTTTCTGTCTAGATCCCTCCTATTTCTCCATGATGGGTCTTCACATCCTCCCTGTCATTACATCAAAGGCCTGAGCTGCTATCCAAACTCCAGTTACCTGCACAGTAGTCAGGGCTATTGCTTCCTGTGTTCTCTGTCTGATCTCTACATAAACAAGAAGTAAGCCATGTCACTGGTGTTAGTTGTACTGATATTATATGCTTTCATGTTTGAGACTGGTGTATTCATGCTCTGTGGCAGATAGGATTCATAATGCATCCACTGTGCTGTGCTGTATCCTTGATGTACACCACATGACAATGCACATGCATGGTTTTTACTCTAAGATGTAGACTAGCATACATATAACTTGTTGTTATGGTATCATTTTCATGATTTGTTATTTATATCTGCCCTTTCATGATAAATTGGTATGCTGTAAATATTTGTACTCACAAGCATTTTGATGTATGTTATATATTAGATTTTAGATTCTAGCAGGATAACTGAGCATAATAAATTCATTTGTTGTAATGCATGTAACTTTTGGGCATATATTTGTCATTATGTTCCATATATATCACTCTGCCTTGTGCAGCTGTGTCTATCATTGCCACTGTTTTAGAGCTGTGTCATATACATGTCATTGGGTTGATTTGAGTGACCGTGTTATCTTTCTGCAGTTCATATGAGGATGTGAGTCTGCAGGTATGTGACCATGCTGGCTCACGTTACCATTTTGTGTCTAAGATGAGAAGAAATAAAATGCTTATGATTCAACAACATGAAATATAAGCTGAATGAAAAAGAGAAAATATGTACAGTATCACTACCAATAGACTAATCATTTCTTATTTGCGATATGGGATGCATCTATAGCATTAGAAGAGTTTTCAGGACTGACAAGTAGTTTTGGGCTGGAGAGGAGATTATCCACTTTTTCCATATATTTGTGCATCACTGATTTGGTCCTTCCTTCCAAGGCCTCAGCAGAGTAATGCATAGTTGGAATCTGTACCAGTAAATTAGAGAGGGCCACTTCAATGTGATTAAAAGATGCAAAAATTAGATATATATGCACATAACAACTATTCAAAGTATTAAGCCTTTTTAATATTGTGCTTACAGAGCTCAACAGGGTACCACCTACAGACTGAGTAGTTCTTCCAGGAGGCTTCAGTGCTTACATGGGAATGATGAATAAACCTGAAAGAGTGTTAATGGGTGGAACAGTTTTTCTGAATAGAAAATAAGTGATAACTTGTTTTAGGAGTTTTGTGCTCATTATGAATTGCTCATGAGAAACTCTAATGTCAAATACAAGGATTTGCACACTAGATAATTTAATATTAAATATCAGTGATTTGCTTTTCAGTCATATAATGAGACTTGAGGTCATACATTCTGGATATTCTAGTCAAGATGTGTATTTTTTGGCATCTTTATTAAATCATTTTTAACAATGGCATATGTACACATATGTGTTTTCATAATTTTATTTTTACTGTTCACTCCAATATTACATATCTTGCTTAAATTCCTGCCTTTCCTTAAACCTCACTCCTCCTGAGTTATCAGTTCAGGGTGGGGTAAAGGGGACAGCCATCCCAGACATAAGATTTTAGAGGGCACAATCTCAAGATCATTTTTTTCTTTTCTAATTTTTTGGTCAGGGTGAGCAATATAGAATAAAAGCATCAGGACCTGGTGCATTTTAGTAGGTGGGAAGGAACACTGGATCGAAGAACAGAGACAGAGCATGAGGCTGTCAGGATCTGTGCTCTATCTTTTGAGAGAATGAAGTTGCACTTGAACAGGAGACTTTCACATGGAGGGTGGATGAAGATGTCAGGAGCTGCTGCTATTGGGCGAGGAGTGCCAGATTGGATGTTTGCTTTTTTTTTTTTTTTTTGGTTCTCCACCTAGCATTGAGGTGTGCTAGAAAGAAGACTGGCACAACCTGTGAAAGGAAGCTGCTAAGGCTCTCTCCTTAACATTATTCTGTGTGAATTGTTCACACAAATTCCATTTATTTCTATGTAGTTTTTTTTTTCCTTTTTGTAAGGATCACATATCCAGACCTTTTATCATCTTTACAATATTCATTTGGTTTAGATTTTGATTTCCATTTTGTAATAGTTGCTTTTTTCCAGTGAATAGCATTGAAATTAGTAAGGCCATGTTATGACTAGGAAATTTAGAGCTTATGTCCTGGCTCAACAGTGTCTGTTTCAACCATTTGCTCTTCCAACATTTCTGACAAAGTAGTCTGCAGGAATTTTTAAAAATCTGCCAAATTATTAAACTCCCAAAAAACATGTTCCCAGTTGATTGGTGTATAGGTTCATAGAAAGTTACTAGGCTAACAGCCCTGGATCCCTTACAAGCCTAGGGCATATTTATTAAAGGTTGCCTCAGTTGTCAGTGGTTAGGTGAGTGAAGTTCACAGAGGTAAGGGTCTATGGTAGTTAATACCGACTTTGTCTGTCCAGAAGGCACATGGGCACCACCCTAGGAGTGAATGTGCAGTCACCCATCCATTGATCTAGGTTGCATTTCAAGATAGTCAGGGAGGGACTCTGTTTTGTGTGAATTGGAAGTTTGTCCCAGAAAAGTGGCAGTCTCTGGGTGATGTATCTATCTCTCCAGGATCACCTGTTCATGATCAGAGGCTAGGTTAAGATCCCTGGTGCAAGTGACCCACCTACAGTTTGATTTATGAATGTGTAGCATTTCCATTAGGACCACGTCAGAGACTGTGCTGTAAGTCACACACAGGTCACCCCCTAGCAACCTGTAGGAGACAGAATACAGTGACAGGACTTTCAGTCTTTCCCCATAAGACTTGAATTGTGTACCCTGTAATTTCTTGGTGAGAAACCTTTGTGGTCTCTCCAGCTGTTGCAGGTGTAGTGTGAGGTACATGCAAAAGGGAGCATTGTACTCAATTACTGGTCTGATGAGGGCCACGTATAATGGAAATGTAACATCCTTAGATTTAGAAGCAATGTCTTTACTTATAAGATGTGCCACATAGAAGGATTTCCTTACTACTATTTATACGTGATTGTCAAAATTCAGATTACTATCAATCTATGTACTCAGATCATGTACCACTGGGACTACACTAAGAGGGTGCTGTCCATAATGTAATTAGTATGGGAATAACAATGCATTTTTTTTTTTTTTTGCATTTAGCTTTAATACATAGCTTTGGCGCCAATCATTTGTCTGCATCAACCCTGTCTGCAGTATATTAACATCATTGGGAGACTAAATGACTGCTCCTAGTTTGCAATTGGCAATGAACTTGGTCAGCCACAGGCTGTCACATTTGCCTGGACTTCTAAGAACTAAATTCTGAACAGTAAGGGGCCCAGCACAAAACCCAATGGTACTCCACTAGTGACTAGTTTTTGCTAGAGGTGAAGTCACCCACTTTGATAGTATGTGTCCTGTTGGTGAGCCAGTTGGCTACCCATTTGATAATGTGGGGGTTAATTCCCAATTGGGTGAGCTTTTCTGTAATACCTGAGTGAGAATAAAAAATAATAGTCCCAGAAGTGCTAAAGGTCCACAGAAGTAAAACCAAGGAATACAAATGCAGCACCAGCTGAACAGGACCAACACGCTGTTGCACAAAAAACAATAAAGCTTTATTCAATGATAAAAGGACTAAGCCCTTTCAGGTTAGAACACCCTTCTTCAGACTCATTATCTAAAAGCCTAATTAGATTTTTTTAATACATTTCAACCAGTCAGATTCAGTGCATTAGCCTATGCCCCATTAGGACCAGCCTCAAAGGAAAAGCACCATTAAGTCCAGGCAGAAGATCCACTCTCAAATCGTCTATCCATTTCAATTCAGTAACTTCCAGTAAAATTAACTATATCTCCCCCTCAGCTACTCATATCCAAAAGTTATAACACCATAAATGAAAAACTGTGTCCAAAATTGTCCTTCAATTGCTGGGCAAGAATATTATGTTTAGATAAAAGTCTGATGTTATGAATATGTTGCAGGATGGACAAAGTGAACATTGGGCAAGATAAACAACATTCTTAATATGACAGCTCACATATAATGCTGGTCTATAAACCTTATTAGTCATTGGATGCTGGAAGTAGTTCCCTATGTTAATGTATTTACAGGCCTTATAATGCCTGCATGGAAATGTGCCTCGCTTAGTAGTAGTAAAAAAATTAGTTTGATCATTCCTATTATCCTTACATAACATCCATTTCAAATTCAAATTGCTTCCTAAAACTGAATCTGGGGATGTCTCCAACAATCTCCTTCAAACTTTCATCCAATAACAATATCTTCCAGTTGTCCCTGATAATATTGCAGATGTTTTTCTTATTGTTGTTATATCTCAGTGTCATTCTCAGAGGTTTTTTAGCCAAACGGGTCATTCAATCCATTGAGCTTAGTTCATTATACAATGGTCTGCCCATTGATCCTCTTAGGGCTTCAGCTTCTGCTTTCATCATCCCTGTTTCTGAATTCTTGCAACCATGGACCTTAAAACACATACCAAGCATTTCTGTTTCTTTTAGGAAGACTTGATCATCAGTATATAACCTCGAGACACATAGCATCTGTCCCTTTATGATGTTTGGAAAAATGTGTTTGGGATGCATACTGTCCATGGCTAACAAATTATTCTTCCAACATGATTTCCTGTGCATCCTTGTTTCTATCTGCCCATCATTACTCGTGAGTAATTTCACATCAAGGAAATCAATTTCATCCTTGGAACTCTGTAATGTAAACTTTAGAAATGGGGTAGTGGTTTCTAACAATTGCTTAAAGGATGTTAAATTCTCTTGACTGCCATCCCACAGGATAAATATATCATCCACAAATCTTTTATAAAAAGCCAGGTGATTTTCCATAGATTCTGCTGACTAAAGGTCATCTCATATTCCCAATAAGCCAAGACCAAATTTGCATAGGTGTTGGTGCATGCTGTACCCATGGTTACAACCCATTGTTGCCAAAAGTATTGATCGAGAAATATAACTCATTGTTTTCTAACACAAGTCGTAGGAGAAAGTCTATTTGTAATATCTGTATAGAGTCAAATTGTCCATGCTTCTGTAGAAATCGTCTCAATGCTTTCTTACCTAAGTCATTAGGGATGATGTTAAACAAATTATTTACATCTAATGTGACCAATAAAAGACTTTTACTAAAACTTAGTTTCTGAATAAAAGCAGAAAGTTCACTTAAAAATGAACTGAATCTTTAAGTAGAGCTGGAGCTGATGTTAAAACAGTTTTCAAACTATTTTCTAACCATTGCGAAATGCACTCCATTATCCAACCTCTCCCTGGCACTTGGTCTAAAGGGAGGGTCAGTCTTATTTTTGTGAATTTTGGGAAGCCCTTTAATAACTGGAGTGACTGGATGTTATGTTATAAAAAAGTCATACATCTCCTTGGTAATAATAATGATGGTAATAGACTAGCATTATATACCAGATGTCATACTAAGAATGTTGTTTATCTTGCCCAGTGCTCACTTTGTCCTTCATTCTATACATGCAAGATTAACAGGATGCTTAAGGAATGCATCCTAGAACATATTAGTTACATCAGGGGGAGATCTAGTTAATTTTACCGAAGTTACTAAATTGAAATGGATAGCTGATTTGAGAGCAGATCATCTGCCCGGACTTAATGGTGCTTTTCCTTTGAGGCCGGTCTTAAAGGGGTGTAGGCTGATACACTGAATCTGATTGGTTGAAATGTATTTAAAAAAATCTAATTAGGCTTTTAGATAATGAATCTGAAGAAGGGTGTTTAAGCCTGAAAGTGCTTATTCCTTTTATGGTTGAATAAAGTTTTATTGGTTTATATGCTACAGTGTGTTGGTTCTGCTCAGCTGGTGCTGCATTTGTAATACCCGAGTGGGGGATTGTGTAAAATGCCTTGGCTAGGTCTAGATTGGTGGTATGCACTCTTTTGTCATCCATGTCCTTGGTGACTTTCTTGAGGAAGTCAACCATGTTTAACAAGCACGATCTACCTTTACAAATCCGTACTAGGTTGGGTCCAGAGTTTGGAGATTACATATGCCCTTGTTAATAAGGAACATAATGATTCTTTACATAGCCTTGCAGATGAGTCTACTCAAGCTTATAGGCTTATAATTACCAAGGTCAGATGCTGGTCCCACTTTGTACAGAGCGATTACTGTTGCTATCCTCCATTTCACCAGAACATAGCTAGTTCCAAGCTATGGCTAACCAGGAATCCAACTGGTTCTGCTAGGTCATGTTTTAAGTTGTTTAAAAGGCAACCTGGGATGTTGTCTTGTCCCATTTATGCTGTGTTTTTCAGCCTTGGAGAGCAGAGAGATGATCTGCTCTTTTGAGATGATAGGCTGAAATAATAGACTCAGGAATGGTGCCAGGTATATTTTGGGGCGTGACTGAAGGGACAGGGAGATGATGTTTGCTCCAAATCCATCAGTTAGCAGGTTGGCTATTACTTCCAGCTGGGTATGGGTGGTGCCATCCACAACCAGTTCAGTGCATAGCTGGATATTCCCTTTTAGATTCTGGATGTAGTTAAAGAATGCCTTGTGATTATCCTTAGCTAGGAAGGCTATTTGTGCTTCATAATTAGCTGGGGAGGACTTGACAAGATGTCTAAATTTGTTTGTTTAAGCTAGAGAGGGATTTCTTCCTCTGGTGAGCCAATTGCCTCTTGTTCTTGGACACTAGATTATTTCTCTTGCTGTATAGCCAGTTTATACTAGGGGTCTACCAGGGTGGTTTGTTTTTTGGGTAAGATCTGATTTTAATCCAGTCAGGTGCAGCCAATTCTGTACAACTGCTTAAGTGGTTATACAGGGCACTGGTGTACACCCCTGCATAGGAGTGTCTGTTATTTATGTTTGAGGGAATTTTGAATCTTCTTATACCATCATTTAGTAGGAGGTAATTTGTCTCTGAAAAATTCTTAAGTGTTTTTGAGCTTGATGGGATATCTGATCTTATAATTACATCTAACAAGACTAATTTATGGTCTGATCTTACTAGGGAGGACATCTCACAGGGGGGTGCAATGCTGTCCCATGTTAGTGAGTACTTTATCCAGGACATTTGAGCATCCTGTGGGTGTGCTGACTAGCTGTTTCAGAGCATTTGTATTGACAAAGTTCAAGAACCTCTGAACTAGCATGTTTCTGATTGTGTATTATTCCCAGTCGATGGTAAACTAATTAAAATCACCCATGAATAAGGTGTTTGGCTGTATGGCAAATGACTCCAGTAAGTCCAGGTATGTGGTATGATTTTCCTGTTTCATGCTGGGAGACCTATAGCTAGCTATGATGTGGTAGGAGGCTTTGCCTATAGTTAATTGGACATGGAGTAGCTCAAGAGAGTCATATTGTTTGACCAGTCTTGAGGTGTACTTATCCTTAGTGAAGATGGAAACACATACTCCTTTGGTTCTTTCACATTTAGTTTGTGGTCTGACTGTTTGGAAGGCATTGCAGCCCTGCACAGCTGAAGTGCTTTCCATGCCTTTGAACCATGTCTCATGACTGCACAAGCATCAGCATCTTCCAAAGAGAGGAGTGCTTCCAAGGAGTCCAGTTTCTTGTTTAGACTCCTAGCATTAAGCAACAGTACCTTGAGTTTATCAAGAGAGGATTTTATAATGTTATTGGTTATTTTGACACTGCCTAAAAGGGGCACAATAGAGGTGGCTAATGCCTTTGCCAGTATCTGAAAGCCTAGAGGAGACAGGTGCAGACCATCTCTGGCAAAGCAGCATGGTCTGATGACCATGTCTTTCCAGGCTGACAGATACTGAATCCCCTTGGATTGAGACCAGAAGCTAACCTAATTGCTAAAGTCACTCATTTTTTGTTTGTGTTGTGGCATCATCCTTGGGGAAGGTAGAATGCTGCTTATGGCTAGGCTTATCCCTGTCTTTTCAATCACACCTCCAGCAGTTGATATCTAACTGAGGAAAAATGCTCTGAAGTCTTCCTGGAGTATAAAAATACATGTGCAAACACTTCCAAGCAAAAACTCACAAACCTTTTGCATTTGTTGAATATGTGGGAGACATAGAAATGCCCTTCTATTGCTCCTTTGTATTGCCTTTCCCATCTGTGTTCCCATTCTTTTCTAACCTCCTCTTACAAATAATCATGTAATATTTGTATGCCCTTCGAATTATCTCTTTTTAACAGCAACGTCACTTGTAGTCTCAGCTGGAAACTATGTCAGAGAAAGTCTTTCACTTAGCACTCCCCTATTCCTTTCTCTTTGCCTATAATCTGATATCAATCCCTGGAAGGGAAGGCCGTGTTTAACCTGCATTCCGTACTTTTGCTTAGCCTGATCCAATTCAATTCACATTCCTTCTCTAGTTATTTTCTCACAATACCTTGGTTCCTTTGGTAATTTTCATTCTCCTCTTGACTATATTGTAAAGCCTCACTTACAGTCACTCTGATGGGAAAAACTCCTTTTCATATCCCCATGTTGACTTCATTCTTGGAAAACTTTCTGTTATTTTGTAAATATAATAGTCTACATGATTACTGTTATTATCCTTAAGGACTTGCATCTAAAATCCTACACTCTCTTTCCTTATTACTCAAATGTGTCCATTTCATTATCATCTCTTTTCATTTCCATTTATAACTTCTGCTTGTATTGTGTATATGAGCCTGAACTGCTTAGCTATTCACTGATCCACCATTTGGTAGTAAGTTCTAAACTGCAACAGTGGTAGCTGCACAAACCCAGGAAACCAAAATAGCTGGTTTATGTATTCTATGCATATTTAACAAGTGCTTCTATGGTGGATGATTTAATCTCCCACATGCAGGAGGGAATATCCCATATACCTGAAGATGATGAGTCACTGGGACTGAATGACCTCTGAGCAAGAACTCAACATTTTAGATGGTAATAAGAAGCTGTAGTCAAAAAGTGGCCAGTAAATGTTATGCTGGACCTGCTTCTGGACACCACTGGGGAGAGAAGTTGTCACATTAAGTAAAGAGGCCTTTATACAGTGCTAAAGGAGGATCTCTAGATTTTCCTGCTGAGCCAAGTGGGCAGTTATAGTAAGCACCACATTAAAAGCCTGGTGTAAGACAAGTTTGGTGACTCCCTGCTTAATGATTTTCAGATAACCTCATATAAGTTCTTACATTCCGTCCACAAATTCAGTGGAATGAGGTGATATAATACTGCCAGGCTGTTATCAAGCAATGGTGGAGAAATCATGTCTGCACTCCCTGAATGGGAATATTGATAAGGAGAAGAAACACTTTTGGGGACTCATTAATCTGATTGACATGTCCTTCTCTTTGGAGGTAGAGCCAGAAGCAGATGGTTGGATTGAATCTCTGTTAATGAGGTTACAGTTCTACTGTGCCAAAGCTTTAGGAGCAGGTAAGATTCAGCAAGAAATGCAAAAAGTGTTGGACACTGTTTGGGTGATTCAGATAACACATATTTTCAATATTATTTGGAAGGCTGAGGCAGTACCTCTTAACTGTGAAGCCTTACAAAAGTGGAAGAGGAGTCCATTTTCAAATTTTAGAGGGATTCATGCTTCTCATTCTCACTGGGACTGCACTGACAGCTTGCTAGAAGGAAGACTTTGTCAAATTGCCAAGCCTCTGATTCATGAGGACCAGCACAGATTCCAACCTGACCTTGAAATAGTGACTCAATTATTTGTCCTTCTACAGGTCATGGATTGCTCATAGAAGCTCAGCTTGTACTATCAACCTATGTTCTGTGGCCCAGGAGAAGGCATGTGACTATATACTGTGGAATGTCTTGTGGGATGTGGGAGGAAGATGCATGTCATTCCATGTTTGCTGCATGCAATCCAACCTGCATTAGAGGAGTAGGGGTCCTATCGATATTTTCAGTGTTAAGGTAAATACGTTTAAGGGGGCATAGCACTACACCAGAGTTATGTCGTGTCTCTCCTCCAGAATAGAGTATACTGACAAAATGCAGTCAAAGACAGGGTAGTATCCAGTCTGAGAATAAGAGAGTTCTGAGTTCTTTGCAAATGATGTTGTCCTTTTAGTTTCTTTCATTGTATTCGCTTTAAAGTGTGAAATGTGGCAGTCCTTTATCCTTGTATGTGCTGATAAGAAATCAGAAACTACAGAAACTATATTTCTAGACAGTTAAGTAGAATTACAAATCTCCCTCTAGAGGTATATAGTAGACTGAGCATGTGCTGTGCTTCATGTAGGGACACAGCCATGTATATGATATTAAACATGACTGAGGTCAGTGTGTCAGTCACAGTAACCCATAATTTATATGGGCCCACTGCAGAGGCACAGGTTAGTACAACCACAGCCTGGCTGAGATAGTGAGGGTGATGCAGGATCTGCACGATAACCTTCTGTAGTGCACGTTCTGTATGCGTGATTGGTTGGATAGACTCATTCCCATACTGGAACATGCAATGCCTTCTCTGGCTCACTGCCTGGGGGTAGAACATGCATGGAGAAGACCAACTGCTACACTCACAAATTGTAGCGTACATGCCTGTAGATGACCAAGATCCCACTCCTGCAGTACTAACACTTTCACAGTGACATCTGATGTGGAGGTGGCTACCTCTATGAGAAACCATCCCAATAGTTTTGGCCATCACCACAATGGCAAGTCTCATAGCAGAAGTTTCTCAATGTCACACAGTATACTAGCATCTGGCCAGGGTCATGGTACTTCCACTGCAACTCCTGATAGATCCAGCTGTCATGTCCAGGAGTGTGCAGAGGGTGCTGAACCACTAGCCATGAATGCACAGGACCTATCCAGCTGACTGAGTTGCATTGCTGCAACTGCAGCTAAATTTGTGTCCCTGCAGACTCACACTCACTCTACCACAGGCCCTATTATGTCATACACATCCACTGACACCAGCCCTTCTCAACAACTGTTGCGTTGAAGTCCCACCTCCCCTCACTAGTGACATTTCACAAAAAATCATATTTTTCTTTCATACTCCTAAGCACTCACTTTCTCACACATACCTGTGAAAGATATGCATTCCTGTTCTCCCTTCCCCTCCTGTTCAAATGATGATAACTGTGCCCTACCCTTTGTACATTGTTACTTGGGTTATTTATGTCTGATGCATTAAGCGGTCAGCCTATGCATAGGCTAGAACAGCATGGTGTTGGTTTTACATGTATCACTTTTACTGTAGTGTATCTGAGTTACTCATCTACTGTGTTTTGAAGCTATATGCAAGCCGCTACTTCTTTGCTAGTGCCACAGCATACAGTGCCCACCTCTGTCTAGCTTGATCATTATCCCTGCTGCTGACTCCTCCAATGACTTCTTATCTGATCCAGCCTCCACTGCCTGGTATACTGGCAACTGCTGCCCCTGCAAGTGCCTACCCTGCTGTAACTGTTTCCAAAGTATTATATCAGAAAGCACTGCACAAGCTGAAACTATTTTTGCACATGTGCCAAGTATTATTCATCAGGGCACCACTGGATGATTGTAGACAATGAAAGCATGCCTTCAGCAGCTTAAACACATACTCTGTAATGTTCCTGATTTGTGATTGGATGTGACTGTATCCATGGTCTGTTTAATTTTATGGATTTCTTTTTGGTATTATAATCCAAAGTTTCCAGCCATACCCAGTATCACCAGCAAGATGCCTCTTTGGGAAGTCACCCATTAGAAACTGCTGCTATAGACCACAGATGTGCCACATGTGGGAGTCATGGTAACTGCCTAGTTGGGCTACACACACATTGCAGATGATACATGTACATTACAGTCCACCTGGCAGATGATGAAGTGATATCCATTCCAGTTCATGCATCTCCTTCCCAGTTTAGCAAGTGAGGCCTTTATTTCATTGGGGGTATAGTCTATGGCCCCCAGTTGCACAGATAAATAGTCTATATCATAGAATTTCCCACATGATTCTGGGTCTCTTCTGTGGTACATTGGATCTACACATGTTCCCCCACATACTGATGGGGTATTCTCAAGACAGATGCCTGCGATACCTTCACTGCATTCCAAGTAGATCACTGAAAGGTCCTCAAAGATAATATATTAAAATCATGCATACCTTAATATCCAGTGGAATAGGTACTCTTCAGCTGCCATGTGTCTGCAGATGAGTTGGACACATGTCCACATGGTGTCCCTGTTTGCATGTTATTGGTTCACAATGTTGGTTCCATGAAGTACAGGACATATTAAGCCTGATTGGATGACCTTGTACCTCCAGTGATGAAGTTGTGCACAATCAGGCACACTAGTGGCAATAAGAGTCTTTTTCAGATACACATTTACTGAAGCTGTAGCAAATCCTTCACATTCTTTAGCAATTCAGTCAATGTGAAGATGAGCATTCAGCCATGTTCAAATATACTATGGGTAGAGCTCTCTTCCATGGCATTTATACATTTCTGAATTTCTCTGCCATCTTGTTTTGCCTCATTAGCATACACTGAGTTGATCATTTTAATAATACTGCTTATTACCATGTCATTAAATAGTCATTAGCATATATACCATGTTCAACCATACTGTTTGGCTGGCCACAACTTGCAGCTTGTTTTTCTGAACTGCATACAAGCTGCATGCAGTCAGTCATGCAAATTCACTTAGAGTGATGTGGCAATGTTTTCTGATATCCAGTCCTTTGTATCCCGGTGTTTAAATTTTGTCTATAATTAACATCAAAATGTTGTGCTAGAAACTATAAATACTAAAGTAATTTTAATTCAACAGATATAAAAACAAAAAATCATGCAGTATATACATATATATATATATATATATATATATATATATATATATACATATATATATATATATATATATATATATATATATATCTGAAAAGAAAAAGATATTTGTATATAAAAACTAACACAACAGACACACACGCGCGTGCACACACACACACACACACACACACACACACACACACACACACACACACACACACACACACACACACACACACGATTGTTAAAAAATACCAGGGAATGAAACTAGTCATTGTTTGTGTTCATAAAGAAATTACTGTTACTTCATGTTTTTTACCACCATTGATGTGCAGTGATCATAAGGTTATGAAGGTTAATTTGTTGCTAGATAATTCTGCCAAACTGAAATCTAAACCAATGCACAGAAGATTAATAACAGATTATATGAAAGCAAAACGGTCACTGTGTAAAACTAATTGGAGTGATGCCTTCAGTAGAAAAACTGCAGAAGAAATGTGAAAAGTTTTAAAAGAGAAATTGTTTGAATGCAAAAAATAAAAAAAGAGTTTAACATCTGAATCTGGGCACTCACCATCAAGAGGATATATTTCAATAGGTACAAGATACTTGATTAAGGTGAATGACAAAACGTATAAGAAATGGAAAAGAGGTCAAACTACAAGTTTGAAAACTAAAATAAACAAGCTGGAAAAACAAATTAAGCATAGTGTGAGACGATCAAGAAAAACATTAAGAAATTTTATATAAAGATCTTGAGCACAATAGGAAACTATTTTATTGATACATAAGATGTGGAAGGAGTAAGGACATACAGACTGATAAGCTATATGTAGATACTAAAATGTATTCTTAGACACAACAGATTATAAGTACATTTACAAAATCTTATGCAAAACAGTTTGGATTCACAAAGTCATGACAAGTTGTCCTGATGATATCCAGGTAATTTGGGATAATGAAATCAGGTAAGATTTTATTGAAATAGAATGATGCAGACTGGATCCAAACAATGCACAGGGAGAAAACGGAATTAAAAATAATGACCTGAGAACACTTCAGCAAGAACTCATAGTACCATTATATTTATTATTTACTAGGCCTTATAAATATGGGGAGATTCCTCAGGATTGAAGACATGCACTTATTAAACCTGTCTTTATGGTAAAGGGGAGTACGACAGATCTAGTGTCATGCAGATCCCTAAGTCAGCTTTCATGTTGAGGAAAAATAATGGAGAAGGTCATATTGAGTAAGTTATTGTTAGAACTAGAAATGTTGTGATTTAAATCCATATATCAGCATGCTTGAAACTATATCTAGTACCAACTGTAACATGATATTCTATGACAATATAATAACAGATATGAATGGAAATCTGTGCTATTATGTAATTTATATAGATTTAACTTTGGCATTTGATAAGGGCATAGCAAAAACATTGATTAATATATTAGAACAAGGTATCAATGTACTCTTGATAAGTTAGATAGCTGCATGGCTTATAAATAGGACATTACAAGTATCATACAGCAATTGAACAGGTGAAATTTTTGGTTACAGTCAGGGTTCACAGGTTCAATGGTGTTTACTAGGCTAATGACCACAAGGGCCTTTTTAAGCCTAGCCATGCATCCAAAATCGCTGACAAGTTCTGGTACCATTCAGTAGTGTAAGCAGAGTCTTGACAGATGAAACATTTACAAGAAGGGACCTGTTAGATGAAACATTTACAGATTGCCTGTGTCCATTAGAGACACAGGTGCCAAACCAGGAGTGAATTTCCTGTTCCCCTTCCAATTGTCCAAGTTACACTTGAATTGGATTAGGGAAGAACTCTCCTTCACATTGACTGGGAGCCTGCTCCAGAGATGTGGTAGTCTCTCGGATACATACCTGTTTCTCCAGTAGGTTCTATTTATATCACAAGTAAGGTTTAAGTCTTTAGAATAGATAATTCTGGCACTGTTTTTTGTGGATATGTAGGAAGTCCATCAGAGTGTGGTCTGACATTGCCTTGTTTGCCAGGCATAGATCTCCCTCAACAGCCTGTAGGAGACAAAATACAAGTATAAGGCCTTGAGGTGGCCTGCATAGAACCATTTATATATGCCCTGTATTCTTTTAGTGAAGAATCTCTGTGAACGTTCAAATTGTTGGATTTACATACCAAAGGGTGCATTGTACTCAATGATAGGTCTGATGAATACCAAATACAGTGGAACAATGACTTCCTTGGAACTAGATGTCATACTTTTGTTTATAAGTTGCACAACATAGAATGATTTCCTCACTACTGTACACATGTGATCGTCAAAGGCTAGATTACTGTCTATGTGTGTCCCTAAATCCCTGACTACTGGGCCAACTCTAAAGGGTGTATTGTCAGTATGAAAGTTACCAGGGTTGGATGACTTCCCAAATGATACTATTATGCATTTCTTGGCATTTAGTTTTCGTCCATGGCTCTGACACCAGTTGTTTGCATCAGCCCTTCCTTTAGAACATTTGTGTCAGTGTGGGATTCAATGACAGCTCCTAATTTGCAATCATTTGCAAATTTAGTCAGCCAGAGACCATTGACATTGGCCTTGACTTCAGAGAAGTAAATGCCAAAAAGGAGCAGTCCAAGGACTGATCCCTGAGGGACTCCACTTGTGACTGCCCTCTTTGTAAAAGTGGACTTCCCAGTTCTAACTTCCTGGATCCTGTCTGTAAGCAAGCTGTCTATACACTGGGTGATATATGGTTTTGTACCTAATCTCCTGAGTTTGTCAACAATGTCTGAGTGGGGTACTGAATCAAATGCCTTGGTCAGGTCAAGGTAGGCAGTGTGAGCCATTTTGCCCTCATCCATTGCTTTGGTGATCTTCTCAAAGAAGTCCACCAGGTTGAGTAGGCTTGACCTGCCTTTAATGAAACCAAACTGGGTTGGGTCTAGTGTCTGGAGGTTTACTATATCATTATTCATCATTTCCATGATAATTCTTTTTATGGGGTTGCATATAAGACTAGAGAGACTTATGGGTCTGTAGTTTCCAGGGTCTGTAGAAGGCCCAACTTTGAGCAGAGGGTTGACTGTTGCTCTTCTCCATTCATTAGGCATGAAGCCTGTTTGGAGGCTACAGTTAAATAGCAATTCCAGAGGGTCTGATAGGTCATGTTTCATGCAGTTTAGAAGATATCCTGATATACTGTGTGGTTCCATTGTTGCAATGTTCTTGGCCTTAGAGAGAGCAATAAGGACCTGTTCCCTAGTGATAGCAGGGGGAATTATATTTGATGGTACTTCCCAAGTGAATGTTGCGGGGGAGAGAGGGGTAAAGTTGGAGCTTAAATTGTCTGCCAGTAGGTTTGCTATATCTTCTGGCTCAGTATAGGTGGCTCCATTTACAATGAGCTCTGCACACAGTTGTGTATTTTTGAGGTTGTAGACATAGCTAAAAATGCCTTTTGGTTGTCCTTGGCCTGGGAGGCCAAATTTACCTCAATTTTGGCTTTGGTAGAATTTATTTGTACTTTGAGTTTTTGTTTAGTATGATGAGAGTGCTTTTATCCTGCTGGGTGCTGCACCTCCTAATTTTTGTCATGGTTTTCTTCATTCTGTTATACAGCCTATTGATTTTGTAATTCCACCAATTCCACCAGAGTGGCTTGTTTTTTTAGTTAGTTCTGTACCCCTTTACTGGTGAGTACAGGTACCTCTATGCAGCTATTTATATGCTTGGACAGGGTATAGGGTTTCTGTGAACAGTTCTGCATAGGCAGCAGAGTTCTCGGGGTTTATGGAGGCTTGAAATTTTACCAGGCTATCACTTAATAGCAGGGAGTGAGCTTTAGAGTGGTTTTTAAATATTCCAGGGTTAGCTGGGGGTCCAAGTTTTATTTTTACTTCAAAGGACACCATTTTGTGGTCTGACCTCACCAGAAAAGACATTACACTGGGGGTGTGCAGCACTCTCCCATACTAGTGAAGACCACATCTAGTATGGTTGCATACCTAGTTGGTGTATTAACAGTCTGGTCCAGGGAGTTTCTGTTTACAAAATCCAATAATCTATATGCCTGTATGTTTATGTGTAGTATATGATTACCGCTTAACAGTGTGGTAATTAAAGTCACCCATAAATATGGTATTGTGTTGAATGGTGAGTGTTTCTAATAAGTTTAATACATGGTATGGGTTTCCTGGGTCATAGAGAGGACCTGTAGCTTGCAAGAAAGTGATATTGGATTTTGTCTATGGTGATTTGAACATGGAGACGCTCAAGTGCTTTGTCCTGTTTGACCAGCCTTGAGCTATATTTATTTTTGATGTAAATTGACACACATCCACTTTTAGTCCCTGTCTGTGTAGTAGCTGGTTTAAATGTGTGGCATGCATTATAACTTTGCACTGTCAGTGCACTCTTAGTGGCCTTAGACCACGTCTCAGTCACCGCACAGATATCCACATTCTCTATGGTGAAGACAGCTTCTAGGGAGTGGCGTTTTTTTTTTTTTGTTTGTTTGTTTAGACTCTAACATTGAGCAGTAACACCTTTAGATTTTCTTGATTTTTGATTTGCCATGCCGGAAGTACTTTCAGTTTGGCATTGCCTAAAAAAGGCACCATGGGGGCGGATAATGTTTTGGCTAATATTCAAAAGCTTAAAGGGGAGAGATGCAGACCATCCCTGGCAAAGCAGCATGTTCCATAGGTCTCTGTCCTAGCCCCAAACATACTTAGATTGTACCTTTCAAATCTAACTTTTTCATCGGAGGTGTTCTACAGCCTATTTGCAAATGACTTGAAACTGAGTAAACTGATTACATGCGTTACAGACAGGGTATATCTGCAAAAGAACTTGACTAAATTAACCATTTTATGCACAGGATAATACACTGATAAACACATCAAGTATGAAATCTAGCAGACATACATTGAAAGGTGAATATTTAATTCAGAATACAGCACACAGTGATTGAAACATTAGATTAATTTAAGGACCTGGGTATATGGGTAGATCCAGCTTTGAGTTTTTCTAATCATATCAGCCAATTGGTTAGTGATAGCTATAGAGCTGTAGGTTGTATAAAAAGATCTATAAAGTCTAGGAAATCAGAAATTATGAAATCATTCTTAGCTGCATTAGACCCAAACTTGAGTAAAGAATAGCAATATGGAAACCTTATAAGAAGACAAGCATGAGTAAACATATCTTTTCTAGGGGGACAAGCTATACTGCAACCCCCCCCCCCCATTTTGGGCGAATGCGTCTCCCTCACCCCCTGCTAATTATATATACTAACTCAGAGATCTCGCAGTCCCTGGGGAGAGAGAATATTCCACTACCCGAGGATTGTTGATCGCACACAACTGTTAATCAACTGCCTAGTCAACCATAAGCAGTTGACTAGACAGCTGTCAACCTCACCTACACTCAATATTTTTACTAACACCCGTAGATAGATAGATAGATAGATAGATAGATAGATAGATAGATAGATAGATAGATAGATCATAGACAGACAATTAGCTTGGGCTTTCTTGTTTATCACTCTGTTTGTAGCCAAGTACTGCTGGAACAAAGGGAGATCTCATAATAGTTGGTATGATGAAGTCTCCCCTTTTCCCCTCTATTTTATGATCTTGGAGTTAGTGCATAAAGAGGTGGTATAGGTTGGTCAGGGCAACTTGTGAAAACCGTGTATATTAAAGTTTTATAGGTGGTTTAGTGGTGCTGTTTGATGACTTGTGATCAGTGGAATAATTGTTATTTAAAGCTTCACTGACATTTGTAATGTGGTCATATCCTATCATAATACCATATTATCATACATAAGAGCCCCAAAATAGCTGCATACTTGATTGATGATCAGAGCATTGAACTGAATAGATTGCTGGCATCCCATCATGGACTCAGTGATGCATTTTCCTCACTTTCTGTCTCGTTTCCAGGTTTGTGCAATCTAAAAGTTGTTTTATCTATCTATATCTAATTTATATATATATATCTATATATGTATATATATATATATATATATATATATATATATATATATATATATATATATATACATATACATATTTTATATATATATATATATATATATATATATATATATATATATATATATATATATATATATATATATATAGATATATATAGTGATTTACTTATCTGTGTCAAATGGCACTAATATTGACATGTATAATATTGACACCAAATGATCAACATTATGCATGTGTACATACTGATACAGATGTAACAAGCATCATCCCAGGTGCATGCAAAACTTTTAAAACAAAAACCAAAAGTAAACATAGTTTTTTAAAGGGAGGCAAGCCTCCCTGCAACCCCCCCCCCACCATCTCCTGAAAAATATATATATTCTAACTCCAAGACTGCACAATTTTCATGAAAAGGGCAAATTCTCCAAACATGAGAATGACCTGATCTGCTACTTTTGTTGACAGGTTTCGACCATCTCTTAAGTCGAACAAACAGTGTTGACTAAACAGTTATTGACCAAAGCACTATTTGGCAAATGAAGGAACTGACATGGTTAAGTTATTTTTACCTGAATATAGTACATGTTGTCAAACAATTTGATCTGTTGTATTTATTTTTTGAAACCGTACTTGAGAACAATGTTTTTGATGACAATTATTATTTATAGATCCCAGGCATAGCTAAGGGCACATCATGAGCCAATAGCTACACCAGTATGGTATTTGCCTATTGGGAAAATATGAATATTTTTTGGATCAGTGAGTTTTTCACAGTACATTCAATAATTTTATCTTTGTTTTGTTGATGATGTGTTCATGTTATGGACAGGAACATACAAGAATTGGAGAATTTGTTTGAATACTTGCATGGGACCACTTCTTTCTTAAGATTTTTGATGAACCATTCAGGGTCTGTGATTGATTTTTTTGGATGTGAGAATCTGTAGGCAGAATGATCTGACCTTCATTATGGGGCTTTATAGGAAGGAATGCCATAGGGTTTAATTTCTGCATAGACCAAGCATGCACCCATACATGTCTTTTGAAACATAGGCTCAGACCATGCGGGTGTCTAAATTGAGTTTTAGAGATGAATGGTTTAGAAGAGATTTAGCAAGGTTACATCAGGATGTTACTATGCAGGGATATACAAATGAGGAGATAACCCAGGGCTGTAAAGCGGCTGAGCCTCTGAGAGACACACGAGCTAAACCTTATTTCTCTTCACCGAGTATGTGCATAGAACAGGGGTCCCCTTTTTTATAGTAGTGATTCAAGGCCCTTAAGGGGATATAGTTATTAAACAACTGGCCCATTCTTACTATAGATGAAAAGATCATGGGAATAGTGGGACCCATCCCCGATTTTGCTATAAGAATAAGTGATCCTTGAAACAGATGTTATGTTATCCATCTAGGAAGCATCAATCTTCCCATGAGTGTGCAGTGTTTGGTACCTATATATGTGGAAATTGCAAGTTCTGTAGTTTTACTGATGGGACCAATTGTTTTATACAGCCAGCTACAGATATCCAGTATTTTTTTAAGGTTAATGCAGGCTGTAATACGTTGATGTAGTATACCTTGCTTATTGCATAGTTTGTACCTCTTTTATGTAGGTTAAATGAACAGGAGGTTGAGAGAACCTATAAGGGAACATATTTATTATATACGTACACGATATTGCATATTGTATACTTCTCTTCTTGGGACTGGTGCTAACATTTTGCTTCTGGTGAGAGAAGAAGCAAAAGAGTATTGTATCTCAACAGAGTGAAGCTGTGCTGAGACCAGCATTAGTAGTAGCCAGGCAGTAGCCATTCATGTGACTCCCCTCTTTTCATCATTCTTGACAAGCTAATTCGTTATCTTTCAGTAAGTACTGCTTGATTTCTTTCTAACTTCAGAATATCTGCCTAAATACTTCTTCCTTAAATTTTCAGGTTCTATGTATTAGTTTTCCTCAAGTGTTTGGCAGTGCTCTGTACAGACTCAGACACCTTGAGTGACAGTTTTTCTGTAAAAGGAATATATAAGGAAACAGCTCTAGTACTTAATAATAATGACCATCCCTCCTGGCATGTCTAAAGGTCAGTTCCCTATGCTTTCTCCTATTAACTTGGTGAACTTGGGAATTCTGAGTGTAGAAACTGCCACATGTACCCAGACAACCCTCTCCTCTTACCTCCCAACACTCAGACTTGTGATAGATGCACTTATATATCCAAATTGGAAGTCATGCACTCTCAAGCCAAGACCGGAATAGTTGGTCAAGAGGAGAAGGTCAACACCTGCACCACACCACATGCAACACACAGCCCTCCAGAACACCCACCATCACAGCTCTCACATAAAAACACAAACCACACACCCACCTTTGCGGAGGCTCTAAATAGAAATCTACCCAAACAGCAGAGACCTCCAAGGCAAAAATGCACTCAACCACCACAACACAGCATAAACTATAAGACACATAGCTCACCTACACAGTGTGCCCCTCAACCTAAGCCCCTAAGGCAAAACAACTTGCCCAATACACTAATCATAGGTGACTTGATAGTGAGGCACACTGATGTTCCACTCACTAGGCTGAATAAGGAGAAGGTAACAGTCAGCTGTCATTCAGATGCCAGAATCCAACACATAACACATGTACTCAGGTCACTCCACAACAGGTACAAGTATTACTCTGTCACTGTCCATATGGGTGTGAATGACCTGAGATACACCTCCCTGGACTACATGAAAACAGACATGGAGGAGCTCTTGGATTATGTGGCCCAGCAGGTATGACCCTAGACCTGAGCAGCATCCTACCGTTGCCCAGAAAGATACCACAGTACAAGCAGAAAATGATTGACATCAACAATTGACTAAGTTTCTGGTGTCATTCTAAGGGGATCCAGTATCTGTCTGCTTGGGATGACATGATTGACAGACCTCGATGGTTTGCCAGAAATGGCCTGCATATGTCCCCCTGGGTTTCCAGATACTGGCTAAGGCTTTTGCCACCGCTATAGTGCATTTTTAGGCAATGTTCCAAAGACTAAATTACCACAGTAACAGCTATAAATAAATGCAATCTGAGGGTCATGCTGCCCAACGTTAGAAGTTTAAATCTCAAGATGCACTTGCTCGAAGCACTCCTCAAAATGGAGAACATGGACATTTGTACTGTAACGGAGACCTGGTTTAAAGCAGCAGAAAGCACCCCTGTACTACCAGGCTATAACTCATTCCACACCTTTCACCTCCAGAACATGGACCAAAGCTCCAAGACAATGGTGTCTCCATATTGATAAAGGATATGCACACCTGCAGACTAGTAGCCTAGCATAACACATCTGAGATATTTCAGGTACAACTAACATTGGTTAAGATAGCGATTCAGGTCGTAGCCTGCTATAGGTCCCCAACCATGTCCCAAGACTCTCACTCTACATTCCTAAGCACCCTGGAAACTATTAGGGTCCAACCCAACACTCTCATACTATGTGACTTCAACTACCCCTCCATCAACTGGCAAAACTACTCATGCACCAATACACTGGCTCAATGCTTCCTGGAATTCATCACTTCCAATGCCCTGGACCAGCTCATTCTTACCCCCACTAGATGAAGCAACATCCTTGACCTGGTTATTACTAACATGGGTAACCATTGCTCTACACCAATAGTCAATTCCTCCCTGGTTAGATCCGACCACAAACTAATCACCATGGAAATACACATCTCACCCACACCCACCACAAAGGTAACCACCATGAAAAACTTCTCCAAAGTGGACTTTGGCCTCTGAAAAACAGAGGTGGCTAACTTCACAGCACCCATGTCAATGGAAAATAGATGCATGACTGCCAAATCATACACCAATGCACTGTATGAACATGTACATAAATGCATGGAACTAGCCATGCCCAACAGAAACAAGATGCTCTCCTCCAAAAAAAGGAAGCCAATCTGGTCCCCAGCCATTAATTAACTCTACAACAGAAGGAAGAAACTGTTGCAGAAAAAGGTGAAGTCCCAAGACTGGAAAATCTCCCTTATTAGCCTCAACAAAAAGTTGAGATCCCTCATCAAAACCTCTAAAGCCAGCTATAAAGGCAGAATTGCAGCAGACACTAAACACAACCACAAAACCTTCTATACTTATAGCAAGAATCCCCATGGCAATACCCAGGTTTGCTCTGAGTTACTGCACAATAGTACCTCATATACTGAGCCAACAGATTTTGCCAACATACTGGGCGACAGATTGAGTGCCAACTTTACCCTTCTCTCCCCAATCACAATATCGGAGGAATGCCAGGTATCCAGCATTACTGCGGCACAGGTTAAAGCTGCATTGTCCAAGCCCAAGAATACAGCTTCCATGGGACCCAACAATATCCCTGGATGTGTTCTACATGAACTACAAAGTGAACTGGCACCACATCTGTGTGCCTTGTTCAGTCACAGCCTCACCTCAGGCTTTGTCCCTATCGAATGGCAGACTGCTACAGTCATCCCTCTCCATTAAGGGGGAGCAACTACAGACCCTGGGAATTATCACCCCTTTAGCCTGATGAGTCTGATATGTAAGGCTATGGAGCGCATCACCATGGACCTAATTAACAAGGATATGGGGAATCTCCAACTCGAGATCCCATGCAATTTGGTTTTGTGAAAAGTAAATCATGCCTGCTCAACCTGGTTGACTTCTTTGAGTCAGTCACTAGAGCTGTGGATAAGGGCAAGGCAGTTTATACAGCCTACCTCAATCTGGCCAAGGCCTTTGATACCATTCTCCACACAGGAATTACTGATAAACTCACCAAACTAGGCATCAACCCCTGTATCAATAGGTGGGTTGCAAACTGGCTCACAGATAGAATACACAGTGTGAAGGTAGTGGACTCCAAGTCAGACTGCTAACCAGTCATGAGTGGAGTCCCACAGGGATTGTTCCTGGATCCTGTCTTGTTTGGCATCTACTTCTCAGAAATCCAGGCCAACACAGAAGGACTCTGGCTGACCAAGTTCGCAGATGACTGCAAGCTGGGAGCCATTATTAACTCTCCAAGTGATGTAGACATCCTACAGAAAGGCCTCACTGAGACCAATGACTGGTGTCGAAACCATGGCCTTAAGCTTAATGCCAAAAAATGCATCATCATCACCCTTGGGAAAAACTCAGTTCCCACTAATTACCACATCGATGGAAGCCCACTGAACACTGAAGGCATTATAAGAGATCTGGGGACACGGGTTGACAGCAACCTCTCCTTCGACCACCACATTGCCATTGTGGTCAGAAAGTCCTTCTATGTGGCACATCTCATTACCAAGGGTTTTGCATCCAGGAAGAAAGAGGTCATCATTTCTCTCTCTACTCTTCCCTCATTAGGCCAATCATCGAGTATAATGCCCCATTTGGCATGTACCTCACTAGATGCATGCAACAGCTGGAAATCCCACAAAAGTACCTCATGAAGAAGATCCTAGGCCTTAAACACATGTCCTACATGGACAGACTCAAAAACCTCCAGCTATTCTCTGTCTCATATCTCCTACTTAGAGGCAATCTCTGCTTGACTTACAAAGCCATGTCTGACAAAGCTCTGTTAGAAATGCTACAGCTAAAGAAATCCCAATCCCTCCACACCACATGCTCCAGAGACCTCAACCTCATTACCACGATCAACAGAACATGCTGGAGGGACAGATTCATAACCCAGAGACTGCTCATGCTCTGGAATAGACTTCCCATTAATGTCAAGCAGAGCACCTCGCTGGCCCTCTTCAAGAGAAATCTTGATGAGTGGATGGAAAATAGAAAGTTCACCCCTGGGATCACCCCAGTGGTTCTACTTGACAGAGGCACTGGGAACTAACGTTGGGTGGCATGATGCCAGGGCACTTCTATGGGCTAGGCTTGTAAAGGCTCCAGTGCCATTAGCCTAGTACACACCTATGAATCTATGAACATGAGGGCAGTAGTTTGAATGCTATTGCAAAGCATGTTCTAGAGAAAGGATATTTACACATTTAAGTATCTTGCAATCGATAAGGTTTATGAAAGTATAAGAAAGGGTGACTTTGTAAATGCCACTGAGAAGACAAAGTTAGGATGGATTATTATACTGAGAGCGGACAAAGGAACTGGCTTAAATAAACATGTTCATTTGAAGCCAGTCCTTAAATCCCATAGATTTAAAAGGTGACAATAGGTTATGGATAGGATGTAATGAATGTATGTATTTTATACGTTCCTGTTTTGTATTTGGTGTAATGACTGTATATATTTTATATGTTGGTATTTTGTATAATAACTGTAGGGTTTTATACTATTGTTGATATATTTGATATTATATATTTGTTGATATATGATATCAACGGATAACTGGTGCCAGAGCCATGGCCTAAAGTTAAATGCCAAGAAATGCATAGTCATACCCTTCGGGAAAAACAAGGTTACCCCTAGCTACCATATAGGTGGCAATCCACTGAGCACAGAAGAAGTCATCAGGGATCTGGGGACCCAGGTTGACAGTAGCCTTTCGTTTGACACTCATGTTGCTAAAGTAGTTAGGAAAACCTTCTACATTGCCCACCTGATCATGAAGGGATTCACATCTAGATCAAGGGAGGTCATCGTCCCCCTGTACTCATCACTCATTAGACCTATGATTGAGTACAATGCCCCATTCGGAATGTATCTGACCCGACACCTGCAGCAGCTGGAAAGGCCCCAAAAGTTCCTCACCAAAAGGATAAAGGGTCTCAAAATATGTCTTATGCTGCCCAACTGAAAGAACTCCAGCTCTATTCAGTCTCATACCGCTTGCTCAGAGGTGACCTGTGCCTGACATATAAGGCCATGTCAAACCCTGATTTGATGAATATGCTTCACCTCAAAAAATCTAGATCCCTCAGAACCACAAGGGCGGGAGACTTAAACCTTGACACGGTTATTAATAGAACGTGCTAGAGGGACAGATTCATCACCCAGAGACTCCCTATGCTGTGGAACAAAATCCCGGTACATGTGAGGCAGAGCACCTCGCTGGCCTTGTTCAAGAGGAATCTTGACCAATGGATGGGAGATCGCAGATATACCCCAGGGATTACTTCAGTGTCACTGCTTGACAGAGGCACAGCAAAATAATAGGCATAGTTTTATTCAAACTAAAGGGGTGGCGAAAGCCAAATAACTATGGGCTAGGCTTATAAATGCCCTTGGGCAGATAGCCTAGTATGAACCTATGAACCTATGAACCTATTTCTTTAAGTGTGATTGTAGAGATTGATAGATTGGATACATAGTAACCTTGGTTACTTGAAATGCATGGGTTACTATTGGAGTGTTTGAAACTATCAGATGGTGTCAGTAGATATAAATGGATTGCTTTTGTTTTATGTATTATGGTCTGATTAAATGATTTTATCATGAAAGCGCTAACTTGTTTTTTTAAAGTTATTTTATATTGTGAAAGTTGTTTTTATTTGTATTGGTATTGGTATGAGCAGCCGTGGTCTGAATTTTGAGTTATTTTTCTCTATTAAATTAATTCCTCTTTAGCCATTATTGATCTGGTAATGTTAACATCAAATTTAAGAAATTGTTGTGAGTTTTTTTAGATATTCCAGAACAAATCATAAAATGAAACTTAAAAGTCTGCCCAACAAATGGGAACAATTAAAAGCTCTGATCACCTTAAATAATTATACAATTGTTGCAGTTGTGGAAGCCTGCACTACTTCAGATTCAGTAAAGCACAATACAAATGTTAAGACTGTTTATGAGAAGGCCATGAAGGTGGTAGCCTACTTTTGTTAAATGAGACATAAAAACTGAGAGATTTTAGCACTACAAATGCATAACATACTTGACTTCCTAAATGTAATCTAGTTATCTGTTTTTACAGTCATGCAGCAACTCCAGACACGCATTTTGAATGTTTATCCTGGTTAAATAATGTTTTGTATCCCTCTGACTTCAACAATCCTAAAATTAGTTACTACTGTATGTCAGGTTCAGCATGCTCTGAACAAGAGTTTTTAAACTAAATGGTACTGAAGGGAATGGAAAGTTTAGTTAAACAACCTAATCACAACAATAATATTTAGCTTTAGTAGCAACAGGTATGCATTCTATTTTGTCAGATATTACTGTTACTTTACCACATAGTTCCTCTGTCAGATATCAGAATTATTTAACCACTTTTTTCATGTAATCATAATATGGAAACATTTTAAATGAATCAAGGTGCCATATAAAACTGAGAAGTGTAAATATAATAGAAATGATTATGCATGGATAAAAAGTAAGTTGGCACAAAAAGGGGGTGGGAGATTTCATTAAGGTATCATGACGTACACCTCAGTGTGCATGCCTTGGTACCCTTCCCTGATTCAGCTGCTACCCTGACATGGTGTTGTATGGTCCTCTAGCATGAAGATGTGCAGTGCTGCAAAGGGCTGGTCCTGTGGTCATGCTGAATGCTAATGAGGCATTCCGGGGAGAAGCATATGCTAATTAGCCACATGCTCTCTCCTTGGAACCATCTCTGGGAGGTATCTACACAGCCAAATGGTTCAAGAAATTGCTGGCAGATCAGCACTGCCTTCCCAACCATGTTACACCATTCAGTATGGCCACATGGTCATGTTTAACTGCCTAATGTATACATGATGCTGGAGGAACTACTAAACAGCAGGGATTACTCTTAAAGTCCCATAATGGTACCAACATCTGTACAAGCAGTGCAGATGGGGTGATGGTGAGATTTGCTAGACACTAAAGATTACTCTTTAAAAGTGAAATAAGGATACTGAGACCAAAAACATGAATCACGCAGTGCAGGGATGAACTAGACACCAAGAATTACTCTTCAAAGTGTAATAAGGGCAACGAATGCTATCATAAGTATGAAATCTAACTGCTCCATGGGTTCAGAGGGCATCCGGCCATCCTTATGAGAACTGTTATGGATGAACTCAAAGTGTCATTGAGTAAGGTATTCAATAAATTATTAGAAAAATTATACGGCCCTGAGGACCAGAAAATCTCAGATGTTATTCATAAAGAGGGTCATACCACTGACATTAGAAACTAGTGACTTTGTTTGTTTGTGTCTTTCGGCTTTTCCCGGTTAGGGGTCGCCACAGCAGAACTCCAGTCCGCTAATGATTGGCAGTAGATTTTTACGTGCTGGCTTGCCGGGCCTAACGCACAACCTTCAAAGAAGGAATGCCCATTCACGCATGTCGACACACAGAAGACGCTCTAACTGAGAATCGAACGGACAACGTCTAACTGTGAGGCGACAACGCTACCGCAGCTAGAAACTAGTGACTAATATGTTTAAATTCAATGCCCAGTAAATGTTTTCAGACATGTCTGTTAAACTCTATAATTAAGTCTCAGACATAAAACCTGAGTACAAGTATCACACAATATGGCTTTATTAAAACGAAGATCAACATTAAGTAATTTAATTGAATTTTATGGTCTAGCTACAATGGCTAGTGGTATAGGTTTGAATGTTGGGGTACTGTATCTTAATTTGGCAAATGCGTTTGTTACTCTGTCCCTCATTACCCTTTATCAAGATTTTTAATATAGTAATATAGATCCCTAAATTATACAGTGGATTACTAATTTGTTAGCAAAAATATATCAAGCATTTGTCCTTGGAGAACATTCTATAAAGACATCTGTTCATGCTGGAGAATTTCAGGATTCTCTTCTGGGCCTGGTTTTGCTTAATGTAGCTTTTGCATAATTTCTACAGCATGGTACATGCTGAGTTATTAAGTACATGGATGACTGTAAAGTATATATTGTTCTAAGCTCAGGTGCTGATACCACTACATTAACCAGTTATCAGTTGGATGTTACTTCTTGGGCAAATAAATTATGGTTGACTTTCAGTACAGGTCAATGCAAATTAATTTTTTGGGGAAACTGTGATTTTCAACACAGGTTATATTGAAAATACAGTATTAGAGGACATAAACCAATACAAACCTTTAAGAGTTACTATTGCTGTCACTATTTCATTTAATGATCACATTATACAACTTTAAAAAAGCAATGAAGCAAGTAGGTTATTTTAAAGTATTGCCTCATTCGATCTGGGTATCTTGGCTGAATTATTCAAGACTCATTTTAGACCAATCAAAGTTCTAGCTTCAGTTTGAGCTCTCATGCTCAGATTACTAAATTGGAGATAGTTCAACACAAGTTTACTATATGTATTCCTAGCATTAGAATTTAGCAACATTTTTCAAATGTTTCAACTGCATCCAGAGACATCCGGACTATGATAAGAATATTGTTTTGATTTACTGTAATTGTACTTGCTTTATACAGTAATTACTGTTACTTTTTGAACATTTTTAAAGCATTGTTGTAATTATGTGGCAAAAATAGCAATTTCTCTGTTTGTTAGCTTTCTAGATCTTAATGCCTCCAAATCACCTTGCAGAAGGGTGGATTAGCCAGGGACTTAGTTGTTTGGTACTTTGTTGTTTAATCTGCACTTGACAGCTACTTTTGCTGTGTTTTCATATTAAGAAATTCCAAGATCATCCATCATGTGGCAGAAGATGTTTACCTGATCTCTCTGAGTTGGGAAGCACTCCATGAAGTTCAGATATGGTTGTTTACTGGCTACAGGGCATATGAGTCAGTCTTCAAACTTTTTGTTTCTCTGCTATGAATCAGGCAAGTTTGCAAGGCTTTGTGCTCACTCCCACAGAGTTCATCAATGCATTATAAGTGTTTCAACTGCATTCAGATCCATCCAGGTTAAGATAAGGAAATGTTGTTGATTTACTGTACTTGTAGTTGCTTTTGAGCACTTTTCAAAACATTTGCTTAATTTTGTGGAAAAATAGTAATTTTTTTGCTTGCTGCTTTTCTAGTTCTGTTTGCCTCCAAATCACCACAAAGAAGCGTGAATTAGCCAGGGGCTTAGTTGTTTGTTGTTAATCTGCACTTTAGAGTTACTTTTCCTGTGCCTTTACATTAAGAAATTCTATGATCATACATCTTGGGGTAGAAGGTTTTTACCTGGTCTGTCTTAGTTAGGATAGCATCGCAGAGAGCTCAGGCATTGTCATTTATTTGCTAACGGACATAGGAGTCAAGTTTTCCAGCTTTTTTCTCTACTATAAAACAAGCAATTTCTACGGAGCCTCCCACCACACAATGGGAGTTATCAGTGCCCTGTATTATTCAGTCCAAAATCTGTTAAGCAGTGTAGCATTTCTTGGAACTAAGTTTGCAGCAGCTAGCTTGAGCATCAAATAGCACTACCATATCCTAGCACTATATAACATCTTGCCCTTAACCCCAAAAACTACCCAAGGAAACCCATGCTAAAACCAATCCTTAATCCTAAACAGCCCACCCGATTACAGGACCAGACAACATGGATACACAATTTCCTAATGTCTCTGTGGCCAGCTTGGTAGATTTGGGCATCCTAAGGCAATGAAGCAATTGTCTCATGTTCTCAAACAAACAGTTAATCATTAAATAAAATAACAGTGTATGAGAGATATAAATACACAACTTCATTTGAGGCAAAAATCTTACATACAAATGAAGGTGCCAATAATACCCACAGTACATCTATCACACATACCGCTCACCTCACACACACACACACACACACACACACACACACACACACACACACACACACACACACACACACACACACACTCACACATTGTCTTATGCTGAGACACTTAAAAGAAACCTTCCCAATTCTCAAAGACCTCCAAAGCTACATAACAGGAATCTTGCCCCTTAGCAGTAATTACATCATACACCATAAGCAACATCAAACATTTCAAATAAGCCTACACCCAATGGTCCTCCAAGAGCAAAGTCCATAAGGAAAGTTTATACTTTACATAATACTCTTGTTATTGAGGACTGCATTGTGTGACACACGGATGCCCAACTCACCATGTTAGACAAGGAGAAGATAATAGCTAGTTGCCTATCTGGAGCCAGGATCTACAATATTCTGCACGCATTCAGATTACTGCACTTCAGATACCAATATGATTCTATCATAGTCTATGTAGCAGTGAATGACCAGAGGTGGACTATATTAAAATAGGTATAATGGATCTCTTGGAATATGTGTCACATATAGGTATGAGCCTTGCACTGAGCAACATTCTACCTTCATCAAGGCTGATGCCACAGTACGAACATAAAACAATTGAGGGGAGCTAATATCTGTTAGTATGGGAGGACATGGTCAGCAGACTATGTTGCTTTGCCAAAGATTAGCTGCACCTGTCCCCCCTAGGATTTTACATAATGGCTAAAATTTTATCCACCCCTTTAGAGTATTTTTCAGACAGTGTCAAAAAGACAAAAATACCAACATACTGAAAAAGTCTCCCAAAGGAACCGTAATGTGTTATTTCTCAATGTTAGAAGCCTAAACATAAACTCCACACCCTTCAAGCCTTTCTCACTCTGGAGAACACAGACATTTGTGCCATGACCAAGACATAGTTTGACGTCAGAGAAGGTACTCCAGCAATGCAAAGCTACAGTGCTTTCCACACATTTAGACCAACAACAGCAGAGACTGGGGCCAAAGATAGAAGTGTCTCAATCTACATTAACAACAAGCACCAGGTTGGTTAAACATGACACCATGGAGCTCATCCAAGTACAAGTCACCATAGATAAGATTCCTCACCATATCATGGACACCTATAGGTTACCATCCATGCCCATAGAGTCTCATGATTCTTACCTAAACCTGGTAAAGGTGCTCACCATTCAACCAAATACCATGTTCATAAGTGACTTGAACTACTACTCTATAGACTGGGAAACTTACACTGCCTCAAATTCACAGGCACAAAACTTCCTGTACTTTAAGACAAACATGCTGGAATAGGTAATGGACACTTCAACCAGTGGATCAAACATACTGGATGAGGTACTTACCAACATGGTAAAGCACCGCAACCCCCCCCCCCCTTAACATCTTCATTAGTGAGGTTGGGTCACAAAGGAGTCTCCTTTGAAGTAAAATCAACCCAGAAAACCCAGCTAAATAGTTAAGAACTATTCTGAGGCAAACCACATACTATTAAGTGACAGTTTGTAAAAATACAAGCCTCCCCTAATGCTAAGACTACAGCTAGCTATGCAGAATTATTAACAGAGTCCCTATACAAACATGTGAATGGGCACACAAACACTATCATACCTATCAGAAGTAAACCCAAAACAAACACTAAAAACAAACCCCACTGTTGAACTCTTCACCTAAACAGAGTATATAATAAAAGAAAAACCCATGGCTAAAATCAGGAAGAGCAACTCCCTTAAAGACAAATGTAGTCTTTTATACCTATACAAGAAACTAAGAGGTCTAATTAAGTCCATCGAGGACAAGCCCTATCAGGACAACTTGAAACACTATTCAACTACATCCTTGAAACAGGTCATGTTCCAATTGAGTGGAAGATTCAATAGTCATTCCCCTCCACAAGTGCAACCATCAACAGACCTAAGGAACTACAGCCCCATCAGTTTAACAAGTCTAATACACAAAACCATGGAATGAATTATTGTGGAAATGATAAACTAGGACATCCCAATTTAGCTTTCTTAAGGACAGGTCATGCCTGCTTAACCTGGTAGACTTCTTTGAGAGGGTCACCAAGACAACGGACAAGGGAAAACAGTGCATACTGTGTATATTGACCCGGTCAATGCATTTGATACAATACCCCACTCAGGAATTGTTGACAAGCTCTCTGATCTAGGTATAAATCCCTACATAACTTGCTAGATTGCCAGATTGCTCACAAACATGACTGAAGAAGTCAGGATCAGTGAGGCCACCTCCAGCAAGGGACTGGTCAACAGCTGAGTACCCCAGGGCTCTGTGCTGTGCCCACTCCTTTTTGACATCTACTTTTCAGAAGTCAAGGCTAACATTCAAGGACTCTGGATCACCAAGTTTGCAGATGACTATAAATTTGGAGCTATAATAGAGCTCCCTCAAAGACACTAACATCTTGCAAGAGGGTGGGTTTAATACAAACAAATGAATAGTGCCAAAGCCATGGCCTAAAACTCAATGCCAAAAATGCATTATAATGCCCTTTGGGAAACTGTCAACCCAGGTTAATTATTCCATTAATAAAACATCCCTAAGATGAACCAAGTAGTACGGGATCTAGGGACATATGTTGACAGCAATCTAGCCTTTGACCAACACATAGCTAAGATAGCAAGAAAATCATTCCATGCCACCCAACTCATAGGAAAGTGTATGGCATCCAGGTCGAAGGTATAGTACCACTCTACTCAGCCGTTATCAGTCCTATCACCTGACACTTGCAACAGCTGGGACACCCGAAAAGGTTTCTCACTAGGAGAATTTAGGGCATGGACGCCTGTCCTACACTGATCGCCTAAATGCTCTTTCTCTTTATTCAATCTCCTACAGGCTGCTGAGGGGGATCTTAGTTTGACTTACAGATCTTCCTCAGACTCAGCCCTGATGGATCTGTTGCACATAAACAAAACAGACAGCACCAGAAACACTAGATCCTGAGAAATGAACTTTGCTTGTGATGTAAAAAGAACATGTTGGAGAGACAGATATGTATTACAAAGGGTCCTTGCACTATGGAACAGGCTCCCAATCCATGTAAAACACAGTTCATCCCTGACCCTATTCAAACTAAATCTTGACAACGGGATTGGAAATTGGAAATCCACCCCAAGTCTGGCCCCTATGTTCCTTAGGGACATAGGCCATCAATAACAAAAGTATTATCCTAACAAATACCCAACACACACACAAATCTTTTTAGTTGTCTCTCTACTTGCACCCTTCCCCCCCATATAGATGCCCATGATACTCGGGACCCAAATGAATTCAGGGTACATGACTAGGTTTGTAAGGGCTCTACTGGTCATTAGCCTAGTAACAACCTACGAATCTATGAATATCTGAAATATTATTAGACACTGGAAAATCTTAGCTTGTTTACTATTCATTACATGTATATTTGAGTTCATATTAGCAAACAAGATTTGTAATGATGAAGCATTGAGGACTGTTTTTGATTTTAATATATACTAATTCTAAGTCTCAGAGGGACAGGAACATGACCTTCACCATGAACATAAATAAGGCATATACAGGTGCTTGCTGTATTACTAAAGTTCTTCCATTTCTCTGGAACAAATTATATTATTCTATTAGAGCATCCAGAAATATAACTCAATACAAAAAATAGAGATAAGGGTTGGTAAACCTGTTTATGACACCAATTTGAAAGAGTCAAGAGTTCCTTAACAGGCAAATGATGTGAGCAGTGGATCACAAACCATGAAACTATGTCTCCTTCATTCAGGAATCAATGCCATGTTTTAACTCTAGTAGAAGTTTGTTTGGAATCAATGCTAAGTTGGTTACTCTGAGAAGTATTTCTAACTTAACCCTGTAAATGCTGAAGAGACACCCACTTATGTCATTTAACATCCTTCTCATTTTCCCTCCTTTCAAACCGTGTTCAGAAAAATATGGGGCAAGTCATTCAGCTTGCAGTATAACACCAGAGTCTTTACCATAATTCCATGGTGCATCATGTCGAAGACTACGGGGAGAATCAAATAGTATTACTCTGGAGTAATTACCTTGAGCTATTATCATCAGGAGGTCATTCATTACACTGATGAGGGTCATCTCTAGGCTGCGATTTGATCTGAATCTAGACTGTCAAGGATGCAGCAAGCCATGAGATGGCAAATGTAAATGTAGCTCTACATCAGCCACCTTCATAATAACCTTCCCAATAAATAAGAGCTTTGAGACCAGATGATAATTCTCATGAAGTTTGCATTCAAAGTTGGCTTCTAGAGGATAGGGGTAATTAATGCCTCTTTAAAACAAATGGAAAACAATTATTCCTCAAAGATGAGTGAAACATCTGAAGAGTAATTGAACCTATCAAACTGAAGCAAGATTTTCCAAGACTCATGTGGTCAGGATCCAGGTGACACAAGGTTGGGTGCTTCACAGAAATCATATCCATCAACTTACCATAGTCTACATTCATAAAGTCAATCCAGTATATTTTTATGTCATCTACCTCAGACAGGCTGCAATAACCAATCACTGAATCATAGAAAAATGACCACATTACCATGGAAATGCTGTATGTGAAAAAGGATACCATTCAGAAATCCGAACGCTCACTTACCCAGCTTCCAAAATGCTGAGATGAAAAGGTTGATGACCGCACAACACCAACGTCCCAGAACACAGACTTTCCACTCTAGGTAAGTAATGCTTGGCCATCCTGTTGAACTTTGCTGATTACACCTGCAGTAGTGCAATCTTGGAGTTGGTATATTTAGTTGGGGGGTGCAGCTGTCCACATGAGGGATGTAGGATTTGCTTTCCTTTGGTTTTACTTTTTTGTCAGGATGGCCACGCGGTTACTTACCTGGAGTGGAAAGTTAGTGAATAACATCAACCAAGGTCAGTAATAACAGATTAGTAGAGAAATAGTAAAGTGGTCCTAATGTATATCTGTCAATATTATACTACTGATAGTGTACTTAGATACTGTACTGTAATAAAGATGCTGGTGTGTTAAACTGCACCATGAATGAGTTGCACTGTCTTTGCCATCTGGCCCAGATCGTAGCTGAAAAGAGTCAGTGGACTAGTTCACTTAACTGGTTAACAAATGATAAAGAAAAAAACACACCTTCCTACTGTTAGTATAATATTAAAGCATACTGCCAGATCTACACTTGGAAAATGTACATTTCCCTATCCATTTTGCATTAATCTTCATTGTGTAAATATCTATCTATATAGATAGATATATATAGATATACATATACATTTCACAAAACTATTCTGCTGTTATAGTGTATTGGGGAAATCATAAACCAGCCAACTGGTGTTAGAGAATATTTTAGTTAATAATTCCAGCAGCCATTATATAAAGGTCTGACAAGCAGGAAGAATATATAAATAGGACCTGGTGGAGAGAAACGGTATGTATCCCAGACACTACACCTTCTCTTGAACTGGCTTCCCATCCATGTGAAGCAGAGTTCCTCCCTAACCCAGCATACGTGTAAACTGGACAATTGGATGGGGAACAGGAAATTCATCCCTGGTTTGTCACCTATGTCTGTAATGGCCACAGCCAGCCTGTAAATGGCTCATCTCCTAGGCCTCTGCTTACACTTACCAACGGTACCCAAACTTGTCAGAGATTTGGGATGCATGGCTAGGCTTAAAAAGGCCCTTGTAGTCATTAGCCTAATAAACACCTATGAAAATATGAACCTACCCCTCTTCATAAGTATGGATCATCAACTGACCCTGAGAACTACAAACTCATCAGTCTAACAAGTCTTATAGGTTCATAGATTAGTACTAGACTAACTGCCCTTGTGGGCCATTTTAAGCCTAGCCAATTACCACCTGTGAGAATCAAACCCTGCACCTTGTGTCTGTAAGGTAAGCACCTTAACCATTATGCCAGCCTCCCACCCCAGTGGTGGATGATAGTTTGATATGCAAAGCCATGGAATGGACTATCATTGAAATGATCAACAGGGATACTGTCAACCTAGAGATACTGGACCCATCTCAGTTTGTTTTTTTAAAGGAAGATCTTACTAACTTAACCTGGTAGACTTCATTGAAGAGTGTACCATTACTATGGATGAGGGTTAAATGGTGCATACCACTTACCTTGACCAAGCCAAGTCATCCAATACAGAACTCTACTCGGGTATTGTTAGCAAATTCTCAGAAGTGGGCATAAATCATTGCATAACTCACTGTATTGACAGCTGGCTCACAGGTAGGTCCCAAGAAGTCAAGTTAAGTGAAACCACTTCCAACAAGAGGCTGGTCACAAATGGAGAACCCTAGGGTTCTCCTGCTCCTGTTTGGCATCTACTTCTTGGATGTCTAGGCTAATGTCAAACTCCTCTGGCAAACCAAGTTTGCAGATGATTGTAAACTGGGAGCTATCATAGATTACCCCCATGACACCAACATCCTACAAGAGGATCTAACACAAAGAAATCACTGGTGTGAAAGTCACAGATTAAACCTCAATGCAAAGAAATGTATTGCAGTACCCTTTTGGTAAAATCATCCTCCCAAGATTATTACTTCATTGATAAAACTCCCCTAAGAGGTGACGCGATAGTTAGAGATCTAGGAACACATGTAGACAGTAATCTGGTGTTTGACCTATGCATAGCTAAGATAATAAGAAAACCATTCTATGTTGCACAACTCAAAAGCAAGGACATGGCATCCAGGTCCAAGAAAGTAACAGTAGCACTCTACTCAGTCCTTATCAGACTCATCATTGAGTACAATGCCCCTTTGGTATGCACCTAACAGGTACTAGCAACAATGAGCATGAATACCCTGTCCTACACCTAAGGTCCTATCTCTGCGCTTAGTCACCTACAGATTACTGAGTGGTGACCTATACCTAGCATACAAGGCGTCCTCAGATCCAGCTCTGATGGATCTATTGCACTTCTGCAAGACAAGCAGCACCAGAAACATTAGATCCAAGGACCTGAACTTTGTCTTTGACATAATAGAGCCTGATAGAGAGACCAATCTGTGTCTCAAAGTATCCCCGCACTATGGAATAAACTCCCCATGTACGTGAAGCAGAGTTCATCCCTGACCCTATTGAAAACAAACCTTAATCATTGGATAGGAAATTGCAAATTCACCTCCGGTGTGGCCCACATGTTTCTGATGGATAGAGACCAGCATCATCATCATCTTCTTTTGGCTGTTCCTGTTAGGGGTCGCCACAGCCAATCATCTGTTTCCATTTCCTCCTGTCCTCTGCATCTTGCTCTGTCACACCAGCTACCTGCATGTCTTCTCTCACCACATCCATAAACCTTATCTTAGGCCTTCCCCTTTTCCTGTTACCTGGTAGCTTCATCCTTAGCATCTTTTTGCCAATATACTCTGCATCCCTCCTCAGCACATGTCTAAACCAATGTAATCTTGCATCTCTGGCTATGTCTCAAAACCTTCCAACCTGGGCTGACCCTCTTATATACTTATTCCTAATCCTGTCCACCGTCGCCACACCCAGTGCAAATCTTAACATTTTTAACTCTGCCACATCCAGCTCTAACTCCTGCCTTTTTGTCAATGCCATTGTCTCCAACCCATATCACAAAGCTGGTCTCACTACTCTCTTGTAGACATTCCCTTTCACTCTTACTGGTACTCGTCTGTCACAAATCACTCCTGACACTCTTCTCCACCCACTCCATCCTGCCTGTACTCTCTTCTTCACCTCTCTTCCACACTCACCGTTACTCTGAACTATTGATCCCAAGTATTTAAACTCATCCACCTTTACCACCTCTACTCCTTGCATCCTCACCATTCCTCTATCCTCCCTCTCATTCACACACATATATTCTGTTTTAGTCCTGCTGACCTTCATTCCTCTTCTCTCTAGAGCATATCTCCATCTCTCTAGGGTCTCCTCCACCTGTTCCCTACTCTCACTGCAGATCACAATGTCATCTGCAAACATCATAGTCCACAGGGACTCCTGTCTGATCTCGTCTGTCAACCTGTCCAACACCATTGTAAATAAGAAAGGGGTCAGAGCTGATCCTTGATGTAACCTCACCTCCACCTTAAACGCATCCGTCACTCCCACCACAGACCTCGCCACTGTCACATTACCCTCATACATATCCTGTACCACTCTTACTTCTCTGACACTCCCGACTTCCTCATACAGTACCACAACTCCTCTCTAGGCACCCTGTCATATGCTTTCTCTAAGTCTAAAAAAACATAATGCAACTTCTTCTGACTTTCTCTGTACTTCTCCATCAACACTCACAAAGCAAACATTGCATCTGTAGTGCTCTTTGCCGGCATGAAACCATACTGCTGATCACTAATCATCACGTCCCTTCTTAACCTAGCTTCCACTACTCTTTCCCATAACTTCATGCTGTGACGGATCAATTTAATCCCTCTGTAGTTTCCACAGCTCTGCACATCACCCTTATTCTTAAAAATCGGTACTAAAACACTTTTTCTCCATTCCTCAGGCATACTCTCACTTTCCAAGATTTCATTAAACAATCTGGTTAAAAACTCCACTGACATTTCACCTAAACACCTCCATGCTTCCACAGGTATGTCATCTGGACCAACAGCCTTTCCATTCTTTATCCTCTTCATAGCTATCCTTACTTCCTCCTTGCTAATGCATTGTACTTCATGATTCACTATCCCTACATCATCCAACCTTCTCTCCCTCTCATTCTCTTCATTCATCAACCCCTCAAAGTACTCTTTCCATCTCCTCAACACACTCTCCTCACTTGTGAGTACGTTACCCTCATTATCCTTTATCACCTTTACCTGATGCACATCTTTACTAGCTCGGTTCCTCTGTCTAGCCAATCGGTACAGGTCCTTTTCTCCCTCCTTAGTGTCCAACCTTTCATACAACTCTTCATATGCCTTATCCTTAGCCTTTGCCACCTCTCTCTTTGCCATGCACCTCATTTCCATATATTCCTGTCTACTTTCTTCATCCCTCTGACAATCCCATTCCTTCTTTGCCAACCTCTTTCTCTGTATACTCTCCTGTAATTCATCATTCCACCACCATGTCTCCTTGTCGTCTTTCCTCTGTCCAGATGTCATACTAAGCACCTTTCTAGCCGTCTCCCTTACTAGCTCTGCTGTAGTTACCCAGGTATTTGGTAACTCTTCACTACCACCCAGTGCCTGTCTTAACTCATCCCTGAACTCCACCTCCCAATTACCCTTTTTCAATTTCCACCATTTGATCCTTAGTGCTGCCCTCACACTCCTCCTCCTCTTCTTGATCACCAATGTCATCCTACAAACCACCATCCTATGCTGCCTAACTACACTACGGTCACCACTTTACAGTCTCCAATCTCCTTCAAACTGGTCCTCTTACATAAGATATAATCCACCTGTGTGCATCTTCCTCCACTCTTGTATGTCACCCTATGCTCCTCCCTCTTGTTAAAATAGGTATTCACCACAGCCATGTCCATCCTTTTCGCAAAATCCACTACCATCTAACCTTTTGCATTCCTTTGTTTAACACCATACCTACCCATCACTTCCTCATCCCCTCTGTTCCCTTCACCAACATGCTGATTGAAATCTGCTCCAATCACCTCTCTCTCACCCTTGGGTACAGTCATCACCACTTCATCCAACTCACACCAAAATTTTTCTTTCTCATCCATCGCACACCCAACTTGTGGAGCATATGCACTAACAACATTCATCATTACACCATCGATTTACAGCTTCATAAACATCACTCTGTCTGACACTCTTTTCACCTCCAAAACACTCTTAGCATACTGTTCCTTCAGGATAACTCCTATGCCATTTCTCCTCCCATCCACACCATGATAAAACAATTTGAACCCACCTCCGATACACCTAGCCTTACTCCCCTTCCATCTGGTCTCTTGCACACACAATAACCCAACCTTCCTTCTGTCCATCATATCAGCTAGCTTTCTCCCTATACCAGTCATACTGCCAAAATTCAAAGTTCCGACCCTCACTACCACAGTCCTAGCCTTTCTCCTCTCTTCCTGCCTTCTGCCATGCCTTCCGCCTCTTCTCCTCCTTCAGCCAACAGTAGCCCAAATTCTGCCAGCACCCTGTTGGCTAACAGTACTGGTAGTGGTCGTTGTTAACCCGGGCCTCGACCGATCTGGTATGGAAATATTTACTGGTGTTTGCATTCATTATTTGGCGAGGTTTTATGCCGATTGCTCTTCCTGACGCAACCCTCCCCATTTATCCGGGCTTGGGACCGGCACAAAGAAATGCACTGGCTTGTGCATCCCCAGTGGCTGGGTTAGATAGAGGCCAACAGTAAGTAAATTAATCCTCAACTAACATACCCCACACACACACATAACACTTAGCTACCAAGGAACTCTGGGACAAAATTGAATTAGGTTGCGCAGCTAGGCTTGTAAAGGCCCTGGTGGTAATTGGCCTAGTATAAACCTATGAACCTATGAGCCATAGGACTGGGCCTTTTTATGACCGACCCCTCTTTGGTAGAAGGACACAGCAATTTAAAGAAAAACACATTCAAGTAAGAGGTATGGAAACAATAAAACAAACTATTGTGGATAAGGAAGACATTATATATTGTTTATGTTGTGGAGCAAACCCAGAATTTCCACACAGATGATGTACAGAAAGAGTAAGAATTAAGCTAAAGAAAAATAAATGATAAAAGCTACAGATAAAAACTTAAGATTTTTAAATAGCAGATTAGAACTAAACAACATTTTGATAAATAAACATTAGATGGTTTAAAAAAGATGTGACTGCTACAGAAAAACAAACAAAAACTGCAAGCTATCAAAATCCATAAATAAGTATGGATTTATTAAAAACAAAATGTGTTATGGCATCATAAATATGAAGAGAATATTAACCACGATGACTGCTTCAGTTTCAAAGATATTTGAATATACATACAGGAAAAGACATCTCGACATGGTGAATTGTCCAAAGAAAAGATTAAATACACAAATATAGAATGCATTGAGAAGGAAAAAGATTAGTGATTTGGAAATGCAACAGAGTCTGAAGGTCTAAGTGCGGAGACTCTAATACAGGCAATATTCCAACATAATGAGCCAATAAATCCTCAAAAAATTGTACAACAGACAAAGCAGAGCACTTTTAGAAAAGATATACCACAAAGTAAAATGTTATAACCTTCTATAATGATAGGCTGGGTTAAAACTTCAGTTAGGATTGCATAACGGGGAAAAAGTGGTAAACAGACAGAAAACACAATCCTCTCAGCCAAGGATATGCAACAATAAAAGGCTTTCTGATTAGACAGTTTCAAAGTAAACATCGTTTTGGCTCATTTCCATGGTTAATGTAGCATCTATTACACATAAATAAAAAAGTCAGTTTAGTAATTAGTTACTTAATTCTGCTGTTTTCCAGATAAAACAATTATGACTGTTCCCTTTAAATGTTTTCCAAAGCCAATGACCAACTAGGAATATTTTGTGTCTTTTGTAAATACAGCTGCCAGTTCCCTGTCATTATGATTAATAACTTAATATTCCAGTAAGACAAAGCATTAAAGTTTGTTTTCTGTAAATTTATTAGTGTTTTTTGCCTTTCTGTCTTCTTTAACATTTATCCTACTGCTCTTGACAGAATCAAATTATTTCTAAAGTAGCATGAACACCTTCATTTCTCGCCATGCCTGTGCAAAAAGCTAGAAGTTTTTTCAACTGATGCATGCCACATCAGAGTATCTTAATGTTTTAGCTGACGTATCACCCTTACTCAGAATAATAGAATGTAGTATGGTACAAACACAGACCTCATGGCTTCAGTAGTCACAGAATTATTTTGTGGTAATAACACTACATAAAAATAATGGTGGTTATTCTAAAGACTGTCCAGGGAAATGAGACACAGATAAATAAAGTTTGGCAGTTTATGTTTATAAGGTGCTTCCTATGAGAAACTGACTCAGAAGTGACCCAATGGCTGGTCAGAAAGTGCCAAGACTGTTTCGCAGAAGTTAAGGAGATACATATTTGCTGTGTTATCCAGAGTTGCTGTTTTTCTATGAATAATTATGCCATTAATTTGGTTCCTTTTTTGCAAAATGTACAATATGTGGAGAAATGCATTGTGAATGCAATGGAATACAAATAAATATACCTGGGATTCATGAACCTTGCGCCAGGCGCACGCATAGCGTAGGCATCACAACGCCAAAAATGTCTGCCGAGCGATTCAGGTACGATCCAATTCCACGTGCACTACCGGCATGCGCCGGATCTGCGCCGCCCCCGGCGTAGGTATGCTAAACACCCCATGTGCGGTGTTGCACCATGCAAATGAAGGCATATAGCGATCCACTAAGTGGTGCAGGTGTAGCATAAGGCCACGGCAATGTAAACCAAAAAAAAAGGGTTTACATTTTCCCAAACATAACACAGGAGTAACGGAAGACTGTCAGCCTCGGGTATCACACTGTTACCATATGCCAATGGCGAAATTCACAGAGAATGTCAAAAGAAAACATGCACAACATGTAAATAATAACATAAATGGTATGTCCACAGAAACTCATAGCAGAACCCCAGGACATGGTTGCGGAATGTGCAAAACAATGAAATAATATGACAATGTTATAAAACAGCAGCGCAATACACATCAGCTTCACAGCCATAATACACCATTGTATGCATGGAAAGCCACAACCACGGTGCAAGGGTTGCCAAGGACTCGCGGCAGTGTTTGGCGTGGTAACTATGAATTAGTAGTCAATGCCATGCAAATGAGGCAGATAATACTGAATCGCAAAACCCCCGCCGGCGTAAGGCGTTACCAAACGGCACAGCGGTAATACACCGAGGAGTGGCTCAGAGGGAATACATGTCACCTGCAGAGGGGTGTGCCACTGTAGGAGGAAGCACATTGGAGCTCAGCAAACCTGGGCTGTACATTGCACATCACAGCTGCAGGACCGGCGTGTGGGGAAATAGTTGAGCTGAGAGCACACAATGCACGCAGAGGTGCATGTGCACGAGGATGACTACGTTCCCTTAACCCAGTCATGTGACGCTCACCCCGCAAACAACATCGGAAACAGGAAGGTGATGTTGAGAATATGAGGAAATGCGGAAGAAGTGTAATTGGAGTAATAATGAGCAATCAACATTAATCAACCCACGAAGGCCAATCGGCGGCAGCTGACAACTCTGCATGCAGAAACCTGCAAAACGGGATAGGGGAGGCATATGAATGCAAAGAAAGTAGGGGAGGTAGCAGATTGCAAAGAGTGAAGACCTGACACAGCAGAGCCAAGCAGACAGGCAGCACAACGGTGGCGGCACACAAAACGCACGATATGCCATGTCCCAGAAACTACACATGACAGGGCTCCGCAGGATGCATGCCAGGAAATAGTAGGTGCAACATGCAGAAATAGTAAGGGAAGGTCAAAAGGTAATCCATTGCAGGCAAGAGTAATGTAACACCAAAGGCAACAGTGTTGCAGTGCCAACGGTAAAACACGGAAGATAATCCCCAGATACAGCCGTACAGACACACCCTATGACATCACCGGGTGCACAGCACAATAGTATAAAGTGTGAATGCACACAACACACAGCCATGTATTCCCAAACGCCGCACCATAGGTGTAAACACACAGGGAACTTTTAAAATGTACATGTTGGGTGCTGCCGTGGCCGTGATCCATCAGCATGTGTTAGAGACAGATGGTGTTGTGGAGGAGGGTGCCGACAACTACCGTAGGCCTCAGAGGAGAAGGAGAGTGTTCAGACCAAGGGTAACCTACCAGGGGCTACAAGACCTGGAGATAGTAGAGCATTACAGGGTGGATAGGGACACATTACAGCAAATAGTGGAGCTGTGCCGGCCACACCTGAGAACAAGAAACAACAGAGGGGATCCCATCCCAGTGGACACAAAGGTATGTGTAAGCTTGCGAATACTGGCCACAGGTACCTTTCAAAGGCCAACTGGGGATATAATGGGCATCTCACAGGCATCAGCATCCAGGGTACTACACCAGTTTCTGGATGCCATGTTACCACATGCCAATGAGCATATATACTTCCCCAGATATCAGGAGGATTTGGCTAGCAATATGGGCCACTTCCACCGTGTGGCACAATACCCGGAGGTACTGGGTGCGATAGACTGTACGCACATACAAATCAAGTCACCACCTGGGGAGCAGGGTAGACACTACATAAACTGCAAGGGATTCCCCTCCATCAATTGCCAGGTCATGTGCAATGCTCAGGGCATTATCATGGATGTGTGAGCTGGCAGCCCCGGAAGCTACCACAACTCCCATATCTGGCATGCCTCACAGCTGTACCAGGTATTCGCCAGGGGGGACATCCCACAAGGCCACCTTGTGGGGGATGCTGGCTATGCACTGGAGCCATGGATGATGACTCCCATCAGAAATGCACACACACACATGCAAGAACGCCATAATGAGGCACACGCACAAACCAGAATAATCATAGAGCGTGTGTTTGGGATGCTGAAATCATGGTTCTGGTGCTTGGATACATCCGGTGGAGCCCTGCAGTACTCTCCAGGCACATGTGCCCACATATTCATAGAATGTGCCATGCTACATAATATGATCCTGCGGAAGCAGCTGCTGCAGGGACATAATGGTGAAGGGCCACAAAGCCCACCACAACTGCCAAGGCCAGTCCAGGCACAGAGGGTTCAGGACCATGAACACACTGTGCCAGCCCCAGTAGGCAGACGGAGGCGTACCCAATATGCCTATGCCCTGGCAAAGAGGGAACGTATAGCACATACTCTGACAGTGTAGGCCCCATGGACTGACACCTCCCTACCTGCACACACAGTGAAATGGATGGCACACAAACATGACCACCCGTAAAGTGTACCGTATGGGTGGCCCCATGTGTGACTTCAACATAGGCAGCCCCCAAACACTGTACACCCAACAGCCAGTGGAGCATGGAATGCCAACACCTGAACAGTACGCGGGTCCTACAGCAGACGGCGTTGCTGTATGCTGCCACGTTCGCCGCAAGGTGTATACATATAAACATATATATATGTGTATATACATATATGTAGATAGATATAATTACATATATAGAAATATATGTACACATATACATATAAGTACTACAGTTAAGACAGGGAATCAGAGGGATGTAAGGTGACTGAGATGTAACACGCGATATCTGTACATAGTATACATAGTGAAATGACAACCTGAGCATCCGGGAGGTTTAACAGAAGAGGATACCGCCAACCATGGAACGGGCAACATACCGAAATGCATAACCGCGAGTCGGAAAGATCGCCAGACCACAGTACTGTAACAGTACATGTGCGGGTAATAGTATGATGATATGAGGGGAGAGGTAGACCCCGCCGCTGGTGTCACGGCCCACGCAGGTACTGTGTGCAACCGTCCCCGTGAGTGCCGTAGTATGTGTATGTGTGCGGTGAGGGTGCCGTGTGTGTTGCTGTGCGAGTGTAATGTGTGTGTCTCTGTAATATGTGTATGTTGGTGCCATGTTAGAGGCAGAGTGGAATAATATGTGTAGGCATATGGTACACTAGCCACAGGCATATGTACACTAGTAGTCCCAAAGTAGTAGTGAGAGCCCCACCCTGGCTAGGCGTGTGGTGACGTAGAACGATACAAAGTGACAATGTCCCAGATTGTAGCACAGGAATATACCCCACAGGAAATGGAAAGGACGTATGTACTACTCATGCCCGTATGTATGACACCGATATGCTAATTGCAAAATGATATGTCGGCAAAGTCACACAGCAATAGGTATGTACCGCGGAAATACGTATGTGCTACCCCAGTACTGACCATGGCCACGTATCGGCCCGTAAACACCGCTGTGTGTTCTACAAGTGTCAAACAAGCAATCCCCATCTGAATAGGTGGCAACCACTGGCAAACAGGCCATCCCAACAACAGGACCACAATGACTGTAAATATCTGGGACAGAATGACAAGGGATAGTCGCACGCATAAACAACCGCTGATATACCACAGATGTGACGGAGGAATACATGCATCAAGCACACACGCAGGCGATACCAACACCACATGACAACAACACAACCTACAATCCCATACCAACAGACAATTAACTGTCAACTCTCCAGGCAGGGATGAAGCACACAGACAACCATACTGTGTATGTAGAGATGCAAGGCCCACAACCCGTATCCGTCACCTACAACCTCCGATATCCCCCACCGTACATTTTAAAGGGATACAAACCGTAATAGCAGCACAAATATACAGGCAGTCAATGACATCTGCATAACCGCAACATCTCGCGTGGGAAACACAATCAAAGGCGGATGCATACTTGCATGCGTTGTTTAAAGGAATACAACAGCCATGTTACACATCCGAATGCAAAATGCCATCAACAGACGTTGTCAGGACAGGTACACCCACATGTCGAACCAAATACTATACCCAACACACACAATCCACGGCTAACATCACTGCGAAATGTACCTGTCGCCACGCATAGCGGCTGCAGTTACACATAACATAACACAATACAGACCATCTCCACGAAGGTAGGGCAAATAGCCAACACCCAGGTGAGGAATCCACCCATACCCCAGTTGCGACGCGTAATGTCCGAATGGAGTAGATGCACAGGTGATATGCACACAATTACTCACTGAGGAACAGCAATTGGTGGGATGAACCCACATGTTGCAGGTATCAACGGATATAAGGATGACTCCCAGGATATTCAAACCGTATGCTCATACCGAACCAACAGTGTACAACCGAAAGAGAAATAAAAAGGAAAACCGATACACGGAACAAAACACGGAATGAAACACCGACAAGGTATGTAGAACACACGATATGTACGGGTGTGTAACGCATGATGTGTATGACGAAGCTGTACTGTATGGGAATGGAGTTTGTAAGTAATGACACTTGTCCATAATGCAGAGAGTGGTGAAAGGTGATTATGTAGTGCTATCCTGCTGAGCATACCAACAACTGTGGACACCATGTGCACAGCAGTGGGACATCATGTACACAGCCGAGACACCACAAGGGCTGCCACAGGGGGGCATTGGAGAGAACAATGCCAGACCACACGCCGATGCTGGCAGTGGATGTCCAACAAAGAAGTGCCATAGCAGGGGATAGGACATGTATGTATACTGTCACAGCACACATGTGTATGGGCATATACCGTCGATGTCATACGTAATGTGCAGCCGACGTGCACGTATGGCATGCAGTAGGGGATACTATGTCAACTATGTGTAATGTAAAGCTGTCAGGGTGGATATGACAGACATTATACACAGTATCACAGGCATATCATGCATAACAGAGGTATCGCCTATTGGTATGTACAATAACAGGATACATATGGCCTGTAGGTATGGGACAGAGTAGTAGCATCATAGCCATCCGAAATGGAAGGGACACCAAGTAACCATGCCCAAAGGATCTGTAGCAGGTGCACCATGGGCAACAATGAAGTCTGGCAGGTCCATGTGTAAACACATGTGCAGTGTACACAGTAGTGTCACCTCCCCATGGTAGTGTCCTGTGAACAGCAGAGGCGGGCGTCAACTGCATGTCTACACAGTACCGCTGCTGTGGTGGTACCATGACTACGTGTCACCCAAACAGCAAGGGAGGTATCACATGAACAGTGCCACTGTGTGTCCCTGTGGGATGTGCACAGGACCTATGTTCCACAGCATGCTGTGTGTTGTGTCTGTGGAAGTAACACAGAAGCCCAGCCCATGCAGTGTGGCATGTGTGCACATATCCATGAGCAGTCCGTTCACACTGCCCACCGCAATTGTCATGTATGAGGAGTATATGCATCAGTAATACAGAGGACATGGTCCGTGTCAGAGCAGAAGACACCCCTGCGTATGTGGTATGCAGATGTGTACAGATGTGTTTTCCGTCTGTCGGCCGCATATGTAAACCGTCCGAGCCTGGTAGACATCGTGGCATGACAATGCTGTGCCATGTAAAGTTGTAGCCATTGTGGAAGGTACACCATAAATGTGGTATTGTACCGTTGACTGTGTGTAGATGTGTGTATGCCACAGGTACAATGGCTACCTATGTACCAGCATCACACACAGTACATATAGGTGTGGCCCTGCTGAAGTGTATCCATGCCACAGTGGAATACGGTAACCACAGGACCGTGTGGGCCATATGTGTGTACAGCAACCATGTACAATGTGATATGTATGTACGGGGCCAGTATCCATGTGATAGTCAGTGGGTGAATGTTGCTATGCAAAGGTGATGTGCATGCACCATGTGTCATGCATCCTGATGCCATGATACCCACATGATGTATCCGCCACACTGACACCCGTATGGTCGGTATCGGTATGAGCTGGTGGAGCAATAATGGCGCCAGGTATGTAGGCGTGGGATATCTAGGCATGGACAGTACTCTGTGACAGCATGTTGTGTATGTAAGCAAATAGTGAACATGAGGGGCCCCATGACTGAGGACTGTGTAATGCCATATGTCCCTGACATGTAGTAGGTACTATGATATGCTTGCAACACTGTGTGTCCTGTCCACGAGTCATATAGCATAACATCCTGAGACACAGGGTATGATGTGCAGGTGGATGTGTACGTTGCCAATACCAGAACGTGGAATGGTGCTGAAGGGCAATGTGAGGACAACGTCTGATGTGTTGGCCTCTGTACCACCCCAACCACCCATGCAACGGTACGACAGGTGGCCAGCATGTGTATGTGGCGTGCTGTGGCACACACAAGCCGAACAAGGGTGCCAGGAAAGGCATGGAGGCCATCAATGTGTGCGGGAAGCACGTTCGTGAGGATGTGCCCCAGTGCCATTCAGAACGGTCCAGTCATGGGTGTATGACTGCAGTCCCACACGTGCAACGCAGTGCCACCCATGCTAGTGCGAGAGATGCGGCTGCGCGGCGGTCAGGGTACACAATGTCCGACAACAGGCTAGCAGTGAATATAGCGGGCTGGTGCGGAGACACATACCAAACAGGTTGGTGGGACATAACAGCCAGGGACATTGGAAGGTGACATTGGGCCAGTGTCCCAGGACATAACGTGTGCATGTCAGTACCATGTATGTGTCCACAGGGACACTATGATGTCCATGTATGGATTGCGACCCTGTTGTGAGTGAGAGTGTGTATTGCTGGTAAGTACACCATCGCCTGGCACGTTGCCAACATTATCTCGGTCTGCAATGCCTGGGTGACTATTGTATGTGACATCGAATGTGGATGTAGCCAAACAATACAGACATACCACCACACTGCCTGAAGCCCCACACTGCAATTTGCGGCAGTCATGTTTAGGTAGCTAGCCTTGGAGCATGTGATGGACCTCGAGGACCCACCATGGCTGACAAGTGATGCACCCCACACATGTGAATATACACCACCATGCAACAGCCTGCACATGTGCTCGTACATCATATGTGCATGGAACATGACCACCACCGTGGCGTCTGTGAACAGGTCAGTACCATGTCTCTGTGTGGAATAGCATGGTCTCTACCATTGTGTACATGCTACGGAAGCGCACTGTGGTATGTGTCAGCATATGTATGTACACTGTCCATCTGCCGGGGTGTCATGCCATTAACAACTGCTGTCAGCAGACGTCAGTAGTACTGGCTGTAGTACACATGTTCTGTGTATGCTGCGATGGGTGTGTTTCCAGGGTGTGGCTAGCAGGGCCGTGAAGCATATGTGTTCATCCACCAAAGGGGGGATAACCCCAGGTGCAACACACCAGACACATGGAGGTATTGTGCATGCTGAGGGTAGTGTAGGTATGGTATGTGTTGTGTAATGTGTCAGCCAGCTGGGCGGAGTGCATGCCTCAAGCATGTGTAGGTACATGGGTGCCTATTCTAGGGAAGTGTGGGTTGCTGTCAGCACATGGCAGTATCAGCTGTCTGAGGCCCAATGTACAGTATAACAACACAGACAGCATGTAACCTGCGGTGTACAATGTCAACTCTGTTGCGTGTTACAATGTGTCTAGCGGTCACAAACACGGGTATCCACACATTGAGCACCTATGATGCATTGTGTTAGGCAACTATCCAGGATGTGTGCAAAACACTGTGTGATGTGTGATCCCCTCACCTGTGGGTGTTGCAGTCCAGGTATGTGCCTGGGAGGTACGATCTGTGTACAATCCGTACTCGCAGGCGTGCTGCGCAGAGCATGGAGGCAGGTCCCAGTCACTGCAGAGAAATGTGAGTGGTGCAATAGTGCGTGTGCCTTGCTTGTGTGCAGCACAGTGGAAGATGCAAGCATTGTCCCACATGACCCCATGCCATACCTGCCTGTTACAGCCCTGCCGGAGACAGTTATGTGACACTGCCACAGAGGCAGTATAGCATGTGAAGATGTACATGTGTGCTCCACACCTCTGGCAGATGGCTGCAGGTCATGTGTGCCACAGCAGTGTGGTCGACCAGGACTGTCATAGCGGTCAGATACCACATGCCTGTATAATTACAGTATGAGCATAGGCAACAGTTGCAGTGACACAGTAGGTCAATGTACAGTGTCCCTGTGTTCAGACCACTGCCTACTGTGCACTTGGCTAGACACACACCCAGAGGGTGATGACACCGGTGAGCCATCACATGTCCCAGTACATGTAGCCTGTGTAATGCCATCACAGGGCGGTCACAATAACACGTTGTATGAGAGATATATTGTACCAGGTGATGTGTCATGTGTGCATATGTTGAGTTGCACAGCTGTTCACACGTCCGCAACATATCAGTGCATGATGCCTAGTGTAACATGATGTGTGGAACTGCACTGTGATCCACAACAGGGTCATCTGAGACAGGTGTGTTGTGAATGGTGTAACCCATGGTTCCGCGGGATATACACTGGTGCTGTTGGCTGCTATGCTGGGGGCCACCAGTGGTGCCTACAGTGGTCATACAGACATACTGCACACATTGTTCTGCAGGAATGTCCATTGTTGTAGATGATGTGTTACTACATGAAGGTAGGTGTGTGTTGTGAATGTTACCCATCCAGATGTGACCATCAGGTGCAGTTATGGTTGTCGACAGCATCACACCCATCCACAGCTGTCAGCACCCTGTCCCCAGAATGGGTATCAGCCGCCCTCGTACTGTGTGACTAATGTGCAGATGGCGGAACACCTACTACTGGCTGGCTAACAGTGTCATCTAGGAAGGCTATGTGATGGCTGGAATAATACACTGTTCTAATGCATAATGATGGTATCCCAATGAATTACATGGAATCACATATAGTAAGCCATGGCTGGCATGTAAACCATGTACAACAATTACTGTGTGACAGACCCAAACAATGCGGAGCCATGTTGAACATGCACCCATGAGAACACCAAATGAGGTATGTTGCACGTATTGATGTACAACTGTCAGCTATGGGCATAGCATGGATGCAGATGCACATCCCCCACAGGCAGTACCGCTCCATGTTGGTAGGGCGGCATTGCACAAGTGCATGTGACAGTTGCTGTACCGCCACATGTACTGCATATCCATCATATAGGGGTAGCAGTGGTACGTGACTGTCGGACATGCTTGTACATATGACCATGTCCCACAGGATATGTGTTATGTGTGTACAACACCTGTCGTACCGTCAACAAGCTGTGAAGTGTATGGCTGCCAGTGTACCTGTGTGACATGTTGTGCAATGGGTGCAAAGGTACGCAGTAGCGCATTGCATGCCCACATGTCCCACACAGGTGCATAGCCTGAACATACAATACAAATAGGGTGTTAGATAATAGCAACCCACAAGAGGTGATGGGTACGGGTGGCAACCCACTACCACCTGTCCGGGTAAGGTGTGCATGTCCATGACACATTAGCACCTGAGATGTTAGCAGTACAGCTGTACAGGGTGGCATGCATATTTGATCACTAATACCCTTGCGTGTTCCACCACTGGCCTGTTGACAGACAGACACCAACACAATGTGCAGCATTGACATGTGCACAGCACGTCACCGCTGGCTACAGTAGAACAGGGTTACTGTGTAGACATGTGCACAGAACATCTGCACCAGCCACAGTCAAACACGGTATGTGTTGAACCCCACCGTCATTGTAGCCCATGCCACAGACAGATGTACATGCATCTGTGTATGTACAGCTGGGAATGTCCCTGGCCTAGCAGTATAGCTGTGTCAGTGTTGCGAACAACATACTGAATGGGCTGGGTGTGTGAGGTGTGCGTCATACGTGTATGGTCCGATGGATGATACCATCAGTTCCCCCGCTATGTGAACATCCCTGTCCCCATAAATGGATACCTATGCTGTGCCCAACACCACGGTCCCTGTGGGAGGGATGGTGCTGTGTGATGCACCCGCTGACATGGCGATGGCAGCAGGCACTGGATGTAGACATATGTGGTACCCATGTCAGGCCAGGGTACCATCCATGTGCACAGGATATGATTGTGCGGGCACATACAGCACTGTGTTGAACAATATCATAGCACATAGCACCTGTCAGGGGTAATGTGTATGCATGGATGTGCGATATCAGCATGCACCATACACACCCCCACCAAGCAGCATGTTGCCTACCTTGCAGAAGGCCATTGTCCACACCATGATGATAGACATGCGTAATGTCCATATACACATAGCAATGACATATGGAATGGACAGCCACCCTCCCAATACCAGTATCCCCCAGGTGGGACACATCCCTGTGCCATGTATGTGACATACCCTGCCATACCATGCAGCCCTGTCCAGCAAGGCTGCACGTGCCATCACAGTCATACATGGTGCGATGGCCAAATGGCACTTGCACTATCAACTGTCCAGAGCAGTAATGTGGCATTGATGCACCTTGTGGTGTCACAGGTGCTGTGTGTTGGCATGTACAACGTGCGCACGCACATGCTATGTATGACCATCCCTGCTAATGTCATATGATTACACAATGTCCCATGTGTATCACATGTGCAATACAGGTGAGCCGTGGCAGGTTGTCCAACACCTGTACAGTGCTGTGTAGATGTACATGGCACAACACATGCATGTACAGGTGTCCACGTGTATGTGTGCAGTGCCACCACTGACGTCCATAATGGCTGCGTCTGTGATGACTAGCAACATATACACAGCATCCAGGTGAACAATAGAACTGTGCGCACATCGGGACATGTGCCGACTGGTATGAACACAGGTGCAGGCAGGTACACATGTCCACAGCAGGTTACCATCTACATGGGGTGTGTACAGTGTGATGAGTTGACACACAGATATGATATGATACCCGCTGCCTAACGGTGTGACAGCAACACGTCAGCTGTGTCAGTGTCATGATGCATCGCAGAGATTACTGTGCAGATGTCGTACATGTCATAGCAATGTATGTCCAGCGGTATGCCAGTACATCAGTGTAAATGTGACCTGTCACCATCATTATGTCTTACAGATAATGCCTCGTTCACGGCTGCCAGCCTTCAGCCGCCAGGAGGATGACGTAATCATACTGTTGCTCCATGACAACTATGACCTGCTATTCAGCCATGTTCCACAGCAATCGCAGCAGTGGGATGACCTGTGGCAGGATATGCGCAGGAGGGTGAACGACGTGGGTGGCAACAACCGCACCTACCAGCAGACACACCAACACTGCATGGACCTAATACGGCACATGAAACAGCGTGCCGCTGCAATCGCCAGAGAACAAGGTGGAACAGGTGGTGGGCCACCAACCCAGCCCCCACTCACACACACGGAGGAGCTCCTGGCCAGTCTGTGGACACCCAGGGAACATCATGCAGAAACACTAGCTGCCATCGTGGAGGTGGGTGTCTCCCAACCAATGAGCCTGGAGCTGCCTGGTAAGTCAGTCTTGCATATGTGTATGATATCTGCCGTAGGTGTGGGTGTCACAGTACACCACGTAATGTAGCAACACATGCCAGGTATATGGGCACACAAGCTGCATACTACAGTATGCTACGTTGTGTTTGCAGACGTGTGCATACCACATGCTATCACACAGATACATGATGTGACATGCACAGTGCTTACTGTGGCTACAGTCATGGATAATGTTTATACTGTTGTGTCGCCCCTATACAGGTACCTCTGGCGTGTTGCACAGCCATGGGTCCGTCGCAGGTGAGACTGTTGTTAGTAACAGGCATGTTACAGTGTATAGTTATTCACCATGTGGCCAGTTATAACATGCACACCTGGGTTCTGCTCCAGTCACGGTATACAGGTCACACCACCAGACACACACATGCCACCCATGTACAGTAGATACAACCGTTAGTATACACCGGCATGAAACCACAGTACCTGTCAGTGTGATATGTGCAGTCAGCTATGCATACAATGGTGGAGGTGTTCTACAATGGATGCATATGTAGTATGCATTGGAACACCATTTGTGGTACGCATACAGTACCACATAGTGAGCTGTGATCTGGCCAGCACACAGGTGTTACCAATGTGACATATGCCCCTGCATTGTGTGCACATGTTGTGACACGGCACACGACATGTCCCACGTCCGTGGTGTTCTGTCTGAAATATTGTCACACCATGACATGACCTACGCCCGACATAGCAAACATCCACACTGTTGTCTGCATAGCCCTCTGGATTGTGACACCTCCAACTTGTATGGGTGTATGTCACATGGGCCACCACAGGGATGGGTACACGATGCCCATCACACACAATTGTCCATGACCCAGTCAAACATGGCCATGGGTGATAGCCACAGGCATGTTGCCACACAGTACGTCTGGAGTGGATAGACACCGTTGCACATTGTCCACACATAGTGCGATCATAGCCGTAGTGGACCACCTGTACATTTGATGTGGTACACCAGGCAACCGGAATGCCTGTCTGCAGCCACCGGAGGTGCCACCAATGTCTACCATATACGTGCTGTGGAACAGCATAACTGTGTTGCAGATATGGCAATGCAATGCGTCCATGTTATGCATCACACAGAAACATACCTGTGTCCTGTTGCCATGCAGTGGCACAGTGCCAGTACTCCCCACTGTATAGCTATGTACACAGCTCACACCAACCACACCTGCACAGACATCTTTGTTACACATGCATTCTATCTGTAGCCTGTACACATAACACTGCACTGTGACACCCAGTATGATGCGGTGCATGTGGTGGGACACCATTGTCACATGTCCACATGTTATTGCACATGTCGGCGGAGTACATGTCAAAGTGACGCCAGCCATGTGTACTGTTAACCTGCCTGTGGCCACATGGTGTATCACGGTGATGCATGCAAACTACCATGAATGTGTGTACTGCATGCCTACTGATATGACACCTGCTTGATGTAGTGTGCACCCCAGGGCAGTATGCATACTACCACTATTAATGTCTGGCCTGCATTCTCTGTGCTGTGGTGTGGGAATGCTGCATGCCATCTGCAATATCACATGCATGATGTGTCTGCGTGTGTGTGTCTGTGTGTGTGTGTCTGCATGTGTGTGTGTCTATGTGTGTGTGTGTCTGCATGTGTGTGTGTGTCTGCATGTGTGTGTGTGTGTGTGTGTGTGTGTGTGTGTGTGTGTGTGTGTGTGTGTGTGTGTGTGTGTGTCTGTGTGTGTGTGTGTGTGTGTGTGTGTGTGTGTGTGTGTGTGTGTCTGCATGTGTGTCTGATTGTGTAATGTATCTTACAGTATGTCTTTGTATTCACAGGTGGTGTAGGTGCGTTCCCCTCCTGCGGTCCATCTGATGCTAGTGTCCCCACAGATACTAGCGGTGATGACCATATGCATGAGGTACAGGCAGGGTTGTCAGGGGCAGAAGCTGTGCCATTGGTTACCATCCCACCTATGTCCCCTCATCCCCGCACGGTTCTGATGCCGACACATACCACATCACCGTTGCCCATAGAGGAAGGACAGTCAGCGTCTGTTGGCATTGAGCAGGAATGTGTGGTGGCTACAGAAGGTGCGCGTACACACCATGTTGCCAGTGTAATGACTGGTGATGTGCCACACAGGCATGTGGCTTGTGCTGCTCGTAGGAGGACCTCTAGCAGACATGCACCTGCTGTACAGGGTGCAGCAGCTGGTATCACCAGACGCATGTTCCAGACTGTAATGGCGGCACAGGCACATGCTGAACGGCAGAACCAAGTAGGGCAGAGGCTGCAGAGGGCTGCAATCCGTTCCCTAAATGAGAACATCCAGTCATTGGCGAATGCTCAACAGCAGATTGCTAATGTACTGGATAGGCAATTAGGTGAGATGGTTGGAATCCTCGACCGAGGCATGTCAATCCGCAAGCGTGAGCTGTCTGTGCTGGAACACCTGGTAGGGGTGAGGCGTAGGACACATGGCCGTAGGCCAGCAACACCACCTAGTGTAGGTCGACGTGTGCGTGCCACCTCTCATGCCCACTCACACAGTGCCAGTAGCAGCAGCAGTGCAGCTGGTGCTACACTGACCACACCAGGACACAGCAGGCCACGTGGACGTGGCCCTGGCTTGTCCCAGCGTGGACACGGTTCCAGCAGACATGTATCATCGGAGAGTGGCCACTCCATACCTCCACCCAGTAGTGCCCGTGTGACCCCAGGCAGGCACGGGTCACGTGGCCACAGACGGACACAGTGAGCCATACAACCTGCACTGTACAGTCTGGGGCTGCCAAGTATACCCCGTGTAGGCATCATGTATGGCTGAACTGTGTACACACATACCCACACATGGCAGACCCAACTGTAGGGCTCCACCACATCCACATGCATTCTGCACAGTCATGCCCAGTAAATGCACCGGCCCTTACACACACACATGATGTCATCCATTGGTACAGCCTATGCCCCTGGCAGACATATCACCCTGTGCATATGATGAAGCCTCTGCCGCATCACTGTCATCCACACCATCGGTGCACGGTTATGCAAATATATTCTGATGCACAGGGTGGACAAGATAGTGAGAGGTGTATATGATACCTGTGTACGCATAGCGTGTGATGTGTATGTTGCAGTGGTTGTGTATGACAAGTGACAGGTGCGTATGTGACGTGGGTTGTGTACTGTCATCATGCAGCAGACATACCATGTAGTGCAGGTGCAGCATGCATTGAGCTGTGTGCACGGTATGTGTGACGGTTACATGTGTAGCACCATGTTGGTTCTGTTAACCTGTATGCCTCATATGGTGTACTCGCATGTGCCTACTGGGAGCACTGTTATCAGTCCCCCACGTGTAGCTGTGGGTTACCCACAGGCACATCTGGCAATATCAGCATACCACATGTAAACCTGCCTGGACACCTACATAGGTACATAGGTGCATAGGTACATACTAGGCTATGTGCCCTACAGCATGTGTAAGCCTAGCCAGAGTGTGTGTGGCTTTCACCACCCCTTAGGATGAGGATACTATATCCATTGGTCTGCTGTCCCTCTGTCCAGCAGTGACACAGAGATGATTCCTGGGGCATACCTACGATCTCCCATCCACACATCAGGATTACTCTTGGACAGAGTCAGTGAGGGGCTCTGCTTCACAAGGGCTGGGAATCTGTTCCATGGTGTAGGGAGTCTCTGGGCGATGAACCTGTCCCTCCAGCACGTCCTATTTATATCCGTACTGAGGTTTGTGTCTGTTGCTCTCGTGCCTGTGGTTGTTTGGATCCTATGAGGTGGAGCATGTCCATGAAACCCAGGTTGGACATGGCCTTGTATGTCAGGCACAGATCACCTCGGAGCAGACGGTATGAGAATGTATAGAGCCAGAGTTCCCTCAGTCGGGCAGTGTGTGACATATGTTTCAGCCCCTTTATCCCTGTGTTGGGGAACGTTTGGGGTCCTTCCAACTGCTGCAGGTGTCGGGTTAGGTACATTCCGAATGGGGCGTTGTACCCAATCATTGGTCTGATGCGTGAAGAGTACAGGGGTACAATGACCTCCCCTGATCTGGATGTGAATCCCTTCATGACCAGGTGGGCAATGTGGAATGTCTTCCCAACCACATTGGCAATGTGAGTGTCAAGAGAGATTACCGACAAGTTGGGTCCACAGGTCCCTGATCACGTCAACTGTGTTTAATGGATTACCACCTATGTGGTAATTCGGGGTTAACTTGTCTTTCCCAAAGGGTAGGTCTATACTTTCCCTGGCATGTAGCTTCAGGCCATGGCTCTGGCACCAGTTATCCATTTCTATGAGACCTCAGGTGGATGTCTGTGTCTGATGGGGTGTTGATTATGGTGGCCGGTTTGCAGTCATCTGCATACCTTGTCTGCCACAATCCCCCTATGTTTGCATGCACGTCGAAAAGTTGAATGCCGAACAGGAGGGGGCCCAGGACTGAGCCCTGTGGGCCACCACTCGGGACCGGCTTGGAGTCTGACATGGCACCAGGAACACTAACCTTGTGGGTTCTGACCTTGATCTGGTTGGCAACCCATCGTGTGACATATGGCTCTACATCTATGCTGGTGAGCTTTTCTATGATGCCCGCGTGGGGTTTGCTTCGAACTCTGTCGCCAGGTTACGGTAGTCTGTGCGAACCGACGTACCCCCATCAATGGCCTTAGTGACTCTTCCGAACAGGTCGACCAGGTTCAGGAGGCAGGATCTGCCCTTGACTAAGCTGATGTGGGTATGTTCCAGTATTTGTCGGTCCCCAATGTCTTCATTTATGGGCTCCATTATGGTCCCCTCCATAGCTTTGCAGACAAGGCTCGTCAAGCTTATAGGGTGGTGATGTCCAGAGTCCGTAGGAGCACCACCTTGGTGGAGTGGGACCACAGTTGCCGTATGCCATCCATCGGGTACGTAGCCTGTAGTAAGGCTAAGATTAAACAGCAGCCTTATGTGCGAGTTGAGGTCCTCATTGAGGTTGTGTAGCACACAGCCGGGGACACCGTCCGGTCCCATTGATGCTGTGTTCTCTGCTTTACAGAGAGCAGCTCTCACCTGGGCATTCGAGATGTTTGGGAGGCTAGACTCTGGTGGGATAGATACCTCCCCTCTTGGGGGGGGAGGGAGGGTAGATATATGCACGGAACCTGTCTGCCAGTTTGTTGGCAATGTCTGTGGGTTCAATGATCATTGTACCATTCTGGACTAATTCCGAGCATAACTGTGAGCTTCCACCCATGTTCCTACCATAGCTAAGGAAGGCCTTATGGTTGTCTTATGTGTCCTTTGCAAGTCCTCTCCCACAGGCGGCCTTGGATGATTGTATGAGTGATTGTATGTTACCGCCAGTATTGATCAGTGATGCCTTCCCTGGTAGTGATATTGCTCTGTCATGTAGTAGCTTTCACCTCTTGTTGTACGGTTTGTTTATGGCTGGGGTCCACCAGACCGTGTGCCTGCCTTTGGTGGACAAGGTCCTGATGTTATTAGGGATTGCTTGATCCAGACATTCCTGGGGGTGCTCGTAGAAGGCATTTGTAAGGGTTTCAGCAGTGTGGCCTGTGTTTTCCACTGGCATGGAGGCCTTGTAGGGTACCACACCAGTCGTATGATGTGTGGGGTTCGCTGTGGAGAGGTCTTCACTGTGGTCTCCCTTGCCGGTGTTGGGGGCGGGATGCGGATCTCCAGTGGGATCACTATATGGTCTGACCTCACCGTTGAGGGATGTACATCCTGTGTGGAGCATGTCATCCCCATGTGTGATGATCAGGACTAGTATAGTTCCTCCCCTTGTGGGTATGGTGCATAGTTGTTCCACAGCATTCGGGTGTATGAACACCTGGAACCTTTGGTCTAGGGTGTTTGGTCCTGGGTAATGTTCCCGGTCTATGTATGGGTGGTTGATGTCACCCAATATGATGGTGTTGTGAGAGCATTCATACTCCCCAGTGTCTTCAGGAAGGCTGTGCGGGTCTCCTGGGTTTGGGAGGGTGGTCTGTAGCATGCAACAAACTGTAGGGCAGTCCTACCCATGGTTAATTGCACCTGGATGGTCCCCGCTGCTACGTGCATTTCCGCCAACCTGGAGGTGTGGGTATCCTTCATGGAAATGGAGACTCCCCCTCCTTCTGTGGTTCAGTCTGGGTTAGGGTCCTGAACGCGTGATATGAGGTATGACCTGATAGTGCTGGGGTGCTCTCAGGAGCCCTGAACCAGGTTTCAGTCACAGCACTGACATCGATGTCCTCCATACTGAGGAGGGCTTTTGAGGGTGTGCAGCTTGGGCGTATACTACTGGCATTGAGCAGTATTACTTTTAGTTTTTTCCAGGTTTGTAGTCTAGGGCAGTAGGTTTATCATTTCAGCCTTGCCTGCAGTGGGCACTGTGGGGGTGGCAGGAGCCTTTGCCAAACTCTTGAAGCCCAGGGGCGACAGGTGCAAGCCGTCCCTTGTGAAGGAGCGTGGCGTGTCAAGCATGTCATCCCAGGCAAGAGGACATTGGACCCCCTCAGACTGACACTGGTAATCAGGCCAATTATCAAGGATGATCATTCGGACTCAGTATTGTGGCATCATTCTTGATGAGGGTGGGATACTGCTCAGGGTCAGGGTCATGCTGGCCTGGGCTACACAATCTGAGAGCCCCTCTATGTCTCCTTTCATGTATCCCAGGGAGGTATGTCTCCGGTCGTTGACACCAGCATGGAGAATGAGCGCGTCATACTTGTACATGCTGCGGAGTGACCTGAGTGCTTGTGTTATGTGACGGATTCCAGCGCCCGATAGGCAGCCTACTGTGATCATTCCCTTGTTCAGTCTGGTGGGTGGGACGTCGGTGTGTCTGACTATGGCATCACCTATTACAAGTGTGTCTGGCATTGTGTGTGGCCTTAAGGACTGTGACTGTTTAGCACACTGACGTTGAGAACTATGTGTTGCATGTCCTATGTCTTGTGGAGGCAGTTGCTTGGGTGTCTGCTTTGGAGGCCTCAGTAGGTTCGGTACATGTTTTAACAGTGCCTCCGAGTATGTCTTTGTGTGGTTCATGTGTTTGTTTAGCATTTGTGATAGTTCCATGTGACACTAGGTTTGTGGTGTGCGTGGTGTCCTTCTCCTCCCGTTTGGTCTTGCCGGTCGTGGGTTGAGAGAGCTCAGCCTCCTGTCTGGCTATATAGTTGCATCTCTCACATGTATTTTGTTTAGTGGGGGAGGTGCGGGTTGTCCGTGTCCATGAGGCACCTGTAACATTGCCTCAGGATGCCCAGATTCACCAGCTGAACAGGAGAGGTCGCTAGCAATTGACCCTTCGACATGCCAGAGAACGTGAATGCGTTTGCTGTGTAACTGGGTCAGAAGGGACCTATAGGGAAGTGGGTGCTCAAGGGGATTCTAGGCTAGTGTTATACTCCGTCTAGTATACATGTACTTTACCTATGTAAGAATACTGTGGGAGCAGGTGCTAAGCTTTTGTGATAGAGAACAGACAGTTTAGATTGCAAGTAGAGAAGTTCTATGTGAAAACCTGTGGAGCACGGAGCCAGATATAGTGTAACGTTGTTTACACGGTACATGACACACATGTCCACACATATACTACACCTGACGCCTGTGGTCGGTGCCACAGGCTACGGTGGACAGAGACATCACATACATGGCATGACAAAGTACAGGTATGGTAACATTCTGCAGGTGTCGTACACAGCGTGCTGGCAACTGACCGCAGGTGTCACCTGTCAGCTGTGGTGCATGCTGTGCAGCAGTAGGATGCTGTACCGGTAGAGGAATATGTCCGCAATCGCGGGGTGTACACCACTATGGCGCACACCCTATTGTGTGCAGATGGGGACACCTGCCTGTGTGGTCAGCACCCTCACAATACAATGCCCCCACACTCCATGTCACAGGGGGCGGACTTGCACAGGTGGCCAGTATGGCTCACACCTATGGCATTGACAGGGTCGTACAATGCAGCACCAGTACGGGATGGTCACCCTGTGTGGTTAGTGACCGTTCACAACACTATATCTGCATACACCCTCACAACAGGCAGCAGACATACACACATGTTGACACACTCACATGGTGGTGACCACACATGTCTACACGGAGGGACGACGTGTTGCATGTACTGCACCATCCACATCCATGCACCCCACACTGAGGTATGTACAGATCTCTACCATGGTGTACAGTGATGTGTGGCACGTGGGACATAGTCCCCCCGATCTGTGGCATACATGGGCACACATTCCTGCACACATGTCGGTGCTGGGAATGCCACACCCGCTATATGGGATATGTGCAGGCGTGCAGCGGTATGTAGTGCATTATGCGTACCAACACTGTATCCGGCAGCTGTGCCAATGTATGCACTTGGGAGGTGGTAGGTGTTACAGTAGCCATGTGACATATGGTCGATGACATCTGACCGATGGGTATGCATTATGGCAGCACTGTCATGTAACGGCAACATAGCAGACTGTATGCACATGGCAGGGTAGGATGGTGTGTGACACACCTGTGACCACCACCTGCACACATGCATGTGGACAGGTGTTTAAACACATGATGTACACACATACCGCCATGCGTGCTGTTACTATGCCACCATATGGCCCCATGATGGGTATGCATGTGGTAGGGGGTTGCAACTATGTTATGGACATCGGACACCGCTCATGCATGGCTGCACCATGCACAGTACACGTGTCACATGTATCCCCTGTTGCCATGTGTGTATGCATCGCTACATTGTGACATGTGTGTCGACATACATGGAACATGGACTGTGGTATGGTATCACAGCTGTCACAGGCAAACTGTACAAGGGTATGTGTCCCAGTCAACACCGCTACACTCTGTAGGGGGAGCATACCACAGACATGTGTCCACCTTCCATTCATGTGTGTATTACCACGTACGCCATTGCTATGCATGTGGTACATCACAGGCTTCGTATGTGTCCTGTGTGCAGTCCATGCACACAGCCAGATAATCACATATATGACATATCCGGACTTTGTTTCACTGTGGTACAGCTGCAGTCATGTGTCATATCTGTGTCAGGCCCGTTGTATGTGTACAGTACACCTGTCCATGTATACCGATATGGGCGGACTACATCACACCTGTGGGATCATTGATAGCACATGTGTACTCTGCATGACGGGTGTACACCGCAATATAGACCTGTGGACATATGTCACATGCTGTTGCTGGACCGTGAGGCATACTGCTGCACCGATGACATGGTGCTGGCATGGCAGCTACAGTGTTCACTGCAGTGTGTACATGTTCAGCCTGCACCCGTGATGCCTGTGATGTCATCTGTGTGTGTACGTGTAACTGCATGTGTGTCCACCCTGTGCGTGTGTACGGGTTTACCTGGCCGTGACTTGCGGTGTGTACAAACCGTCTGCATGCCGGACGGCGCATAGCACATACTAAGTGTGTGAGCATGCCCGGGTTGCTGTTGTGTAGGTGGACACACACGACGGTCCACACTCTGCCCTTCCATGTTTCCACCCCACGTGTATGCATGTCTGCACTCTGCAGATTCTAAGTGTGTGAGCATGCCCAGTAAGCAGCTGTGTAGATGGACACACAGTACAGTGCACACCGCGCCCGTCTGTGAAGCTACCCCGTGTGCATGTATGTTTCCCCTTTGCAACTTCCACGTGTGTGAGCATGCCCGGGTTGCTGTTGTGTAGGTGGACACACACGATGGTCCACACTCTGCCCTTCCATGATTCCACCCCATGTGTATGCATGTCTGCACTCTGCAGATTCTAAGTGTGTGAGCATGCCCAGTAAGCAGCTGTGTAGATGGACACACAGTACAGTGCACACCGTGCCCGTCTGTGAAGATACCCCATGTGCATGCATGTTTCCCCTTTGCAACCGCCACATGTGTGAGCATGCCCGGGTTGCTGTTGTGTAGGTGGACACACTCGATGGTCCACACTCTGCCCTTCCATGATTCCACCCCATGTGTATGCATGTCTGCACTCTGCAGATTCTAAGTGTGTGAGCATGCCCAGTAAGCAGCTGTATAGATGGACACACAGTACAGTACACACCGCGCCCGTCTATGAAGATACCCCATGTGCATGCATGTTTCCCCTTTGCAACCGCCACATGTGTGAGCATGCCCAGGTTGCTGTTGTGTAGGTGGACACACTCGATGGTCCACACTCTGCCCTTCCATGATTCCACCCCATGTGTATGCATGTCTGCACTCTGCAGATTCTAAGTGTGTGAGCATGCCCAGTAAGTAGCTGAGTAGATGGACACACATTACAGTGCACACCGCGCCCGTCTGTGAAGATACCCCGTGTGCATGTATGTTTTCCCTTCACGACCGCTAGGTGTGAGGGCATGCCCAGTACACCATTCAGGGATACACAATACAGTCGGCACCAATGTCTGCTACTAGGCGTGTAGCCATGGCCAATGACATCCTGCATAGTCATGGTGGCTGTCCAGGTGAGTCATATGTGGTTGATATGCCACAATGGCTGCCTACATCATGCACACCGGTTGCCCTCTCATAGGGTATACTGTCTGTGGTGCATCCCGTATCCATGTTGTGATGTTGTGCTGCATAGTTAGTTGGTATTCCTGAGTGCAGCACTACCGTGTTACTGTACGCCCACCTTGGGATGGTAACATGCTGTGTGACTGCGCACTCTGTCTTCATTCCCTATCGGCTGCCTTGCCTCTGCAGATGATATCACCCTCCTAGGGGTATGCCTCCTGACAGTGCTGTGCTCAGTAATCTCGGTAGCACGTTCTGTAGATGCATCATGCTGTAGTGTGTTCATGTAGGTAGGCGTAGGTTCAACTACCGGCCCTTCCCCGTGTGTGTGTGTGAGGTGTGTGTGTGTTTCCAGCTACCTCTGCAGAGGGTCATGCTTTTAGACGCTTCGCAACACATACCTTGGCTATTGTCAGCTATTCCTTTATGGATGATGTCACCCACCTAGAAGTATACCTCTGACAGCGCTGTGCTCAGTAATCTCGGTAGCGCATTCTGTAAATGCATCATGCTGTAGTGTGTTCATGTAGGTAGGCGTAGGTTCAACTCCCGGCCCTTCCCCGTGTGTGTGTGTGTTTGCAGCTGCCTCTGCAGATGGTCATGCTTTTAGACGCTTCGCAACACATACCTTGGCTATTGTCAGCTATTCCTTTACGGATGATGTCACCCGCCTAGAAGTATGCCTCTGACAGCACTGTGCTCAGTAATCTCGGTAGCGCATTCTGTAAATGCATCATGCTGTAGTGTGTTCATGTAGGTAGGGGTAGGTTCAACTCCCGGCCCTTCCCCGTGTGTGTGTGTGTGTGTGTGTGTGTGTGTGTGTGTGTGTGTGTGTGTGTGTGTGTGTTTCCAGCTGCCTCTGCAGATGGTCATGCTTTTAGATGCTTCGCAACACATACCTTGGCTATTGTCAGCTATTCCTTTACGGATGATGTCACCCACCTAGAAGTATGCCTCTGACAATGCTGTGCTCAGTAATCTCGGTAGCGCGTTCTGTAAATGCATCATGCTGTAGTGTGTTCATGTAGGTAGGCGTAGGTTCAACTCCCGGCCCTTCCCTGTGTGTGTGTGTGTGTGTTTCCAGCTGCCTCTGCAGATGGTCATGCTTTTAGACGCCTCGCAACACATACCTTGGCTATTGTCAGCTATTCCTTTACGGATGATGTCACCCGCCTAGAAGTATGCCTCTGACAGCACTGTGCTCAGTAATCTCGGTAGCGCGTTCTGTAAATGCATCATGCTGTAGTGTGTTCATGTAGGTAGGTGTAGGTTCAACTCCCGGCCCTTCCCCGTGTGTGTGTGAGGTGTGTGTGTGTGTGTGTGTGTGTGTGTGTGTTTCCAGCTGCCTCTGCAGATGGTCATGCTTTTAGATGCTTCGCAACACATACCTTGGCTATTGTCAGCTATTCCTTTACGGATGATGTCACCCGCCTAGAAGTATGCCTCTGACAGCATTGTGCGCAGTAATCTCGGTAGCGCGTTCTGTAAATGCATCATGCTGTAGTGTGTTCATGTAGGTAGGCGTAGGTTCAACTCCCGTTCCTTCCCTCTGTGTGTGTGTGTGTGTGTTTCCAGCTGCCTCTGCAGATGGTCATGCTTTTAGAAGCTTCGCAACACATACCTTGGCTATTGTCAGCTATTCCTTTACTGATTATGTCACCCCCCCTAGAAGTATGCATCTGACAGCGCTGTGCTCAGTAATCTCGGTAGCGCGTTCTGTAAATGCATCATGCTGTAGTGTGTTCATGTAGGTAGGCATAGGTTCAACTCCCAGCCCTTCCCCTTGTGTGTGTGTGTGTGTGTGTGTGTGTGTGTGTGTGTGTGTGTGTGTGTGTGTGTTTACAGCTGCCCCTGGAGAGAGTAGTTCTTTTAGATGCTTCGCAACACATACCTTGGCTATCGGCGTCTATTCCTTTACGGATGTTGTCACCCACCTAGACGTATGCCTCTGACGGTGCTGTGTTCAGTGGTCCACATAGCGTGTTCCATACCTGTGTCATACTGTTGTGCGGTTGGGTAGGTGGGGGTAAGGTCAATCCCCATGCCTGCCAGCTGTGTGTGTGTGTCTATGCTCCCAGCCGCATGGGTTCATAGGTTATGGCTTTAGAGGTTCCGCAGAACACTTATATCCTGCCAACATCTCTGTGTTTGTGGATGGTGAGACGCAGCTCATGGACTGCCTGTGTGCCTGCTATGGTTGGCGACCTCCGTAGCGTGTTCTCCACGTGCGCCCTGCTGTGGTGTGGTGGGGTGGTGCTGTGTACGTTACACTCCCGGCCTTGCCACATGTGTCCGTCTGTATCTCTTTCGATGTATATATACATACTTATGTTATGCCCATAGTGCTGCGCTTGCATGGACAGCTGTCTGTCCCATGTATCGCATATTTGCACGGCTGACACATAGAACTGTGGTACGATGCATATCCACTCATTGTCCATGCAACGTCTGTATTCCGGCACGCCCTAGAGACATCTGCTGGATATCGTGGCAGACAGCTATCCTTGCTGTACTGACACTGTACCCGTGCACGCCATAAACCTTGTGTATCATTGCCTGTTTATGGTGTGTGTATGTCTATCTGAGCTGTGTGCATGGTCGTGTGTATGTCCCGCTATAGCCGTCTGTGCAGGTGTCGCCACTATGGGTAATCCTTGTAGACCGCTGTTTCATGTGCACTTCAGCACATACCTGCGGACCGTACTACCCCTCCTACGGCAGCACGGGAGCGGCCTTAGATCAACCGCTGCCCTAGGCGATAGGGCTCCATGGTGCCCACCACCACAACACATGGTGCCCCCATCCTGGTGTACCTACATGACATAACTACTGGAAAGGTGGCCCTGCTAGTGCCGCGCCCTAGGCAGCCGCCGGGTTGGCCTATGCCTAAGGCCGGCTATGAGCACATCCCATCATTTTGGAGTGGATCCTAGTGTTTCCACACACATGTATCTGTGTCTGTTCATAGCACTCCACCTCAGGGGACATATATCTCGACACGGCCTTAGGAGATAGTGGGACACTGGGGGCCAGACATTTCATGTTTCTCTTGGAAACATTGATAGTGGGCAGAGTGATATGTTATGCATGCGTATGGCATTTCCGTCAGATGTGGTGTCTTCCTCGCATGTTTGTCGTTGTGTCCTGTCGTCAGATATCATGTGGCCGCCGGACTGCTTCTGTTACGTGGAACACAGCGGACATATGAGGCAGACCTCTACTCAGTCTGCGTACATCTGTGCAGTTGCAGGGTATGTGACTACTACAACATGCCTACTGTCTGCCTACAATACACACACAGTGTGTGGCGGCATGACAGACCACATGGCATTACTTTGTATTTGCACGGCACACCCATGCAGACAGTTGTGTTCCTCACACAGGTCTACATATGCTTATCCACACTACTTGTTCTTTCCTGTACCATATGTGTGCGTCGTATTTGCACTTCCCGTCGGTGGCGGGGCTCACGTACAGCTATGGGGGCCTGACATTTGTTATGTTGACACTTCATGGCACACTGGGGGACACGTCACCTTTGTGTCTGCTTACCTTCCACATTGACCTTCGCGGGGCATACGTTGTCATCCACAGTTACCGGGGTAGGACATATGCATGTTTGCACATTTGTCCTGCTGTCTTTCTTCCCACCTGTCCACCTAGGATCACCGGTTCAGTACATGTATTCTGGACAGGTAGCTCCTGCATACCCTGACCTGTTGTCATTATGTGTAAACACCCTGACGTTCGGCCATTGCCCTTGTTATGTTTCACATAGTGCTGTGCCTTCCTAGCTGATTGCTGCCTAAGCATTCCGGACTGTGCGGTGGATGATAGTTGATAAGGTCCCCCCCTCTGGGATTAAAATCTAGCCTATGTAAAACACTGCATTTAAAAGTATGCCTAGAACCCAAATCCTTATGATGTTTGGCCAAAGCATTAAATGCAGAGCCTATTCTGATGTGATAGACATGCTCCCTAACACGTTCTTTCAGTGACCTATTGGTTTTGCCAATATAGCTTGCGGAGCATGCCACACATCTAGCCAGATATATAACATTCTTACTAGTGCAATTTGTTAAAGTGTTAAAATGAAAAGTTTGTTTCGTGGTAGGGTGTACGAAAAGAGTTCCATCTTGGATATGTACACATTGGTTGCATTTACCACATGGTACAGTGTTAATTCCAGGTGTATCCATACTTTTCCTTGCCAAAGTGTTTTTAGGTTTACATAACTACCTTTTGAGATTTGGTTTGTTCTTGAAGAATACATTGGGGCTCGGGCCTACAATCTTACTAATATCATTATCCAGATGTAAAATATCCCAGTGTTTAACCGAGAATTGTTTTAACTGTACGGCATCTTTCGTGAAAAACATGGGGGCCCTAAGGTCAACCGTTGTGGGTGTCTGACTAATATCAGATGTACTAATAAACTCTGGAAGATAGGGTTTTGCTATTGTACCTCTTGATTCATTAACTTCCAATATTGTCTGTTCAACCTTCTCTATGTTATAACCTCTTTGTGTGAACTTAGCTCTCAATCCATCCAGCTCTTTCTTATAACCTTCAGCTGTCGGATTGAGTCTAGATGCCCTCATTATTTGTCCTTTCATCAAATTATTAAAGACAAACTTAGGGTGCATACTGTGTCTGTGAAGTAATGTATACCTATGGCAAAGTTTCCTATGTATAGAGGTATTGTGTAGGCCATGACTAAGCCTATTAATGGCGACATCTAAATAGGAAATCTCACTCACAGAAGAATTCAATGTTAATTTCGCGAAATTATTAGAATTATTCATGCTTTCAACGAGTTCCAGGAGTGTATATACATCAGTAAGCCAAATGAAAAAAAGGTCATCTACAAACCTCCGATATATGCCTACAATCTCTGGAAAAAATCTAGCTTAAAAAGAACTTTTTCCTCCCAGCAGGCCATCACTAGGTTGGTGTAGCTATTGGCACAGGCAGTGCCCATAGCTACACCATCCCTCTGTAGGAAAATCTCTTCTCCAAACATAAAGATATTCAACAGAATAGTTTCTAAGAAAAGTGCTAACAAATAAATTCTCTCAGATGAATAATCAGAGTGATTACGTATGTATTCCTGTATAAAATGTATCCCTATATCATTGGGGATAACAGTACACAGACTAACTACGTCTGAAGTGACCAGTATGTATTGTGAGTTATCATCCAGTTGACTAGTATACGCATATAAGTCAAGTAAGAATTGCTTACTGTCTCTCAGAATGGTAATACAGCAAACCTTGAGTCCTGGTCTTCTTCAAAAATGACTTTAATGAACATAAACCAGACCAAAACAGACGATGAAAGACGATACACTCCGCAGTCCAAACATACTGAGCGCTTTCACCCACTAACATGGGGCATCATCAGAGTACAAATGCTTTGGCCAAACATCATAAGGATTTGGGTTCTAGGCATACTTTTAAATTCAGTGTTTTACAAAGGCTAGATTTTAATCCCAGAGGGGGGGACCTTATCAACTATACTTTAGAATGCGAATTGAGATGGATTATTGGGTGGAGAGCTGACCAAACACCAGGGTTGAATGATGAAGCACAGATTAAGCCTCTTTTGAGAAGCAGGAGACTTAAACCCAAATAACAGGAATGTAGTTTAGGTACAGCTATACATTTAACACCTATTAGTCCACTCTTTCAGTTGTTTACCACTGTTTTACACTGATATAATATACATATTTTTTATATATATTGTTATATTTATAATTGATGAAAATTAGGCATAGTACAATATAATATAATACATGTTTTAATAAGATGTTTTTAAAGATGTTAATATATGTGTGAGTATTTAACATTGAGTTTGCGCTTTATATGCTGGGGTTAATTGTTCATTGTTTGATGAGAAATTGACCAATGAAAATGTAAGGAGGGATATTTAAATCCTGAATGCTTTTATGTTATGTATAAGTCTGAAGGAGCCTACGGGTGAAAGCGCTTACTTGTGTATAAAGGAACCTTTTTATACCATTTGGGCACTGTCCTGGACTATTTCTACGTTGACTGTTTCATCTACCTATGTGTTTTTTGGATTGTGTGCCATAAGGTGCCAGCGGTTATTTTATGTTGATTAGGTGTAATCCATGGTCAATTGACATTAATCATATTAATTCATTAAAGGATCTTCTTTATAAGTGGGAGTGGCATAGTTTAACCATCCTATGACCTTTCTAGTTGAAGTTGTTAGTGAGCCATTAGTATGTGTTCCACAGGTCGCCCATTTGTTCCGCATTATGGAAGCGAGTGATCCCCATTTTGGTGATGGCAGATTGAGAGCTGTGTACGCCCGGTATTACGCGACGGTCTGACTTTGTATGGGGAATTTCTAATGTAGTCCCTATCTGTATTTCCTGTGCTATGCCTTACTGCAGCTGTGTAATTCTGCCAGGTTTCCAGTTATGGGTGCCATCTTGGTCGTACGCGTGTCCATCCATGGGAATCGCCTACTGGACACTGATATAGGGCTGTACACATTTCACACCTGCTTTCAGCATTATCCGGTGGATGCTTTGCATCATTAGTGGGGAGTAAGGCATGTGCTATACCCACATCCCTCCCAGGCGGGCCAACGGATTATCTGCCAAACAACACCGAGCCCCATTTCTGCATACCCAGGATCCCATGGCTGCAACCCTCGACGGTACACATTACACATCCTTCATGTGTGCGGGACTGGGATGTGGACGCACTTCTATGGACTCGACAATCTGGGGATTTCTGTTCATATGTCCTGCATTTCATGGACATGTGTCATCAACCTTAAACACGCTGGTGGTGCATATGTCTAGCTGTGCCGTAGTCACGGCTGTCACTTCTTTTGCGTCGATCGCAGCTGGTATTGCAAATGGAGCAATTTTTGGAGTCCTACAATGGACACCAGTGTGCATATGTAAAGTGTAGAACTTGTTGGACTGTCACCATCTGGCCAGTGGTTTTGACTGATGCTGTATGTTCCCCATTCGCGGATGTCTGTTTGACTACCCATATTATGTATTACTTGGCATATCTATATCCATGTACCAGTAAGCAGAAATACAGCAAACCTTGAGTCCTGGTCATCTTCATAAAAGACATTAATGAACATAAACCAGACCAAAACAGACGATGACAAAAACGATACACTCCACAGTCCAAAGATACTGAGCGCTTTCACCCACTAACATGGGGCATCATCAGAGTACAAAATACATTAGATAGCCATCCCTTATATACTTCCTTCAGTCAGTTTAAAGACAATTAATCAATAAACTTGCTCATATTTAAGTAGCCAGTACTTCAAGTCTTAAAGATAAAGTGACATATAAAAATCAGTGTTGCATACATAACTTAATGGAAACATTAATACAACAACAATGTGTTAATATAAATACAACATTGGTCAATACAATCAGTAAATTGAAACATAATTGATAATTGTTGTGAGTAAATCTTAGAATGTAGTGTGTTGATAATGATATTATGTATATTAATGTGTATAATTGTTGTATTAAGATTCCAAATCATTGAATAAATAAGTACAATTAAATACATATTTTGTATAAATATAAATGTAAATAAGAGTCACAATGTTAAATATAAATATGACTGTATATAAATATATAAATATGATATGAAATAAACTGTAGTTGTTTACATCTTGTTTTCGAGTGACATATCTATGTCCATGTGTCATATATACGGGCCGTCGGACTGTTGTGTGTAGATATATACATGTGAACCCCTCGTTTCATACCTTGCTTTGTTACTGTCTGTGGATTACCTGTGTACGCACATCTATTACCATACCATACCTTTCCACTGTACAGGTTCTGGCAGGGTGTATGGCTCGTTGGCCCTTAATCTTGCTGTGTGTTTCATTGACCTGTGTCTATCTGGCAATTCGCTGGCGTGTCATGTGAGACCTTCTTGATTCTATAGGGACCTGATCCCATAATTGTGACGTGCTTCCAGTGGCCATATATTTCTCTGTCGTCTGGGATCTGTATGTAACCAGTCCTTTCAGGACACTTTCTATTGTTGTTCTTTTTTGGTTACATATATGAGTACTTTGGTATGTTGTGCTATTATTGTGTGTGGAGCATTTCTCAACGGGCCTCTGCTGACACTGGACATATATCCAGCTAGCCTAGCCTGGTCAACAAGTGTGAGCCAACTAAACACAATTCGTACGGTGGCACCTTCTGACAAGTGGGTCGGGTTACAGATGCATAACCGTTGTCAATCCCTACTACTAACACACACGTTATTCTATCCACATTCTATGTTTGTCTTATCACATAGCATGTGTTTCTCAGTATTTCTACTGGTACTTTAGATGGCATTGTCCGATTCCATACTTTCAGAGGCTGACAGTTTTGAGACATGTATAACTAACGTGGAGGACACAGCATTAACTTTCTCTGCTGTGAGCGGATCACACACGCACACGCGCACTTGCATTTCCTAATTGTGGGTTACACGCAGGCGCACATGCATATCCGTATTCTAGTTACATATGTTTACTGGGTCTGTGTGGTTACGTGGTCTGTATTAGTTGTGATTGTTCCGGTAACATATCTCTGATCCGGTTGATGGACGTGTGCGGAACACACTTTCACCTTTACACATGTAACTGTCTTTGCGGCATGGACGCATTACGTACACATTCACATTTATATGTTCTATAGTCGTAATTCAAACGGGACTACATTCACATTTGCCGATTGCTGTGACCACTACACGTTAGCTGTTCTGTCTCATTTATATGCATACCCATGGTACTTAGCTACATTAACATACCCCCCCACCCCCCCGCACTCACGTACATCACAGGCATCCATTCTCCTGCTGGGAAAAGTGCGGTACTACATGTTACACATTCCTTATTCCCTACCGCTCATGGCCCAGGATGCATATGTCATGACCGCAGGGATATTCAGATCACAGGGGCTTATAGCCCCTACGCATACAGGCCTTCAATTGTCAGGGTGTTCCTGTGGTGCTTTGGGTTTGGTCTTGTCCACCTAGTGTACGGAACTGCCCTGACCGTGTACGAATGTCAGACGAGTCACATGGGCACGGTTTGTCCGTGTCTATGATACTATATCCCCCCCCCATTATTCCTAACCGTGCGTGCTGATTGGCCGGCGTGCCCGTTGTAGATCGTGTTATAGTAATTGCACACGGTCTGGTCGACCGGACCTATTTCCATTACTATACCTCGGTATTTATAACCTGTCTCGCTATGTTACATGGGTTTAACATTGCGTGATAGCTTTCACTGAGCCACGGACATGTCCGTTGCTTACTTTGGGGCAGTCCCGCTCTGCTACACACATTTAACATGGCGGAACAGGTTGAACAGCACAGCAACGGGGACATCGGGCTCTCCGTCGCTGTTTTGTATTGAATCGCTATGTTGACTTTGTTTCACATAGCGAGACAGTGTCGACATTGGCAACGGACATCTCTCGCAGTACGTCCGCACCACTGTGGGTGCCGTATGTCTGCGGATGGGTGGCGGACAGGCATTATGCTGTGCCATTATGTCTGGGAATATATGGTTTCTTTCCGTAAATGATATGGCATACTAGCAATGACCCGCGTCTGGGTGTGGGTACTGCTGTATTTACCCACGGTTGCCTTTGTGTGGTCCCTCGGGCATCGGTCTCGGGACCGCACCACGTCTACTGTGGGTATATCTAGCATTACCCACATCCGGGCGTGGGTTATTGCTATGATATTCCGTGTGTACGGACACGTGTGTTTGGACAACCTACAATAGCTTCTACTATTGGCATACAATGCTGTGGGTGGTGCCGGTTACCATACATATGCCTTTCTCAAAAGCCGACTTCACACTTCTAAAAACTAGTGTGGTCTCCTTTAAGGCCCCTGAGCCGGTGGTAAACATTACTCAAACCGCTGGATCACTTACAAATGCCTTCTACCAGCACCTACAGGACTGCATGGATCAGTCAATCCCAAACAAAACTAAGACTCTTTGTACCAAAGGCAAGCGTCCAGTCTGGTGGACCCCAGCCATAAACAAGCTCTACAACAAAAGAAGGAAGCTACTACAAGATAGAGCAAAATCCTTGAAAAGTAAGACACCCTTGCTCATTATAAGTAAAAAACTAAGAGCTCTCATAAAATCATCCAAGGCAAATTCTGAGAGAAAAATCGCCAAGGACTCAAAAGACAATCAAAGGCCTTCTTTAGCTATGTTAGAAACCTAGGAGGAAACTCCCAGATATGCTCAGAATTAGTTGAAAATGATGTGAAGACTACTGAACCTACACACATTGCCAACATACTGGCTGACAGGTTAAGTGCAAACTCCCCCCCCTCCCCCCCAAAAGGAGAGATATCTATACCAGAGGATTGTAGCCCCCCAAACATCTCTAACGCCCAGGTGAGAACTGCTCTCTCCAAGGCAAAAAACACAGCATCCATGGGACCGGATGGTGTCCCCGGCTGTGTACTCCACGAACTCAATGAGGAATTAAACCCGCAGTTAGGACAGCTGTTTAATCTTTGCCTCACCTCAGGATACGTACCCAAGGAGTGGCGCAAGGCGACTGTGGTCCCACTTCACAAGGGCGGTGCCTCCACTGACCCTGGGAATTACCATCCCATTAGCTTGACAAGCCTTATCTGCAAAGCCATGGAGAGGATCATAATGGAACTCATAAATAAAGACATAGGGAACTTGCAGACTTTGGATCCAACCCAGTTTGGCTTTGTCAAAGGCAGATCATGCCTTTTAAACTTGGTTGACTTTTTCGAAACAGTCACCAAGGCCATTGATGAGGGTAAGGCAGTGCATACAGCCTACCTCAACCTGGCAAAGGCCTTTGACACAATACCCCACTCAGGTATCATCGAAAAACTTATCAGCTTGAATGTAAACCCATACATCACAAGATGGGTTGCAAACTGGCTAAGTGACAGAACCCACAGGGTCAGAGTTGTTGACGCCATGTCAGACTCAAAGCCGGTCACAAGTGGTGTCACACAGGGCTCAGTCCTGGGTCCACTCTTGTTCGGCATCTACTTTTCCGAAGTACAAGCAAACACAGGAGGGTTATGGCTGACAAAGTTTGCAGATGACTGCGAACTGGGCGCCATAGTCGAAAACACATCTGACACAGATATCCTTCAGAAGGGCCTCACAGAAATGAATAACTGGTGCCAGAGACATGGCCTAAAGCTAAACGCCAAGAAATGCATAGTCATACCCTTCGGGAAAAACAAGGTTACCCCTAGCTACCATATAGGTGGCAATCCACTGAGCACAGGAGAAGTTATCAAGGATCTGGGGACCCAGGTTGACAGTAACCTTTCGTTTGACACTCACGTTGCTAAAGTAGTTAGGAAGACCTTCTACATTGCCCACCTGATCATAAAGGGATTCACATCTAGATCAAGGGAGGTCATCGTCCCCCTGTACTCATCACTCATTAGACCTATGATTGAGTACAATGCCCCATTCGGAATGTATCTGACCCGACACCTGCAGCAGCTGGAAAGGCCCCAAAAGTTCCTCACCAAAAGGATAAAGGGTCTCAAAAATATTTCTTATGCTGCCCGACTGAAAGAACTCCAGCTCTATTCAGTCGCATACCGCTTGCTCAGAGGTGACCTGTGCCTGACATACAAGGCCATGTCAAACCCAGATTTGATGAATATGCTTCAACTCAAAAAATCTAGATCCCTCAGAACCACAAGGGCGGGAGACATAAACCTTGACATGGTCATTAATAGAACGTGCTGGAGGGACAGATTCATCACCCAGAGACTCCCTATGCTGTGGAACAAAATCCCGGTACATGTGAGGCAGAGCACCTCGCTGGCCTTGTTCAAGAGGAATCTTGACCAATGGATGGGAGATCGCAGATATACCCCAGGGATTACTTCAGTGTCACTGCTTGACAGAGGTACAGCAAAATAATAGGCATAGTTTTCTTCAGACTAAAGGGGTGGCGAAGGCCACATAACTATGGGCTAGGCTTATAAATGCCCTTGGGCAGATAGCCTAGTATGAACCTATGAACCTATGAACCTATGTTCTGCGTTTGTCCCATTCACACTTGTCTATCCCCTGTCCTCATTTGTACGTGGATATTTCTGTGGCACATGATTGAACTATGTATTACCTGCAGGTATGCTGTGTACAGTGCACATATGTCACGGTTGATTACAGTGTATCTGTGTACCTACCTCTGTGATACTGAGGACTACCACACATCCTTCGCAGCATTACATGCGTATGTCCATACTATTATTCGGTGGCCTGTGGGGGGTTGTCAGAGCGACGGTTACACGTGTCCCTGTTTGTGCACACATCATGGTGGTCTTTGACCGGCCTCCGTTGCTATCGTGGGATGGACGGTGGTGTTGCTGTGTGTTTGGGTTGTGTTTCCACTGCCGATACGTCAGTGGGGGGGTGGGGTTGGCACATGTTCCTCTTTGCAGGGGGCCCCATCCTGGACATTTGTGTCATGCGTCGACACTTGGCACATGCCATATGTCCTGTGATATTCCCACATTCGTGTATGCCTTCCTGCATTACTACTGCGTGTTACTGGCAGTTTGTATCTGGTACGCATGGCTATTATGTTGGATAGCTTAGGCTATTCCCATCATATGACATACCCATTCATCCGGGCATATACGTGTTATTCATTCCTTTGCATTGGCCGTGGGTGTTTGGCCATCCGGCACCACTATTATCTACGTGTGATGTCCCACCTTCACCTTCTGTGCATGTGGCACCCTGTTGGGGTGTCCTGCTTGGTGGGCAGATGTTCCGCCCTATGTGTTGTGTTTGACATGTCTGCATAGCTAATCATCGGTACAGTGGCTGCACATACTGCTTTGTCCAGATGTGTACAGTTATGGACACCGTGGCGTGTGAACGCCTATGGGGTTTCGACAGGTCTGTACCACATGCGGGATGTACACATTCTGCCGACACATTCACATGCGGCCATTTGGATATCAGTACCTGAGGTGGGATGTTGACATGTGGGGTACATATTTGCACGCGTGGCACTGCCTAGGACAATACTTCATACTCCATTTGAGGTATACCCACTGTGTGTAAGTGTGCAGCTGCGCAAGGCTGCTAGCTGGATTGGGTGGACGGTCGTACATGGGTGCGGGTTACGTGCTATGACGGGGCTGTTGTGTATTACATTTGCATGCATGGGTTCTGCTTCTGGATATTCCGCTTGCATCGCCATCCTATGTGTATCACGGCAGATGCGTTGCTGGCTCTAGTACATGTTGCTATGCACATGTTTGTCTGTGTTTAGGGTATCTGGTTTCTTTCTGGTTGTTATATAGACACGGCTGCCCAGCTGTATACTCTCACTACCACTGTGGAACTGCTGGTGACCATGCCCATGGGGCTACTCGTGTGTAGGTGCGGCGTGCTGACATGCTGCAGTACACTTTCACTGGGTATGCCCACTGACAGTGCATTGCATGACGGACACGGTATTACGCGTATCCTTTGTTCCTTGGACGGGTACAATTTGGACTTCGTGGGTTTATGTTTGGTTCTCCGTTTTGTGTAGAAGGATACTATGTTGCATACTCTGCGTACGGACACTGGTTGGTGCGGTTACTATTGCAGGCGGCCTGTGACAGTCAGCACTTTAGGTTGCTCCTCGCCTGCCGGCTTGGCCACGCCTACGGGCGCATCCTACTTGGGCTCGCGCACGTGCCCTCTGCACGTGGTTGTGGTTGCGGCGCACACTCATTACTATGCATGTGGCGCTGCTACGCCGGTTATACACTGCACTGTCGGCGCAAGCCTTACACCGGCCTTGCGCCGAGCTTCATGAATCCGGGGGATAGTGCTGTATACCAGGTTGCCAGAAAATACATTTTGTAATATTTCTTACAGTACTCTCAACAATGGAATTAAATGAGCTAAAAAAATATTTATTTATTCATTTGACATTTGTTGACTGGGATAGTCAGACTGAGCTATTGCCCTTGTTCAGCAGAGGTCCAGGGAGATAAGTTCCACAAACATAACAGTAGTTTAACACACTAACAAATGCAGAGAATTAATAGCCTATTAAAAAGACAAACGTGAATGTTATTTACAGGAAGCATTCATGTGTACAATAGGAAAACCTGATAGTTGATTTAGAACAAGCTTTGTATGCAGAGGCTGTGTCCTGAGTAAAATACAAGTCTTTGTCACCTGGTACTTTAGTAACATTTTTGATGCCATAAAGATAGAAAGTAAAGTAGCAGGTTAGTCTGCTCTGGAAGTGCCCCGAGTATCGTAAAACAGGAGGTCATCAGATTCTGTAGGAGTAATTAAGTATCATGTAGGGATTCTTAGAGAAAAATACACGGGCCTGAATGGAGAGATGATAAAGGGGTCCGAATGGAGAAATGATAAGTCAGCAAGCTATGGAAAATAATATTGCTGAAACTGAATTCATCCTCAAGTCTTAGTGAATTCCTTCATGAGGTAGACCATCTTTTGTACAAAATCTCAGAAAGATGGCACTAATATATAGACTGTATTTTATATAGCATATATCATGGACAGAAGTAGGTCAAAAATTAAAAATGATAGCTGGGTGCGCAAGACCCAGGATACAAAAAAGTGCCCAATCCTGGTAGACACAGTGGTGCCAAGACTGGAAAAAAATAGTGTAGAATCCTCAAAATACCAAAACATTCCTACAGTGAGGCCAAGTCTAGAGGGAGGATGGCACCCACCTGTTGTAGAAGGAAGTAGCAGTCCACAAAAATCACAAAAATTGATAGGCCAAATAAGAGCCATAATGACGATAGAGTGGATTACTGAGAATAAGAAAGAACTTTTGTATCATTACTGTTAAAACAAAAAGTGAGAAGGTCACACAGAAAACACAATCAGTAAAAGCAAAATGAAAACTCCAGCCAAGCCAGAACTTCCACTGATTGACATCTCAAACCTCCTGTATCAGAGGGCAATAGACAATTTCAGCCATAGTGGACATCAGCTAGGTATAACAGCCCTGTGTTTCTTATGCTTAGTCAAACACTCTGCTTGTGCTGTTCTGATGAGGTCATAACAAGGCCAAAATATGCATATCCACAGCTAGTGGGCTTTGGCTTTATTGGCCTGAAATTGTCCATTAAAACAACGTAAAAAAAAAAAGTCATGGGCATTCAGAATCACCATATAGCTGAAACATCTGATGTTGATAAGGGTCATTTGCATATATCCCATGGGCCTCTGATACAGGAGGTTTGAGAGGTCACTCAGTGGAAGTTGTAGCTTAGCTTTTATTGTTACTATTATGTAAAAAGCCCAGAATTTCCAGACACAATATAAACAAAAAGATTAAGAGAGGAAAGAAAAATACTTCCGCAGGAAAAACTGTCAAGCTTAAAATAAAAAATTCTGTTCACTAATGCAACAGATTTGTGAAAAACATTATATAAACCAAGAAACTTTGAGCTGTTTGGAAAAAGAAATATCTGAGGAAGTGCAAAAATATAAACAACAAAACCTAGAGATTTTTGAAAAGTATAAAGAAGAAATACAGACATAGAAAAGAAAGAGAGATTTCATACTGTGCAATATTTATGCAAAGTCGAAAGCCAAATTAATCAGTACAAAAAAAGCAGCCTCAAAGATATTTGAAGAGAAATACAGGCAAAGGCAGCCAGATATGGAAAATATTGCAATAAAAATAATATCACAAAGACGCAAAAAAGGAATGTAGAAAAGAAGATCAGTAAAGTAGAAGTTAAAAAAAAAATAGAAGCTGAAGTTATGGAGTCCCTGCAAAGTGAAGGATTTGGTGCAGAAGGTCTAACATAGGTTACATCACATCATGATGAAATGAGTCCCCAAAGTAAGGAGAAACAGAAAGATCAGGAGACATCTGAAGAAGAAATGTGGACATGGGAAAGAAAAAGAGATTTAATATGGTGTAATATTTATGCAATGGAGAAAGCAAAACGAATCAAGACAAAAAGAGCAGCACCAAAGATATGTGAAGAGGAATACAAGCAAAGGAATCCAGACATGAAAAACTTTACAATAAAAAAATAAGACAAAGAAGAAAAGTAGATAAGAAGATTAGTAATTAATTAAGAAGTTAAAGAAATAGAAACTGAGGTTATGGAGCACCTGTGAAGTGAATGATTCAGTATAGAAAATCTAACTCAGAAAGCACCACAGCAAGATGGAGCAATGGGCATCCAAAGTAAGGAGAAACAAGTGGAACAGGAAGTGACTGGTCAGTTGCCATATGAAAATATTTTGGATCCTTCTACAGGAAACCAGTATAAATGTTCACTTGAATCTGAACAGCAAGGAATGAAACAGAAAACTGTCACAACTCTGTTGCAGTCAAAGATGAGGAGTGATAGGCCAGTGAGTTCCCATATGACAGAGCAACAGATGACACAGGATGAAATTGAAGAGAATGTGCCACAGGAAGATGCTATAGAACTTTATATATAATGTCTGCAGGAAATGGAGAACAAAAAATGTGCCCTCAGTTTAGAAGAAAATGAGCTAAGAGAAGAGTTGCTTGATTTGATAAAGATAGACTTATTAAGATCAATGAAAGAAATAGACTGCAGAAGGTCAATAAAACAAAAATAGTCAGAAGTTTAATAAAACAAATGAACACAGTAATTAGGACTGTGCATAGAGATCCATGCATTATAACATAAGTAAACAGGATATATTACTGTACAGCTAAATTAATAACAGATACAATTCTGCCACAAGAACATAAGGTAGTATGAGAAAGGAAGAGGAGAAATCGAATATAGAAAAAACTATAAAGCAATTAAGACAGGAAATGTCATTGTTAGAAGAGTATAGAAGAGGGAACAGATCAACAAAAATACTTAGAAATATAGCTGTGATAAAAGTAATGCACAGTATTATAACAGATGAAGATTTATCATGCACTATTGCAAATAATAAACTAAAAATATCAGCACAGGCAGAAAAACTTAGAAGATACACGGATAAATATACAGGAAAATTACAACATAAGCAATTTATTGATGACCCAAAAAGTTTTATAGAGAATTGGGAAACAAAGTAAAAGGAACTGAAAGATGACCAAAAAAAGAAGAAATACATATATTTGGAGAAGCATTTATGAAGATTCTTTGGAACATAACAAAGACGCTAAATGGACAGAAGAATTAAAAGAAGGAATAAGAAGTTGAAAGGTACAGGATATAAAATGGGATGAAGTAACAGCCAATGAAATTGAAACAAAGTTAAGAAAAGCCTTTAACTGGGAAATCCCAGACCCAGATGCAGTACCTAACTTCTGGTTCAAAGTATTAACATCTTTACATGAAGATTTAGCCATGTGTAAAAACTATTTATATGTGCACCCTGAACATACAGTGATCTGGCTAACAACAGGAAAAACAATGCTCCTACTTAAGAGTGAACCTGTAAGCTACCCTAACAATTACAGACCAATAGCTTGCCTTCCGATGACGTATAAACTATACACTGGAATTGATGCTGACAGAGTTTATAGCCATTTAGAAGAAAACTCAATTATGGCAGTAGAACAAAAGGGCAATAACAGAACGTCAGATGGAACAATGGATCATTTGTTGTTAAATGAAGTCACACTGGAGATCTGTAAAAAGGAGAATACTACAAAAAAAATGTAACAGTATCCCACATTCCTAGATAAAAGAGTGCTTAAAATGTATAAGATACACCCTACACTGATAAACTACATCACAGCAACCATGAAACAGTGGCAAGCCAATTTGCAGTTAGGCCATGATGAAGAGCAAATTATTATTCCAGGGATAAAAATCCAAAGGGGGATATTCCAGGGTGACTCTCTGTCACCATTGCTCTTTTGCCTTGCCCTTAACTCATTAAGCTGTCTGCTTAACAGATTAAGTCATGGCTATAATTTGACTCCCAGAAAGCAATAAAGTTTAAAGACTTCTCGTCTTCTCTTTGTCAATGATTTAAAACTGAATAGCTCATCAGATGAAGAACTGAAAGCACAACTGCAAGTAGTCAAAACTTTTTCAGATGATATAAGGATGTCATTTGGTCTTGATAAATGTGCAAAAGCAACCTTTAAAGCAGTAAAGTTGCAGCACTAAGAAAACATAATTTTGGGACAAGGAATGTGATATAAAAGTACTTGAGCAAGAGGAAGTTTATAAATATTTGGGAATTGATGAAGGATCAACAATAAAACATGAGCAATAGTTTAGTAAGGAATATTTTAGAAGACTTAAATTAATCCTGAAAACAGCATTAACATCTAGGAACAAAATTCAAGCTATAAACCAATTTGCTCTTCCTGTCCTAACTTACAGTTTTGGAGTGATTACTAGCCCCAAAAGATGTTGGGTCTTATAAAAAATAATCTACAATCATATTTAGATATGTTACCAATACATGTAACTCTGTAGAAATTGCAGTGAGAGTCATTACTGGGCACATTGTGGGTGCTGCAAAGAGCACTTCTGGCAGACATCAAAGATTGAAACAATATTAATTTCATGAACTTTAATCATACTTTGACTTAGAAATGTGGTCCATTCCCATCATGGTATTAGAAACTCAAAAGATTTGGAGAAATTACAAAAAGAAATAGATGCTGTAGACAGGGGTGATATAAGGTTAAGAAGAGGTTTAAAGAAACAGTGATGGGTAAAGAAGTTTAGGGAGAAAGGATGAGAGACGTAAGCAAGGAGAAGTGAGGATTTTTCAGGTGTTGAAGTAGAGAGAGGGGGTGTTATCGGAGTCAGGGATGGAAGATAGGCACAGTGGAGATGCTGTTAAGAGGTTCAAGGAGGATGTTTACAGGGGCAAATAAAACCAATATGTTTTTACAATGGTTTACTGATAGGAACATTGGAACACTAGGCAAGTGATCACTGGGTCCATGAGATGCATCACCATATACTAATAATTATAAGCAAACTCAATTAAAAGCCATTGCCACCCTTTCTCATTACTTAGTCATGCTCACCTCTCATTTAAGTAAGCTAATATGTGATAAATCTGGGCTAAATTTGTTTCTGTATATCCAATCGGCAAGGGTAGTATTTTGTCTGACCTGTAGTGGTCAGTTATTCCGTAGTCTGGGAATACATTGAGTCAGGAACCTAGCCCTACAGTGGCTTGCTTATTTGTTGGTGCACATCTGTATCAATTCTGTAGGTATTTTCCAAGGAAATAAGAGGTCATATAGGAATGTGTCTTTCATGGCTCGAAAAGTAAGACTTAAGTCACCTGGTTCAGCTGGTAGGTCACAGAGATTGAGGACAGCTGTGCTAATCTATCATGATAGTTGAAATATTTAAGACTTTTAACTGTTTTTGTTAGAAATCTTTGGGACCCTTCCAGTTCTGCAATATGTTTAGATTTGTACATACCAGAGGGGCAATTATATTTGAAGATGATTCTGATAACGAAAGAGTTAAATGGTAAGATGAGTCCTTGGATCTTGACAATATTCCCTTGGAAATTAACTTGGCCAGAGAGAATGATTTCCTGACTATGGTATAAACATGATGATCAAATGAGCTAAAGTTGTACAAAAAAGTATCAGAGTCTCTTATGACCATGTTTGTCTAAAGAGGCGTACCATTTATAACATATGGGGTAAGAGCTGTTTTTTGCCAAACACTTCTATGGTGTTTTTTTTTTGCATTTAGTGTGAGACCATTTCTATTACATCAGGTATGTGCATACTCCATCCCTTGCTGGAAATGTTCAGTATCAGTACATGGATAATAATGCCCAACTTGTAATCATCCACAAAACTGGTTAACCACACCCCTTAGTTATTGGTTTGGATGTCTGCAAAATAAATACAAAAAGAATGTGCCAGCACTGAACTGTAATATGACACTAGTTACATTATTATGTTCAGAAAGGATACTGCCAACTTTCATAACTCAGGATCTGTTAAATAATCGACTTACAATCCAACAGACAATCTAGGGCTTTATGTTATGTTTATCTAATTTTCCATTAATACCAGTATGGGGAATAGAGTCAAGTCTTCACCAGATAGAAATGAGCAGTATGTACTGTGTGACCACTGCTCATAGCCTTTGTATCCTTTTCAAATACACTTAATAGGTTGAGATGACAAGACCTGCCCTTCAGAAAGTGGAACTTATTGAGTTTAGATCAGTTAAGTTGCCTATTCCTGCATTAATGACTAGTAAGTTACATTCCATGGTTTTACATATACGGCTGGTGGGCCTATAATTCTGCAGATGGGCTGCTCTTGTTAGGGGAATAAAAGTGGCTGCTCTCTGAGCATGAGCATAGGCTTAGGCTAAACATTTTAAGTATAAGCTCAGACAGTCCATACTTGGCCCTAATGAGCTTGTAGCATGTTGATTGCCTGCTCCCATGGAACTATTATTTTAAACTCTGACATGGATTTTGAGACATTCTAAAACAATTTCAGGTGAAACTGAACTTTCTAGGATAGTTGAGGTAACAATGTGAGTAGGTATGATGAAGTTAACACTCCGTTTGTTTCCTATAAGTGTAGTTATATTCTTGGAGTCAGAATGAATGATATTATTATGGAAGAGTTCAATACGTTGTTCAATATTACTTCTTAGTTTCCTGCATAAAGAAAGACACATTTGTAGTTTTATTTAGTTATCTGTAATGACTGCAAGCTCATACTTCACTTTACATTTTAATTAAGCTCTTAAGTTCCTTTGTGGCACATTTCACTGTGGTCCTGAGGTAGTGGGAAGGGAACAGAGATTTTTTTATAACAATTTGCAGTGAGTGGCCAGGAGCTTGAAAATGCCCAGTTCTAAAGACAAAGAGATACCAAAGGAGGCTGTAACTGCAGACTGCAGCAGTCCTTTCATACAGTTTCTTGTTTCAGTATAGAAGCTTAGGTAATGACTGCCATCATCACACCACCATAAGCACTGTCTGTTTTTTTTTTTTTTTGGTCTTGCCTAAAAATGTGCTTTTCTGTAAAAAAAAATGTGGTTGTATGGCACTATGAACAGGTGCAGATCCTGCAAAATCACTGACCACAAGCAATTAATGTTAGAAATATGCACAATATACATCAATTTAATTAGCTGCTGTGTATCTACAATAGTGACTGAATTTATCCTGCGCATAGAATTATATGAATATTTTTCCTCTAATGCTTTTGTCCAGAAATATACCATGGCTGATAAGGTTTGGTTTCAAAGAAGCCACCAGCATAAGTGGTTCCTGCTAATACATTCAGTGCCTTAACTGTTTTTCTGCACTGCAAATGTAAAAAAAAGTATTGCTTCATTGTGTGCTTTTCCTGATCACATTACTTCTATATCGGCTGGTTGATATAATTTAAAGAATCACAATATACCTCTGCTACTCTGTCTACCATAAATCATTGGCATTTCTGCTGGGCTGTCAGTCCAAGTATAAATATAAATATAGATATAAATATAAATGTGTTTGCTTCCTCACCATGATGATATATCTTCAAGTGAATTTACTATAAGATGCCAAAGCTCCCTTAATTCACACTTGACACCGTGTCTGTGATAAATAATTTAACAAACCCACAAATTGAACAAAACATATAAAACAGTACAAAACAAACAGAAGATAATTTCTGAAGGGAGCCATGTCCCCTCTGCACTTCCAGATGTGAGGCATCTGTCCCAACAGCTGTGATCTTTGTATATATCAGCACTGAAGTTAGGAAAACTCTGTGAAAAGAGAACAGTGTTTAAAAACAAGAACCATACTTATATATAACCAGTATATGTTAACTTGGAATGTGATGGCTGAAAAGCATTTCTGTTTGTTCAGGGATTGTCTGTACCTCAGTTACCAAGGCTTTTGCATTGTGACTTAAGCCTTTTCTGCCCTCATAGTCCCTTTTCAGGTAGACCCATCTGATGGACATTCCAACCTAGTAAATTCTTATTTAAAACACATTAATGTAGATCTGCTCCTGTGATAAGAGTCTTAGCAAAAACATGCCCGAACATTCGGCCCTCCTACAACTTGGACACATTCATATAAGTATAGTTATAGACACTTGGTTTCAGAGCAATGAAAGCATTCCCTCTATTTTTTTTTTTGTATACTGCCTATCACAGTGGTATCAGTATTTGTCAAGGATATCATCAACAGATTCCTGAGGACACCACATTTGAACTTCTAGATATACAAATTACCATAAATAAGACTAATTACCACGTTATATCTAATTCTAGAACACTCACCAAGTCCCCTTCTGAGCATGATGGCTACTAGCAAATAGGCTGAAATCCCCATTAAATCTAACACCTTTCTACTAGAAAACATCAAATATCCATCAATCAAACTGGCTCAAATACACTGTTGCTAGTCAACATGTCCAACAATTCCTTAACATTACAATTGCTAACTATTTTTTAAAAACAGTTCATCATCCTACAAGGGGCCCCTATATCCTTGATCTAATCATCACAGATATGGCCACTTCTTGATAGCCCCCCACCCCCAGACAAAAATGGAAGTTTAAATGAGAAGAGTGGTGTTCTAGACTGGCCGTTGTCCTGTATTTTCTCTTTGTTTCTATATGTCACCTCTCAGCATTTTGAGCACCAACATTTCAGTAAGGAGCTGAGAGAAACAGCTAGATACCATGTGAGAAAGCTATAGAATGAAAACATGGGTTAGTATAAAATAGCATATCTTTGAGGAAAATTACAGACAGAGGATGGGACTGAAACCTAAGTGCTTCAAGGAATTCCATGTAGTCAAAAGGGCAAAGGACACAAATAAGCTTTAAGGGACTCCATGCTAGCAATATAACTATTATAGTTTAAGAATAGATGTATGCAGACAAGAAGGCACTGTCTGAAACTGCTAATTTCATCAGCAAAGGCATGAGAACAAAGAGGCCCTTAACTGCCATCAGATGTCCATGTTTCCAGGTTCTGCATGTCTTCATAATGTCAGCAATTCTTCCACATACAGACATCATGCTTGCTGCAACAGATTGGAAAATAGGATGAGAAAAGGCCATTGGCTTTGGCTTAATAAATCAAAGTACTCAGCATTAATGTTAAACCTTTCCTCCATGCTCTTGGTAAGGTAATTATCAAATCACACTGCCTATGCAGTATGCATAATAATAATAATAATAATAATAATAATAATAACACAGGAGGCTAGAAATGTGATGCAGTAGAATGCATACTGAAGTCTGAAGTACTTCATACTTTGCATTTTTAAGACTGTCAAAATGCTTGATTTATTGATGTTTACAATCTTGTTTTCATGCTAACGATGTCCAAAAGGAATAGGGTTAGGAAGGCTGAGAGCTCTGCATTGGTATTATGTTACTTCAGGCCCTGTACACTGTCATGCAATCAGACACATGTACAGATGGGGGTAGAGAATGACAACATGACAATGTTACTAATGCATGCCACCAGACAGATGTAGTGATGAGGGCAGAGAAAGACAATGTTACAATGTTACCTATGTATGCCACCAGACTGATGTAGTGATGAGGGCAGAGAAAGACAATGTTACAATGTTACCTATGTATGCCACGAGACTGATGTAGAGTTGGGGGTAGAGAATGACAATGTTACAATGTTATCTATGTATGCCACCAGACATATGTAGAGTTGGGGGTAGAGAATGACAATGTTACAATGTTACCTATGAATGCCACCAGACAGATGTAAATATGGGGGTAGAGAATGACAATGTTACAATGTTATCTATGAATGCCACCAGACAGATGTAAATATGGGGGTAGAGAATGACAATGTTACAATGTTATCTATGTATGCCACCAGACATATGTAGAGTTGGGGGTAGAGAATGACAATGTTACAATGTTACCTATGTATGCCACCAGACTGATGTAGTGATGAGGGTAGAGAAAGACAATGTTACAATGTTACCTATGTATGCCACCAGACTGATGTAGAGTTGGGGGTAGAGAATGACAATGTTACAATGTTACCTATGCATGCCACCAGACAGATGTAGAGATGGAGGTAGACAATGATAACATAACAATGTTACCTATTCATGCCACCAGACAGATGTAGAGATGGGGTAGAGACTGACAATGTGACAATGTTACATATGCATACCACCAGACAGATGTAGAGATGGGGTAGAGATTGACAATGTTACAATGTTACCTATGTATGCCACCAGACAGATGTAAATATGGGGGTAGAGAATGACAGTGTTACAATGTTACCTATGCATGCCACCAGGCAGATGTAGAGATGGAGGTAGACAATGATAACATAACAATGTTACCTATTCATGCCACCAGACAGATGTAGAGATCGGGGGAGAATAACAACGTTACAATGTTACATATGCATACCACCAGACAGATGTAGTGATGAGGGTAGAGAAAGACAATGTTACAATGTTACCTATGTATGCCACCAGACTGATGTAGAGTTGGGGGTAGAGAATGACAATGTTACAATGTTACCTATGTATGCCACCAGACTGATGTAGTGATGAGGGTAGAGAAAGACAATGTTACAATGTTACCTATGTATGCCACCAGACTGATGTAGAGTTGGGGGTAGAGAATGACAATGTTACAATGTTACCTATGTATGCCACCAGACTGATGTAGTGATGAGGGTAGAGAAAGACAATGTTACAATGTTACCTATGTATGCCACCAGACAGATGTAAATATGGGGGTAGAGAATGACAGTGTTACAATGTTACCTATGCATGCCACCAGGCAAATGTAAATATGGGGGTAGAGAATGACAGTGTTACAATGTTACCTATGCATGCCACCAGACTGATGTAGAGATGGTGGTAGAGAATCATAACATGACAATGTTATCTATACATGTCACCAGACACATGTAAAGATGGGGTAGAGAATGACAGTGTTACAATGCTACCTATGCATGCCACCAGACAGATATAGAGATGGGGGATGAGAATGATAATGTTACAATGTTGCCTATGCATGCCACCAGACTGATGTAGAGATGGGGTACAGAATGACAACGTGATAATGTTACCTATGTATGACTCCAGACAGATGTAGAGATGGGATGGAGAATGAACATGTGGCAGTGTTACCTATGCATGTCACCAGGTAGATGTAGAGATGGGGGGGTAGAGAATGACAACATTACAATGTTACCTATGCCAGTAATGCCATTTGGAACATGTCACACTATGTCAGAAACTGGTAATATGATTCAGAAACATTCATGGTTAATGAGCCTCATTTGCTATTCCTATCCTAGGGTGACACATTCTGAGCCCATTATATTCCTAATGGTGTAGGATGAAGCCATCCAACAACACCGCACAATTTGTATGTCACTTGTAGTACCCCCAGCAATTACAGGGCATGTATTGTCATGTCTGCACTACTCTGAGCTGCAACAGATACCTTGATGTGCATTTCAGCATGTCATGCAGTTGTCATTATCTGTTTTGTTTGCATGTATAGTCATCTCATTGTTGGAAGGAAGATTGACAACAGGGCATTCACAATTGGTCATGCACGTTGGCATTGCTGAAAGCTCCACAAACAGCTTCAGCATTGTTGTATGCTCCCCCTCTATGTCAGAAATAGTGCAGGAGGTAAATGTTTATTCCTCATGCAATATCTCCAGGTCTACAGCCATCCTAGCAGGGAGCTCACCAGTGCTCATGGGGGATTCCCTAATAACTGCAATGAGCTGCTTTATGGATGGTCAGGTATTAGGTGGTAGAATATAATGGGGGATTCCCTAATAACTGCAATGAGCTACTTTATGGATGGTCAGGTATTAGATGGTAGAATATAATGGGGGATTCCCTATTAACTGCAATGAGCTACTTTATGGATGGTCAGGTATTAGATGGTAGAATATAACAATTTTTGTTTTATGTCAAAGTTCAAGACACCGAGGTGGATACATCATGGAGACTAATACATAGTCAATGGCAGTCAATAAATCACCTGTGATTCCTCATTTGCTTAGTCCAGAGGAGGAACTACAGAGGTCCTCATTTAGAATCATTAATGTTTCCATGAACTTGGGCAGTTAAGGGAAGTATAATGACGGCAGTGTATATTCGTTCTGAAGCCAAGCCATTACCAATAGCAAAAACACCAAATTCTGACAACAACATTTTTTTAATGCAGAGACTATTCGTGTGTTAAATGTTCTTATTTGTTTGATGATTATGTACTACATCCAGTGAATAAATTAATTACTTCTATCAAAACACTCCATGTGAACAGCTGGTCAGATAAATCATCCTTGAGCTGGATTTTTAGGATATGTTTTTTGATTTGGTTATCACAGCAACCATAGTGAAAATGAGAAGGATTTTATTGCTTAACAAATATCTCCATTAGCATGTATTTATTTATTTATTTGTTTGTTTGTCTTTGTTGACCGGGAAAGTTCGACTGGGCAGAGCCTATTTTCTGTGGAGGCCCCAGGGAGAAAAGCTCCACCACACTTAATTTATATTAACAAGTGAATTTCAGAAACGTTTTAGAAAAACAGTTACATTTCTCATGAAACAACAAAACCTAATTATAAGACAGATATATACAGAAAAGTATTTACATCAACAATTATAAATCTGTACAGCCGTTCCAGTGGTAAAATCTTGCAGAAGTAAATTGATAGATACTGCAGAAGTGAAACATTATTGCAAAGTTTAGTATTCTTTCATTTCAGTAAAGAAAGGTTTTTGAGGAGTTCAAAAGAGGTAATGAAGTTAGTTATAAAATTATGTAGGAAGGGTGATTTTACTATTTTATAGGTTTGTAAAGAGTTTGAGAGATATACTGAAGTAAATAAAATAATGTACAAGGGGATGGAAGATATTAGTATTACATAGGAGGATCGTGGTAATAGCATAAGACAGAGAGCATGGTATAAGATTGTTTCTATTTAGGGTGCCTGTTCCAAATTGGTATATCTAGAAGGTTTATAACTTAGGTATACAGAGGTGCATGAGAGGGGTAGAGCAGTGGATAGGGCAGTTAAAAAAAGCTCACATTGAGAAGTGTTGTTTAAGGGTGGTGAAAAGAGATGTATAGATTCAAGCACAGCAGGGGAAATTGTTAGTGGTGCAATGATTTAAGTAGAGGAGGACAAAAAGTTTATGATGAGAAATAAGAAGTTTATGCTTTTACTAGAGGGTGCAACCGGATGATGAACATGAGCATGCCCAGGATTGGGTAAGGTATTGTTTGAGCTGGATTTTATAGTCTGGAAGTTTGTTAATCCTTTTTACTTATGTAGTGATGGTGATCTAGAGCTTGGAAATGTATCAGGGGTATAGTGAGTCCCCCAGGATGAATTATTTGCCTTAGTAATGTTTAATAGAAATGTATCACTAGAACTGTGGTCTCTTGTGGGGCTGTAGGGCAATAACATGTTTTTTAATGCAGGACATTGTTCGGCAAAATATATCAATTTGTATGTCATAATCTACTGAGAGTATGTTACATAGTTGTTAAGTTCTAGCCAGTTGAGCTGCTTTAAAGCTTGTCAGTGATGAGCTCAGTGTGCAATGCTGGTAGCAAAGTTAGCTACTCTGTTATAACAGGAGGATAATTTGGATTTTAATGCAGAGTTTAGATTTATAAGGATAGGTGAAGCATATAAGAGAGTTGTAAACAAACAGAATGAGGCTAGGGTTTTTTCTTGCTGGGTCTGTAAGGTACTGGTTTACCCTTTAAAGGGAGCCAAGTTTCTAATGGGTCTTTTTAAATGTTTAAAGAATATGTTGATCAAATTTAAGACTGTCATCTATTATAATACCCAGTAATTTAATCTGTGGTACTACCTCAATTGTAGTATTATTTGCTGATGTAACCAAGAAAGGCTATTTTTGATAGTGATAATATTTTGGAGTGAAGACCATCAGTTTTGTTTTATTGGTATTAAGGAGTAGGTTTGATTTTTCAGCCAGGTTTCGATTGAAGAGAAAGGATTTTGGGTGATTTTTTTGTAGTCTGGATATTGTGGGGCTTGTACATATTAAAATTGAATTATCTATATATTATACTATATTTGCTTGGTGTATGGCAGTGTGAAGCTTGTTTATAAAAATATTAAAAAGAAGGGGTCCCAGTACAGAGCCCTGAGGGACACCTATTATAACTAGAAGAGAGGAAGGGAGGTCCTGTTGGCATTTGACTGCTTGTTGCCTTCCAGATAGATAACTAAGAACCATTTAAGGGAGGATAGAGAGAGAGACCTATAGAAGAAAATCCATCAAGTAAATGTTGGAGTGATATAGTGTTAAAAGCTTTGGATAAGTCTAGGAACACAGTGGACACCAGGTTATTATTATTTCTATGCTGATGTATAGTGTTGGTGAAATGAAGGAGGGTGGTGGTTGTGTTGTGGTGGGGTCTGAAACAATGCTGTGTTTCCGACAGCAGGTTATTTGAATTTAGATGATGTAGAAGCTGCACATGAATACATTTTTCAAGTATTTTTGATAGGGGGCAAGGATTGCAATGAGCCTGTAGTTATTAAACTCTATAGATGTGCCACCTTTGTGTAAAGGTATAATAATGTTTTGTTTTGTTTTTCCAGATGGAAGGAATGTATTTTTTGGCTATAGATCTATTTACCAGTATATAGAGATTAGAAAAGTAATTACATCTGCAGCCATTTTTAAGTAATCTGAGGGAAACTGGTCAGCAGCTAGTGTGGTTGGTTTTAGCTTATATAAGAAATTTTTTAATGGTAGGTACGTACTGGGATGAAGTCAAATATTTGAGGATAGTTAGTAGAGGCTGCTGACACAGAGAGGGCAGTGGAAGTATTAATGTTTGTGAGAGACAATATAGTCCCTACAAAATAGTGTTAAACTGTATGGAAATTGAATCAGTATTGTTGTTGGATGTAGGGGTGGGGATGGTAATTTGACCTGGATATAAAAGTTTGTTTTGGGATGTCCAGAAGAGTCTTGGGTTATTTTAATGTTTATTTTGCAGGATGTTATAATGTGTTTGGTTGTCTTATTTGGTATTTTGTCTTATTCCTTAGTTACCTTAAAAGTTGAAATGTATTTTGTGTTCTATTTTAAAGCCACTCTTTTCAGGCTTTGTCATGCTGTAACATCAGTTTCTTAGTTTCTTTAGTTAGCCGTGATACCACATTGGATTTAACCCTTTTAGTGCATACTGGGGTAAGGTTATTGTGAAGTTTTAGGAATATCTCATTTCAATATTCAATATCTCATTGAAGTAATTGAGATTACCTCAATTTCTTCCCTAAATCACTTCAAAGCCAAGCTCAAACTACACCTGGGGTCAAAAAGGTCCTGCTACTGTACCAAGCCTGGCTAATCCTCACTCTACACAATGTATTAGCCATAATTCTCTCCTTCTAACTAATACATTTCACTCTCACTTACTAATGATGTTAGCTTGTGGTTCCTATGACAATATTATTAATGTCAACTTCTGACTCCATGTTCTAAAATGTTTTTCGTCACTTCTTCAAGCAACCCAATATTTTTGTACATTGTTTTTGTCTTTTGTTTATGTTTTTGTTGCTGTTTTGTTGGAGCTTTTCTCCCCGGGCCTCCGCTGAAAATGGACATATATCCAGTCGGACTATCCCGGTTAACAAATGTAAAATAAATAAATAAATAAATAAATAAATATTAAACAGCAGAATCTAAAGGCATAGATTTTAATATTTTCCAGTTATATTCTATCAAGGATTTGATAAGAGTGTGTTTGTCAAAGCTTTTGAGTTAAAAATTTGGTTGTAAATTATATGTTTATCTCTGATATTACAACTTCTGAGAGTGTAAGTAGGTTGATGGTCACTTATGCTGTCTGGAAGGCTAACATCTGCCCTAATTTTGTTGGGTCTATTAGTAATTGTCCAGTCTACGTTTGATTGTCTACCAGTACTTTGGTGGACTCTAGTAACTGATGCAGTTAACTGTCTAAAGCTGTATAGGTTTTTTAGGATATTTTCCATCGTGGTAATGTTTTTACCTGGTATGAGATATATGGCTGCTAAATAAAGCATTTTCCTATTTTTGATTTTAAGATGCTACACAAGGAGTTACACATTATAAAACTGTGGTATCTCCTGTGCATATGTGGTTACATTTAAGGAATTCTTGTAGATGATGGCTATGCCAGCCACCTGCTTATTTTTCCTGTAAAGGCTAATTATACTGAAACCAGGTGGGGCAATTTAATTGACATTTATGTCCTTTTTTCAGCTATGTTTCCATAGCTATGATTTCATCTGGGGAATATGTGACAATACAAGCATATATGTCTTGCATTTTATTGCATATACTTTTAAGATTTATATTTAAAAACAGAAGGCAGGAATTGGGTGATGGGAGAGGAAAAGAGATTGGCTCATTTAATACTGTACTGTTAGTGTGCAGTTTTTGCTGTTGTGTAGGGTCAGGATTTAGATGAATGTCTCCACTGACTTTTTGTGGAAATTTTATAAAGGAAAGTATGCAGCCAAATGCATTTCTGTTTTAGTTTTACTGGACTTTGTATCAAAACATACTTAGATTTAGGATACTGTAACTGAAAAAAATCTAAGAAGGTTTGCTGGTACAGTGTGGGTGCTATGATGATTGATAGACATGGCAACTGTTGGTAAAGTGAATATAGGTTTGTAGGACTACTAATTACATTTACTTGAGAGGCATTGTAGTTGGTAGAGTGCACTAATATGCTCAGGAGGCACACTAACAGGGTTTGAGTCAGAACCATTTTTTATAATATGTAATTTAGATTTTGCTAAAGATATTAATTAGTTTGCACTGTAAAAGTTACTGGGCAAGAGTAGTTCCAGTTATAGCAGTATAACTTCTAAAAGGACAAGCTGGATACAGCACTTTAAGTAAATGAGTCAGAGATGCTAATTGTAGGGCAACTGTGATTGGGTTATGTTCTGATTTTTGATGTAGAGATAGGTTGGAGGAAGTGAAAGGGTGGATATGGGATATTTTAAATGCAGAGTAGGAGGGTGAGGGTTGGAATTGGGAGTGGGGTAGGGGAGTGAAGTGAGCTCGAGTGTAGCAAGGGTGAACAGAGGTGAGCCCAACCACTGAATTAGCAAAGTAACAGTATTGAGAAAAACAATCACTAATCTTTGGCTATGGCAAAAGGTAAGAAGGTTTCCAGAGATAACTGTATGAGCTGAACAGTGTAAAATAGAAGTTGAGAGGGGGGAAGGAGAATTATAAGGAGCAGTAAACAATCCCAGGAAGAGTAAACAGAGATTTACATGGGGGGGGGGTTAAGAATTTAGATGTTAGCTGCAGGATACTGTAATAAAGTAAGAAAAGGAGGAGGGAGCAATGTAAATAGTTTGTCCTGTTTCACTGGGAGTGGGGGTGTGGTGATGCCAAGCTATGTACTGGCACTTATTGTGGACTACAAAAAACTGCTAAACTGATTGCCCATTATTATGAGTTGTAGTATATTCCAGTGGTATAGTTGGTGTTGAGGGTTCTACGGAGCCACGTCTTCTAGTACAGAGTGAGCAACAATACAGCTACATAATGCAGGTGAATGTACATGGACAGTCAGTTGTCCCTACAGTCTGATTCTATAAGCTGTAAGTCTTAGCTTATGTTAACTTTACTGGATTACATATACATATCTATTTTGTCTGCACATTCTTGGTCCTTTCAAGCACGGACTTCAGGCATGGGTGATAGGTGCTGGACAGTGATAGTTCCTATGTAATCTGTGCAGTGTATTAGCTGGGCTGGTTTGCTCAGGGTTGGCAGAGGAGGAGTAGAGATAACAAAGGGATAAGAGGTTAACTCAGATGCTAGATGCTATGGTAAACATATTACTATGTTTGAAGAATTCAGTTTTAATTGAAAAAAGATGGGAACAGACAGTGCTTGTTACTAGGTCAGGCCTCCAAAATACCTCTTGCAGATCTTTATGCAGCACTACGAAAAGGTGAGTTTAGAGGTCCTTGTGTATGCAGTTGCTCTATTTAACAAACAAACGTTTACATTTTGATGGAACAAGATACAAAAGTGCACAACGGTGTAGCACTGTATATCTAACAGCCATGTCTGTTGCATCAAAACCTATCTGCCCTTAGAAACAGGTGCAACATCTGAGGTCTGCAATTAACTCTTAGGTACAGGTTAATTAATCACAGCCAATGTGGTCAATAAGTAGTATAACACGGATTTATATTATAACATTAAAGTAGTAAAACGTTCAATGTAATAATATCGAACCCAAAACAGCGAACGCTGAAAATAGCGAAGCTGCAGAACATCGAATTCTTTCCTAGGAAAAGAATTTGGTGGGCTGTTTCTGCCGTTTCACTATTTTCTCCACTGTGGTGTGAAGGTTATGGACCGGGTTAAGGTAAGTGTGCGAACGGACCGGGTTAAGGTGAGTGTGGAAATGGGATAGTTAGGGACCTTAGGGTTAGGGAGCGGGTAAGGTGATTGTGTGATAGTTAGGGGCCTTAGGGTTAGGGAGTGGGTAAGGCGAGTGTGCGATAGTGAGGGACCTTAGGGTTAGAGAGCGGGTAAGGTGAGTGTGTGATAGTTAGGGACCTTAGGGTTAGGGAACGGGTAAGGTGAGTGTGCGATAGTTAGGGACCTTAAGGTTAAGGTTTGGGTTAAGGTAAGTGGATAGATAGTAGTGTATGTACAGTTTAGTGCAGGGTTAGAAGTAGGATTTTACGTGTATATGTGTGGATTACTTTTTTTGGTGTGCTTGTGTTGTGTGTGTGTTTCTTGGAACAGCAAATTTTTCCCTGGGAAAAAATTTGCTGTTCTGAGCTTTCGATAATATCACATTTCGACATTCCAAGTTCGAACTTATGGTGTTCAATATTTTGGGATTTCGATTATGTGATATATACCCGTATAACACAGACTCTACACATTTCGCAATGCAACAATGAGGATGAACATCCTATGGACAAGTCACTTTTTATACCTATATTACTTGGTTTCATGCCTGCTGCCTAACATTTGCCTTTGTAAGTAGCAGAACTATTAAAACAACACAAAATGTCTGTGGCTAAACGGGGAGAAATTCTAGCAGCTCATTTAAACATGGAAACACACAAGAACATGTTTTTGTCAACCCAAACAACACTAGCACTAGAACTTTCTAGCTTTGGAGAACTGCAGTTGAACAATATAAACACTAATATTTTTACTTTAGTATAGTGCCTTTTAGAGATAAAGACAATAAAAAAAAAACTGTTAACAAAATAATAAGCAAACAACTTCTAGCCATATAATTAGTTTTAGTTAGTAGTACTGTTTTTATGCAGTTTGTGCTTAGGTAAACACACTCCCATAAAGACACTGCTAAACTAGTGAGTAAGATTTTGCAACCATCACAATGTAACCTTTAGTATCTGCAACCCAGAGCATGAACCAGCCAATATTCTATGATATAAATATGTGTTAGCTGCGTGTGACTTACTGATTTTCTCTGACTAGAGGCCAGGCTGGCAGAAAAGGAATGCATTCACTGCAAATTCAAAAATGGTGCCTAAAGTAAACAAAAGAGCTTAAAGGAAGAGATGGATGATGGGAAAACAGACCTCAAGGGGCATGAGGGATGGTGCGAAAGTAAGCTGAAGCAGAGATGTAATTACCCACTGAATCAGCAAAGTAACAGTGTTGAGAAAAACAATCAGTAAGCTTGGATATGGCAAAAAGGTTAGAATGTTTCCAGAGATAACTGTATGAGTTGAACAGTGTAAAACAGAAGCTGGGGGGGGGGGGAGGAGAATTATAGAGAGCAGTAGACAAGCCAAGAAAGAGTAAGCATACATTTACATGTGAGGTTAAGCACTTAGACAGTTAGCTTCAAGACACCATATTAAAGGAAGAACATGAGGAGGGAGTAGTCTGAAAAAAAAAGCAAAGCAAGTAGTTTGTCCCATTCCAATTGGGATTGGGTTGGGGGTGATGACAAGGTATGCAATGGCAGTTATTTTGGACTACAAAAAAAAGCACTAAATTGATTGCCCATTATTATGTGCTGTAGTATATACCAGTGGAATAGTTGGTGTTGGGGGTTCTATGGAGCCACATCTTCCAGTACACAGTATGCACCAATACAACTACCTACCTCAGCTGTCCCTATAGTCTGATTCTACAAGCTGCAAGTCTTACCTTATGTTAGCTTTATTGGATTACACATATATCTACTTTGACTGCACACTCATGGTCCTTTCAAGGATGGACTTCAGGCTTGGGTGATAGGCACTGGACAGTGATAGGTAACAAAATGAAATTGTGCTAGTGTTTAGTGAATTTTTATAAGTAAACATTTATAATAATGCAAAGAAAAGAACATCAAAGGGATACATTTTATTTTGCTTGTATAACTGGCACTTAAAATGAAATTATAAGTATACTGTGAAATAAATAAACTGTTTTGAACAATACTAATGGTAATATGTGATATGTAGACACATCTTTAGCATATGAATTTCTGGTGATTAGTATATAAAAAATAATAGCCAAGTTAGACATTAAAGTGATTTGCTGACACTCAGTGCTACTTCACGGTAATTGGTGAGTTTAAGTGCCGCTGTGCATTGTCCTTATTGTCTTTCCTTATGCTTTTGCTGTGCATTTTACTAAAATGCTTCATAAGCTTCTTACTAAAACTATGGCCCAAATAAATGCAGGCTATACCCTCAATGACATTATCTTGGGGATAATATGAGGTATATCCACAGACTTTAATGTAAACTCATGCTAGTGGGGAGAAACAGCTGTTTGGCAGTTTCTGCACTAAATGCCTTGAAATGCTTTGTTTGTTCAGAGGCCGTGACAGTGCTTTAGAATGTTTGAAGTCCTGAGTTCATTCCCCAGGTAAGAATCCATGTTTTCCTTTTCAGTCCATTGGCTATTAAATTTGGGGAGTTATGTCATACTTGTTAAGGAAAAAAGGGATATGTGTGGAAATTTCAAAAGGAACAAAATATGGCTTTGGCTAGAATGTATAGGAAAAAATACCTATATGTTACCCAAAACTTTTGAGTGAGTCTTAACATAAATCCAGTTAGTTAAGTTAGTGAAAGAAACCAGTACAGAAAGTGAAAAGACAGAGTACTCTTAGTGCAGGATAAGAAACTTCGTCAGAAAATTCTTGTCATTAAAGTAAGAATGCCTGTATGAACACAGAGAGGGAGAGACCCATAGTAACAAACTGACTAAAAGAACAAAGGAAACCCGAAAAGAGTCCTGGGGTTCCCTCTATATGGTCTAATCAGAGGCCTCGGCAGAAAATGGACTCCAAGCAGCAGGTACTTAAACAGATACAAGTTACCAAAGTAAAATAAAAAAATGCTAAAATGAAAAGCAGAAGAAAGTCAGTGGTAGTAATAATTGCCTTTTGTAGAAGTAGAAACAGGAGAAGAAACACCTATACCTATATTTGCTGGTGAAGATGCTAAAGCATCTATTTTATATCAGTGTCTTCACAAAAAATGTTCTAAACTTAGCTAATCTGCAGATAAACAATGTAAACTTTAAGAAAGCACAGTTGGAGAAAGATATCTTAAGTAGAGCAAGAGAAATAAAAACAGAAAGAAAAATAATCTGGTTTCATTCTATACCTACACTGTGAGTAAAGTAATTACTTTCTGTATAGAGTAAACAATGAAAAAGGAAATACTTCACTAATCTTTAGTTCTAAAACCTTTTAGAACACATGCAAAGAAACTGACTCATAGCCATACTTTGGGAAGATAAGGTTGGATAAAATAAAAATATATATAGACTTTTATCTAGGTTCTATTGACCATGTGTAAAGAAAGACACTAAAAACTTCTGTGCAGCTTGCCTATAATATAAAACAATGTCACCATAACCTGGGTTCAAAAGTCTGCTGATACCTATGGTTTTTACTGGACTTCCATATGAGCAGCTGTCCATTAATCGTTTAAGCCTATTCATAAAGTCTAGCACTGGCTGCCAATGCATTGCACTGATTATTAAGTGTACAACATTTACGGATGCAATACCCTTGTGAATAGACAATGCTAATCCTATAGCCAGAGTTAGTGTAAGGGCAGAGATTCTCAAATATATTCTTGAAGCCTAGGACACCATTTACATGCAAATTAATGCACCAGCTTTGCCTGTATTTTAAAATTAAACAATTAGGGATTTAAGCAAACCACCATCAAACTGTTCAGTTAGTGAAATGCTTTAATAAAACTCTGATGTCTTTGATAAAGATGACCATAGAACAAGATGGCAATAAATGAGATAATTTACTTCTCTACTTCATTTTTGCTGTAAGAGAAGTACTCCAGACTTCATGAGGATTTACTTCATTCTAGTTACTGTATAGTAGACAACCACAAGGTTTGATGGACATGGCAGAGGAGACTTAGGAGAAAGGGAACCTCATTTTAAATGCAAGACAGCTCACTTTACAGACTTATAAAGTGAATTAAAATAGTTATTCCAATAGTTAAGTAATAAATACAAAGAGCATATAAAATACAAGCGAGGGTGTGTAATAAAAATGGCAGAGAGTTTAGAACTGTGGACAAAGTGTTAGTATTAGTTCCTACTGCTGAAAATAAATTTCTAGAACAGAAGGAATGACCTATTGAGCTGACAGAGAAGCTAAATAAAGTCAACTTCAAAATTAGATAAACTGAAAAGAGAAAATTGGAGCAGATATATCACATGCTGCTGTTTGTCTTTCAGCTTTTCCCAGTTAGGGGTCGCCACAGTGGAAATCCGGTCCTCTAATGATTGGCAGTTGTTTTTTATGGTGTCGAGTTGCCAGCCCGACGCTGAACCTTCAGCGAAGGCACACCCATTCAACGTATGTCTTTCAAACACCCACCCGACTGCGGGAAGGACATGCAGACTCCACACAGAAGGCACTCCCAACACAAGCCGAGAATCGAACGGGAGAACCTCTTGCTGTGAGGCAACAATGCTACCGCTGCACCACCGTGGAAGTACCAGAGCAGATATATCACATAAATGTAATAAAACCATTGAGGGAAGCTAAAGCTTCTGAAGTCAGCCTAGGAGCTGACACAGATTCCAGTAGCATCCAGTAATATTGTCTGCTATTGGAGTAGATGAAAAATTGTCTATATTCCAGGAACAGGAAGTAATATATATATATATATATATATATATATATATATATATATATATATATATATAGATTCACTTCATAATCTCAAAATACTGAAACATCGAATTTCAGTATCTCAAAACTATGCAACTGAATACACAAAACACTAAAACTATAGAACCCCGAGCCCAAAACCGGGAAATTCAAAACACCGAACAAACCGCATACACTACACCATACATACACCACAACACCCACATCACAACATAAACAAACAAAAACTACACACATACACAACTCATACACACATAATGCACCCCCACACCCCCCAGTATTTATATAAGCATACTACCATCCACTGTTGCTTAAGGGGTTCTAAACCACGCTCTGAGCCCGGTCAGCCAGCAGCCTCTTACCCCCCCAACTAGCTACCTTGTAAACAAAACTCCTACACCACCTATTAGTACCCCTCTTACTATCTTTCCCCCCTTCCCTAATCTGGCAATAGCCTACCCCCTTACTGTATTTGCTTGTAATACTAGCTTTGCCCAGTAGGTGGCACCCCTATCCCATCCAATATTTCTCCTGCTTATCCATTTATTATTCTGCTTTTATTACTCTATACTTCTATGACCTTGAACTACTCTGAAACTTCACACTTTACCCTTTATTCTAACTTGCTACGCTCTCCTATTTTTCTAATAGACTCCTTACTTATCTCTGCTCCTTCCCAATTTAGACTTACTTAACTTACCTTCAGTAATCAGCTCTGCTGATTGTTTCTCCTCTAGCTGCTCCATTGCCTGTTTCTACCTGCTCCGTTCGCCCTGCGGGCTCACTCTTCTCCCCTACCCTACCCCCAATTCCCAACCACCCCCAGTGGTCTTACACTTATACTTCACTGACCACTCCCCCCTTCTATCTCATCCTATCACATACCTCATCATCACCAGGCCACTCCCATAGCTCTCTCTCCTAATTACTACTACTTAACTCCCTTTTGAACCACTCCCTCTCCTTTCCAACCATCCACTACACTAATTTACTTCCCAATTCCACCGCTTATCTAAACCTCCTCTAATTTCTTACCTGTTTATTTTATATCCTGCTCAATCTTTTCAAATACTCTCTTCTTCTTTCTACATCACCTACTAACACAAACTACACCCTACTTAAATCTACTTTTTGCCATGGCCCCAACAAATAAAACTATTTTCACAAACATAATACTCTTAACTATCACAATAGCCTGTCTTACCATACCTTACTCATTCACCTCCTTTGAATATCTTTCTCTACCTGAACAAAACCATTACATCCAACAAACTTTACCATCTTCTTTCATCTTCTCCCTTAACCACAGTAACATAACCTGTACCTCCAACTATATACTACCAAAATTTCACAGAGCAACCCACATTATTTACTTCTCTACAAAAAAGACTTTTAATAACCTCTATAAACTCCTTAAATCTCTACAATACGCCCAGCAACACCCCCCTTCTAGATGGTGATATTCATCCAAAACCTGGCCCCAGCACTGACTATACCAATAACCCTACCAATTTAACAGTGCCTATAGTTTCTACCTTAACTAAACCATCGAACTCCCTCTTGATAGCTCACCTTAACATTAGAAGTATTAACAATAAAATTTCCCACCTGCATGCACACCTTGATGTACACTCATTTGACATTCTATGTCTTACAGAAACTTGGCTAAAACTATCTACTCTAGACCAGGAAATTAGCCTTCCTGGCTATAACATCCTTAGACATGACCATAAAATCAAAAAAGGTGGAGGTATAGCAATTCTCTATAAATCTAACCTCAAAATTTCCCCTGTTAATGTGCTTCCATCATTAGATACCAACTCTGAAATCCTAACTACCAAACTCCAAATCAATAACTCCAAATCTATCTATCTAATTTGCATGTATCTACCCCCAGGTAATAATACCAATACTCTTGAGAACGTACTCGGTCACCTCTCTACCCAACTACCCCAGGAGACCATTGTACTAGGTGACTTTAACATAGACTAGTCCACTTGCAGTTCTCTGAACCCTACCAACCACATAAACCTCTTTGGATTCTCACAATTAATAACAACTCCTACGAGAATCCACAAACCTAGCAACAAGGAAACTACTCTGGACTGGATCCTTATTAATAGCCACCCTGAAACTTATACTCCAGGAACCCTTCCCGACGATATCAGTGACCATATGCTTACCTACATTATTAGACAAAAAGTCCATATTCCAACTACTCATAATCTCAAAACCTCCCGCTTAAAAAAATTCTTTAATCCAGACAGCTTCCTAACCGAATTGCAAGCATGTGACTGGTCACCAGTAACCCATCTAGAACTTGATGAAGCTGTTATCTACTTTAATACTAACTTTCTTCAAATCCTCGACTGCCATGCACCTTATTGCTTTGCTAGAATAAGAACCAAATCTGCCCCATGGCTCACAAAACAAACTAGGCAAAAGATACTCCTCAGAAATAAAATCTGGGCTAAATGGAGAGCTACCAAATGTCCAACAAACCACCTCCACATTAAACAGCTAAGAAATGCCACCAAGAAAGATATTCTTAGAGACAAAAAAAAGACTTCTACCTTTACCTCCAACAAACCAGCCACAAACTCCACAAAAATTTTGGTCTGGGATAAACAAACTTCTTCAGCCAGGTCACACTACTACTCCAGACCCAACCGGTTTCAACCATAACAACTCCAACCAGATCCCTGATGCCTTTAATAACTACTTTACAGAAGCCATTCAAACCCTGGCCAATTCTTTACCACCCTTCACTGCTTCCCAACCAAATGCCTGCAATACTTCATTGCCTACCTTTCAAATACAACCTGTATCTAAATCTCTCATCTGTAAGCTACTTCAAAAATTGAAACCTTGCACCCCTTCTGCTGACCGTCTCCCATCTGAATACCTACAATTAGCTGCTAAAACCATAGACTATCCCATCTCTATCCTTATCAACAGAACTATCTCAGAAGGCAAAATCCCTGCTCTATGGAAGATATCCCACATCATCCCTCTACATAAAGGTGGACCTTCTACCGAGCTTTCTAACTTTCGCCCTATTGCTTTACTCTCCCCATTAGCTAAGATAATGGAAAAATGTATTCACAAACAACTACTTAACCACTTACTACAAAATAACCTACTAGCAAACTGCCAACATGGCTTTAGGCCATTCCATAGCACATCAACTGCCCTGTTATCCTTTATTGACTCTATATATAAAAATCACAACAATAACTCTTTTTCCTCTGCACTATTTATTGACCTCTCAAAAGCCTTTGATATGGTTAACCATAACTTACTTCTAGACAAACTAAAGGCCCATTCTCTTGATCCTCAAGCTATACAATGGTTTAGGTCTTATTTGGTAAACAGACATCAAGCAGTACTTTGGCATAACAATCTGTCTTCACTACTTCCAGTAAATATTGGAGTACCCCAGGGCTCTATCTTAGGTCCCCTACTCTTTTCCTTATTTATTAACAATTTACACATGAACCTACCTCAAGCCACCTGCATTCAATATGCTGACGACTCCACCTTAATCTGTACAGCCAAGAATATAGCCTCTCTCCACTCCCTCACCCAAACTGTTTTTCAGAATGTTGAAAACTGGTTTATGCAACACTGCCTCCTCCTAAATCCCCAAAAAACAAAACTACTGCTTTTTACTCCAACTCATAAATCACCTACTCCTTTCTTCTCTATAACCTCTAACAATGGTACCAACATTACCCCAGACACTACAACCCGCCTACTAGGTGTAACAATTGATAATCTTCTTAGCTATGATGAGCACAAACTCCTCTATAAAGTCTGTTAACAAAAAACTTGGCACCCTCTATAGAATCAAACCCTTCCTTACACCTGCTGCAAGGAAAACTATTGCCCAAACCCACCTCATTTCCACCCTTTTCTATGCCTCTGTTATATATACTAACCTATCCAAAAACAACCTCTCTAAACTCTCCACCTGTTATAATAGCATAGCTAGATTCATCACAAGCTCCCCCTTTAAAACCCGCCACTGCCTTAACCTCAAACAACTTGGATGGCTAGAATTGCAAAACCATATACTCTGTCAACAATTACTTATTACTCAAAAGATCCTATACCACCCTAACAACACCCCTATCCTCACTAATCTAATTACACCATATACAAATCTAGCTACACTAGGCTCTGCTAATAAGCTTCTAGTTTCCACAAATAAAGCTAACAACAAAGCCGGGGGTTCACTTTTCTCAAGCACTGCATGAAAAAACTGAAATCAGCTTCCTGCTGAATTATCTACCCTTGCTTCTACTTCTCTTTTTAAAAAACATCTTAAAGAACATCTGAAAACTCAGTGGCTTTGTCCATGCACTAACCCAGACTGATATCTTTTTTACTTTTTACTCTTACCCCTATCCCTACTCCTGTAACCTATGCCTCCAAATCTAGTTGCTACTCTTTCTTGAAATATGAGGATAACATATATGTGCTTTTCCCTTAACTGAGGCTTGCTCATACCTTCTACTGTGTTTTGTATAATTGTTTAGTATAATTTTTACTAAAATTGTTGTAGTTTATAAATTTATTATTATAACTGTTCTTTAGACCAATGCTACCTCTGTATTGTGATTCTTCATGTTGCTGTGCATTGTTAACTTTGTCACTGTCCATGCTTGGAGCTTTTCTCCCCAGGCCTCTACTGAAAATGGACATATATCCAGCTAGACTAGACCAGTTAACAAATGTAAAATAAATAAAATAAATAAATAAAATATACTAACTCCGAGATTGCACAAACAGGAAACAAAAGCAAACTCACACACGCTCATTCTCCAGTCCCTCACACACACACACATCAAACATATCAGCACACTCAAACACAATCCCTTACAAAACATTCACTTACCTGAGAAAACACCTAGATCCACACATGGCACCGTGCACCATAAACACACAATCCCGGACATCATGTAGTGTAAGGTCATAACCGCAAATTCGAGATATTCAAATTCACGATTATGAACTTTCACTATTTTAAACATTTGGGTTTATAGTCTCGAGATACTGAAATTCGACATTTCAGTATTTTGAGATTATAAACATCTCCTATATATATATATATATATATATATATATATATATATATATATATATATATATATGGGTTCCCTTCATATGAACAAAACCTGGAAGATCGGGACCAGATGTTCGACCCTGTAGAACATTGAAACTCCAGAAGCGCGAAATTTAAAATCCTGACATTACGGGATTGTGTTTGGCGCTTCTAGTGTAAGTGTCTGTTTGAGGGGTAGTGGTTTGTGTAATGTGTGTTGTGAGCATGGTGTGTGTTTGTGAGGGAATGTAATCTGTGGATGTGAGTATGCCTTGTATGTCTGTTTGTGCGATGTCAGGGTTATGAGTGCGAAATTTACATTCAGACATTACGGGACTGTGATCTAGTGGTGCTGGTATTGCGATGCAGGTAAGTATGAATGTGTAAGTGTGTGTTTGAGGGGTAGTGGTGTGTGTGTTGTGAGTGTGGTGTGTGTTTGTTTGGGAATGTAATGTGTGGTTGTGATTGTGCCTTGTGTGTCTGTTTGTGCGATCTCGGAGTTTGAATAATAAAGAAGGGGGGGTGTGGGGTGCAGGGGGGCTTGCCCCCCTGCCTATATGGTTTGTAGTATTGTGTGTTAGGTACTTTGGGGTTGTTGTGTGTGTATGTGTGTGTTTGTGATGTTTGTATTGGTGTTTCATGGTTTTGGGTTTTGTTGTTGTGAATGTTCATTGTTGTGGGGTTTTGTTGATGTGTTCTCGTTGTTTTGGGTTTCGGTGAAGTGGGCTGTCATTGTAATGAAGTAGATCCATATATATATATATATATATATATATATATATATATATATATATATACACATACACACACACACACACACACACACACACACACACACACACACACACACACACACACACACACACACACACACACACACACACACACACACACTTTTTTCTGGGAAATAAAAAAATTTTTTTGCAGAAGTTTTTATGGTAAATTTAATATAGTACCATACTAAAACTGTGTCAGGGGAAAAGATAAACCTAAAACCATACAGGATACAGAGTCCCATAGAAAAGTATTAAGTGAAGTAAGAAAAAAATGCTTAAGCTAGGTATCCTTGAGTATTCTCAAAATGAATGGAAAAGTGCAACTGTGTTAGTCACTTTTCTGGATGGTTCCATAAGATTTTGTAACAGTTTTCAAAGAAGGAATGGGATACACAATGCCGTCACTTATCCAAAGTCTAGAGTGGGTGAGATCATAGGCAGGTTAGGCAAATCAAGATTTTTAACAACCTACATTTGAGTAAGATGTACTGACAGATTTCCCTCACTCCTGATGCCAAAAGTAAACAGAATTCTCCACCCCTGCTTTACCTTTTGGAATTCAAGATGTTCCTGCCACTTTCAAATGATCCTAGATAAAGTTCTGAAACTTCACACTGATTACTTAACTGTGTCCTTGATGTGGTAATTAATTCAGAAGATTGAGAGTTTTGGGGAATCTTTAAGACAGCAATACTTACTGTAAATGCTGTCAAAAGAAAGCTTTGCACACAAGAAAAGAGATACTTAGTATGTGTGATTTGGTGAGGGGTAATTAGACCCCAAAGAGACAAAAATAGAAGGTATGAAGAGCTGGTCTATGTCCAGTACCATATGAGAAACTTGTGAATAACTTTACAACAAAACAAAATAATACAGTGTAGAAAGTGAAAAGTATAACATTTCAAGATACAAATCCCCTAAATGAAATGTGTGTCATGGATGTAAATATTCAACATTAATGAGCAGAAAAAGGATTTAATTTTCCCACATTTTTTAACAAACTAAAAATTGTTTAGCAGTTGATGGTCTAAAAATAAGCACTGTTTCTATTTATGTAATCTGTAGATTTCAATAAATGGAAAAGTATATTATAAAGACGGGTAGGTGATGTATTTTGACTTCTGCTGGAGGCTTTGTCTGAGTGCAGTAGATAGGAAGAAACTGAAAGTGAGTGGTAGTAAACAAAGGAGCAACAGCAACATGGAGCAAGGAGCTTGAAGACAAGGAGTGGATAGACTGCAGTTCTGTCCTGAAATGGAAACCGTCCAGTTTTATTTAATGTGGTATATCAATTATTGGTACTTGCCAAGAAAACATGTTGCGGTAAGCTTACACAGTACTGGTATTTATGGAGGACTCATATGCATTCATAGGGAGTCTGAGTTTCAGATGAGGGATAAGAATTCCCTTTTCACTTGCTGTGTCATCTGAAATTACCATTTAACTGGATCTAGTAACATCACTTAACACTGCAGCTGAATGAGAGGTCAAGCCACAGTACAACCTGCTTAAATATAGGGCATTCTTAGATCATGTGCCACACACACATTTATGGAGGCTGTTTAAGATATAACACTGTTTTATTATTAACTGAACTGAACTGTACTATACAACCACTTGAAAGCAATCAGAAGTTATAGGATGCTTGTTTTCTATTCTTATTAGATTATAAAGGTCAATAGTTCACATGTGTGCCTGCCTAATGGCTTGGATCATGGTGGAAAAGAGTATCTTATCTTGACCAGTCTATATATCTGACAAAGTCCGTCAAGTAAATAATATATAAAAAATAAATACATTCATACATACATACATACATACATACACAAATGCTTTATATTTCAAGAAGTAGACTTCAGAGCCCTATGAACATAAAAGCAAATGCACTCTAGTTGTCTAGTCAGGGTTCCTATTACGTTATCGAAAGATAATGTAATCGAACGATCAAAACTTCGAAATGGCAGCATTTTGAAGATCTCATTGTGGCATCGCAGTACATTGAGGATTGGAATATTTGCCCTTTCCTCACTGTAGTGCGATCTCGGAGTTGGAATATATATTTAGCGGTTGGTGGGGGCACAGCCCCCCACAATACAAGCTTTGAAATACTGCCATTTTGAAGTTTTGATCGTTCGATTATGTTATCTTTTGATAACATAATATGAACCCATCTAGTCATTATCATGCATTAATATTTAACAGACTTTTCCTAAAATAGCACAATCAAATGTGTGTATATCAACAGTAAAAAGTGTGTTCATGTTGAAGATAATAGCTGACCAAAAATGCATCTGAATTAAATGGTTTCCTTTTCTGGCCAATGCCTATATACCTTTTATTTTGACTTCAGATGGGAAGTATGGGAAATAAAAAAAAAAAAAAATTAAGGAAGACAGAGGAGTTTTGAAAGCTGGAGAAGCAATGTGGAATAAGAATGCTGAAAAAGAAAAAACAGACTAAGATGTACTAACAAGGAAAGAAAGAGGACTCGTGAGATTGTTTCTATGTGTATCAGGCACTTAATTTAGCTTGTTTACATTTAGAGAAATAATCAAGAGACTGCCTTACTAGAACTTTTCATTTTTTGCATGCTGCCCCTATTGTGTGCGATGTTACTCTTGCTTAAATTTCAAATGGACAATTGTATTATTATAACTTGATTTATATGTTTTCTCCATGCTTTTATGTTTACCCCACTCAGGCATTTTTGACATACTCAAGAGATTAGGTGCAAACATGTATTTCACCCTGTAGATAGCCAAATGACTTACAGACAGGACCCAGGAAGTTAGAATTGGGGAGTCCACCTCTACAAATAGGCCAGTCACAAGTGGAGTACCTCGGGGATCGGTCTTGGACTGTTCCTTTTTGGCACTTACTTCTCTCTAGTCAAGTTCAATGTCATTGTTTTCTGGCTGACTATATTTGCACATGATTGCAAATTAGGAGCTCTCATTGAATCCCACACTGACACAAATGTTCTCCAGGAAGGGCTGACACAGACAAACAACTGGTGTCAGAATGACAGACTAAAACTAAATGCCTAAAAATGCATAATAGCATCCTTCAGGAAGTCATCCATCCCTGATAACTACCATATTGACAACACACCTCTTAGAGTTGACCCAGTAGTCAGGGACTTGGGGACACACATAGACAGTAATCTAGCCTTTGACCATCACTTGTTTACCGTAGTGAGGAAATCATTCTACACTAAGCAACTTATAAACAAAGGTATGTCATCTAAGTCCAAGGAAGGCGTTGTTCCACTGTATTCGGCATTCTTCAGGCCTATCATTGAGTACAATGCCCCCTTTGGTATGTACCTAACCAGGCATATCCAACAACTGGAATGTCCACAGAGGTTCTTCACCAAAAGAATACAGGGTGTAAAGTAAAATGTCCTATGAAGACCTCCTCAAGGCCCTATCTCTATATTTTGTCTCCTACAGGCTGTTGAGGGGAGATTTATGCCTGGCATACAGAGCATTGTCAGACCCCAGTCTGATGGACCTCCTGCATATCTACAAAACAACCAACACCAGAATTACCACTTTTAAAGACTTAAACCTGGCCTGTGATATAAATAGGACCTGCTGGAGAGACAGGTATGTATCCCAGAGAATACCCCATCTCTGGAACAGGCTCCTCATCCATGTGAAGCAGAGTTCCTCCCTAACCCAATTAAAGTGTCATTTGGACAACTGAATGGGGCACAGGACATTCACCCCTGGTTTGGCACCTGTGTCTCTAATGGACACAGGCAACCTATAAATGGTTCATCTCCCAGGCCCCTGCTTGTAAATGTTTCATCTCCCAAGCCCCTGCTTACACTTACCAAATGTACCAGAACTTTTCAGAGATTTGGGATGTATGACTAGGCTTTAAAAGGCCCTTGTGATCATTAGCCTAGTAAACCCCTGTGAACCTATGAACTTATGAACTTGTATGTTAATCCTTCTTACACATTTCCCTGCCTGCTGCAGATATAATAAACAAAAATTTCAAATGCATCAAATATTGTTTGCATGACCTTCCTGTATATTGTTCCAGAATGCTGAAAAATGTAGACATTTATAAAAAAAAATCTATCTCTACCTCTGCAGGGATGAGACCAGCATCTCCACCAGGGGCAGCTAGCTGTTTTTATATATTCAGTTAAGTCTTGTTGCTTTCTGTGATGTGTGATGCTGAGTTAAGGCTTCAGTATCATACTAACAATGCCATTTGAATTAATGAGTGCATTGCTCATAATAGTGGGATATGTAAACGTCTGAACAATTCTGCTGTATTTGCTGGGGATATATTTGAAATATATTCTGTACTGCAGATTTTAATGATTTGTCTAGAATGGGTAGGCTTTGCTTAAGTGGAGCTGTAATCAAAGCATGATATAGCTGTCAATACTGCCTAAAGGTACACTTAGAAACCCATTTTTTTGTCTTAAATATTCAAAGGATGCCAGTGCTGCTCAACAATCAACTAGAGATCCAATTAAGTTTTCACTTTGGTTATGCAGCTGTTAATCTTTTCCTTCCAGAGGATATATGTTCGTTCATCAAATAAAATTAACATTGAATGGCTAATACTCAAATGTTAAGCCTTGAATGTTAATATTAACAAAGAAGTTTATTTTCAAAAATAAAACCATCGAATGGCCATAGTTAGCCAATATCGTGAATGACCGATGATGCTGTACACCTTGTCAACCATGGGGGGGGGGGGCTCTGCTCCTCACCCCCCACCTATATATAATAACTCTGAGATCGCACTTGTTGTTGTGTCTTTCAGGTTTTCTCAGTTAGGGGTCGCCACAGTGGAACTCCGGTCCGCTAATGATTGGGAATAGATTTTTACGTGCCGAATTGCCAGCCTTGACGCACAACCTTCAACGAAGGTACGCCCATTCACGCATGTCTCCACACAGAAGTCGCTTTAGCTGAGAATCGAACAGGACAACGTCTTACTGTGAGGCGACAACACTACAGTGAAGAATAGGGCAGCTTTATAAAAGGGTTTGTTTAGCTTACCTCATGCATTGTGGTACTTCCTGGTTGTTTCCAACTATTGAAAATAAACATCTTTGGTAATATTAACGTTCGTGGTTTAACATTCAAGTATTAGCCGTTCAATGTTAGTTTTATTCAATAACTAAATATAGACCCCCCCCCCTTATAGATTATATTCTGTTTGTCAATAATCAAAGCTGGGAGTTTCTAAAGAGTATACATGCTTCCAATAGTTGCCTGAAATTAATATTCTCACTCAGGGTTTGTAAGGTACAATGCATCCAGCACATAACATGCTGTTCCTGTGTGATCTTGGGGAGATGCTTCCCATATGATGCAAGAGTTAGTTCTTCTGGTGCAAACAATACACTTGTTTCTAACTTAGGCAGTAAGGGGCAGAAGCAAGTCAGTATGATAGCAAAGATTTTTTAAGTAAATGTTAAACTTATCAGTTTCAAATTTAGGAAACAAAATACCCCATCTTTTGAAGCATATTTAGTAATTCCATGTAAATTTATTATTATATTTCCAAATAAATTGTTTCTGTTTAATTATCTCATTTATTGAACCATACATGACTGTTTGAAAAGGAGATATGTCTAGCTATATATTCTAGCACTGATGCAAAAATCATATTAGGAGTGCTTCAGTCTCTGCCATGTATGTGTATAAACAAAAACGACTTCTTCCATACAGTTTTAAATTCACTAATCACAGAGTTAATGAGCATCAAGGTATTTGGGAGACGCTGAACACCAAGTGAGTGGGAAATATTTCATCTTCATTTGTAATGCCTTAGCATTTCATTTTCAGTCTGATACAGATAAAAACATATGATATGGTTATTGTATGAGAGGTGTTTTCAAAGCAGGTTTGTTAAAAGCAAAACACAATCACCGACAAGCACCCAGCCACAAGCATTAATTCATTTTTAACTTGTTCCACAATTTGCCAACCTAAGATATTTGTCTCAAATGGATGTGATGTGTTACGCATTCAATAACAGATAAAAGTAAAGTGAAGGATAAGGCATGGCCCACTGTGGTTCCCTTGGCATGGGGGGTGTTTGAATCTGTTATTTCAGAGTTTGTAATGAAACCAGCACAAAGGCTCTTTTAAAGAGCTTGGGTTACTGCAGGTTTAAGTACAGAGATAACAAAGCCTACTATTTTATCTGTTTTTCCTGTTTTACATTGAAAATTCTATAACATAGAGTAAAATACTTTTGCAAAGCCAAGCAGCATACTGACCACAGATTTGAACCATGCCAAAGGGCTTTAAACAGTGTAATGGGGACACACAAGTAGTCAGTGATTGATGTGATTGATTAGCCTCTTGTAAAGTCTGCTTAATATTACACATATAGCTATAGAAGCTAGAACTTCATATGTTTAGCCCACATTTTGAAAGGTTTGGATGGTAGGTTGATTTTACAGATAGGTTTAAAATTATTGACCTTCTAGCTTCTCTGTGGCTTGGGAAGGATGTTATCCATGATTGCTTTGATTAAAAGAATGGATCACCAATCTGCATATCTCTTTTAAATTATTAACAAATAAGGCAATTGGGGAAGGGAAGGGGGCAGATTGTAAGTCACCAAAAAGCCTAACAGGACCATCTATCTTCCCATTATGCATGTACTTCAAAGCTGAAACTAATTATTTTTAAGTTACTAAGGCTAATAGAGATCCTGTACATTTGAAGGAATAAATGGGAAATTAAGTGATATCGAAAAGGTTTCTACTAAATTTATTTTCTCTTTAGCTGAAGATATTATGGAGGTTGTGTACAGATCCACATAAATATACTGAAATGTTGACAAGGTCTGGTTTGATAACTGTAGATAATAGCATAGCTTTTAATGTGAATTGGAATTATCAGCATCAACTGTCTTCTGTTTCTAAGATGATGAACCAAAAACTTGCCAGGATTGAACACTTCTTTCAGAATATACATACATACATATGGGTCTATCTATATATATATATATATATATATATATTTAGATATAAACATATATATATATATATATATATATATATATATATATATATATGGGTCCCCTTCAGATGGTTGAACTTTTAAAAGCTCGACTTTCATATGGCCAAGACTATATGATCGAACCTTTAAAAGTTCAAATGATCTGAATGGGGATCTCCATAGAATGCAGAATAGGAAGATTTCCCTTTACTGCAATGTAGTACGATCTCAGAGTTGGTATATTTAAATAGTGGGAGATGGGGGGGTGCAGGGTGGGGGGCTTGACCCCCTGCTAGCACTGTTTAGTTTTTGTTTTCTTTTTGTTATTTATTTTTTTTTCACATTGTCGAACATTCAAATGTTCGATCATATGGCCATATGAAAGTCAAACATTTGGATGTTCAATTATGTGAAGTAGACCTATAAATATATATATATATATATATATATATATATATATATATATATATATATATATATGTGTGTGTGTGTGTGTGTGTGTGTGTGTGTGTGTGTGTGTGTGTGCGTGTGTGTGCGTGTGTGCGTGTGTGTGTGTGTGTGTGTGTGTGTGTGTGTGTGTGTGTGTGTGTGTTTGCACATGTGTGTTTGTGTCTATATAAAGAGATGCTACATTTCTTTTCTTCAGGGAGCCAGATTGTGCCTGTATGCACAGAAAAGATCTTTGTTACAGAAATGCATTTTAATGCATTTGGGTGGCAAATTTATAATTGACTAAATATCTCTAATGGAGTTTATCCATTTTTATATAATAAGACTTTAGTCAAATTACAGAAAGCTTGTCCATTTTTTAAACTTTCCTACCAAATAAGTATGGGCTTTGAGGCAGGTACAGTCTGAGTCAGCTATTGACTAGCATCCATCAGTAGTAATTGTTTTCTCTCATTGCCTTGTAAAATAAGTTGGACAGCTCTCCAGATTTTTGCAGGCTGGCTCCTTGTTGCCAAGGCAACAGAAAGTATGATAGCTTCATAACTGGAAAATAGACAGAACTCATTTACTACATCTTCTACATTCTGGAGTAAATTCCAATAAATAAGGGAGAAATTAATGCATCTAGTACTACAGAGGATGACAAAATAAATATATAACCTTGGTCTGTAGGGTTGACACTTTTCTGTATGTCCATCAGACTTAAATCTATTATAGAACATGTATGCTGCTCACGTACCGCATGGCATAAAAGTGACATCCGGGCATACCATCCTCGGAAATGACAGCTCCAGTAGGAATAACAGTCCAAGGAAAAGAGAGATAATCAGTAAATCTAGAAGAGAAATGGACTAGGGGGCAGAGGGAGGGAGTGAAGACTGCAACAGTGAAGAGAAGGATATCTACCATTATGGTAAGATTTTATGCAACTGTACTATGTCCTTCCATGTCACTGTCGCAGTATTCCTTACAATAAAGAGAGGGCAAAAGCTGAGGAAGAAGAGAGGGAGGAGGATGAGAAAAGACCAGCAGAACTCTATAGGAAGCCATGATAAATGGCTCTAGCAAAACCAGCTCTAGCTCTGAAAATTCCATCAAACTTGTAGTGCTTGGTAAAGGTATGCACAGAAGTCCAGGTAGCTTACTAAAGAATACAGTTAGTATCCAAACCCTTGAAAAAAGCACCAGAAAAAGCTACAGCTCTAGTAGAATGAGCCTTAACAGAAGCAGGATGCTCTTATCATGAAAGGAATAACAAAAATAAATGGCTTTAGAAATACAAGAAGATATAGTCTGCTTGGACACAGATAATCCTAAGGACCTAGGATGTAAGGAAACAAAGAATTGATCAGATTTTCTAATAGTCTTAGATTTATCAAACTAAAATATGAGTTGCTATGCACATCCAACGTGTGCAGCACCTTCTCACTGGCAGATTATGGACAAGGGAAAAAAGTGGGCAAATGAATTGAGTGATTCAAGGACAACTCATTCACCACCTTGGGCATAAAAGGATTAGTATGCAAGGACACCCTGTCCTTATGAAAACACCAGAAAAGGAGGACAAGCCATAAGGGCTTGAAGCTTAGACACCCATATGGCAGAAGTAAGGGCTCACAAAAGTACAGTCTTCCAAGACCAATGTTGCATGGAAGCTGAAGCTGCAGGCTCAAAAGGAGCCTGAGTCAATTTTTCCAAAACAAAATTAAGATCCCAGGGAGGAGGAATAAGATTCTTGGGAGGCCAAATATGAAGGACGTGTTTAAGGAATTGTTCAGCTTCAGATCTAGAAGCTAAAGGAAGAGATAAAGGCAGACAAGCAGAGACAGATGATAAGTGGGCCTTAACAGAGGAATAAGCCATCTTAGCATTGAGCAACTCACACAGACTGGTTAGGTTATGACAAAGACACCAAACAGAAAAACTCTTCTCTTTGGTTTGGTAGGATTTCCTAGTATTGGGGTTCCTGGCCTCCTGCAGGACCCTAAGCACATCATCAGAAAAAAATCTGTCTATATGGAATCAAAATCATATCACCCACAGTGTCAGTTGAAGAGTGGACAGGTGGGAAGGCATGAGAGATCCCTTGTCTTGTGTGAGTAGGTCCATCCTGTGAGGTAATTAGTGATGATTGCCCCTGGCTAAATGTAGAAGAAGAGGGAAGCAATGATGTCTGGGCCAAAAGGGAGTCACCATGAAGATTTTGGGAGCAACCTGTTGAATTTTGAACAGGACATTTGGAATGAGGGGAAGGGGAGAGAAAGTATAAAGAAATATCCCCATCCAAAAAAAAGATAGGGTGTCCACTCCACCTTCCAAACCAGAGGGCCTAGAACTCTGGCACAAAAAAAGAGGAAGCTGTCTGTTCAGAGAAGGGATAAAAAGATCTATTTGAGGAGTAACCCACTAGTGGACAATGTCAAGAAACACATCCCTGTGAAGCAACCATTCATGGGATTAAGTTAAAGACCTGCTCAGAATGTCTGCTACAATATTTTGACATGAGGGAATGTAAACAGCCTGAAGAATCACTTGTTACTAAATAGCATGTTCCCACACCAGGAGTGACAACTGGCAAAGAAGATAAGATCTTGTCCCTCCCATTTGTTTAGATACCACATCAGTGTGGTATTGTCTGTAAACACCTTGAGAGGTCCAGGGGAGAGGAGATGATGAAAAGCCTGAAGAGCCAGTTGAACAGCTCGCATCTCATTGACATTGATGTGATCTTTCTGTAAATGAGGCAACCACACCCCCTGCATCTTGGGTCTATATTATAACACTGAAGTTGTAAAACTTCGAATGTTATAATATTGAACCCACTACATCGAAGGATGAAAATAGCGAAGCCCCGGAACATAGAATTCTTACCTAGGGCAAGATTTCGGTGGGCCATTCCATGGCTTCGCTATTTCCTCCACTGTGGTGCAATAGTTATGGACCTTAGGGTTATTGTGCAAGTTAAGGTAAGTGGATAGTTAGAAATGTATGTATGGTTTAGTGTTGGGTTGGGTTTTGTTAACTGTATGTGTTATTATTAATTAGTTTGTTTGTGTATAGTTTCGTAGGGTATGTGTGCGATAGTTACATACCTTAGGGTTAGGGTGCGGGGTTAAGGTAAGTGGATATTTAGGAATGTATGTATGGTTTAGTGTAGGGATGGGTTTTGTTAACTGTGTGTGTGTGTGTATTAATTACTTTGTTTGTGTATAGTTTCGTAGGGTAAGTGTGCGATAGTTACGGACCTTAGGGTTAGGGTGCAGGCTAAGGTTAGTGGATAGATAGGAATGTATGTATGGTTTAGTGTAGGGTTAGAAGTAGGGTTTTGTTAAGTGTATGTGTGTGGTTTATTTATTTTGGTGTGCTTATGTTGTGTGCATGTTTCTCAGAACAGAGAATTTTTTCCCTGGGAAAAATTTCGCTATTCTGAGTGTTCGACGTTATCATATTTCGAAATTCCAAGTTTGAGCTTATGGTGTTTGATATTTTGGAATTTTGAATATATGATATAGACCCTGCATCTTTATGGAGCAAAAATCTGCTCTGAAGTGTCTGTGAACAGCTCCTGAGAGGGAAGAGGGGGTGGAAAGGGAGCCTTGGATTTAGAGACAACTGTTAAATCTACCACTGAAGTTCCTTCTTGAGACAAGGCAGAAGAGGAACTACAGGCTCTAGAGGATGTGCACATTGAAGCCAAACTGATTTCAGAAACCACTGAAACTTTCTCTTGTGGAATTTGGGCAGAGGGAGCATAAGAATGGGCAAAGCCATGAATCCCAGAGTTCTCAGAAACTCCCTGGCTGTTAAAGCTGCCAGAGGAAGAAGAGTTTGGGAAATGAGGTAGGGATACCAGAATAGACACAGTCTGGATCCTACACCCCAGAAAAACATGGTTTTGAGAAGGAGTCAGAAAAGCCTTTTTAAAGTTTATTGTGAACCCCAGGCTTTGCAGAAGGGAAATGGCAAAATGAAGATTTTGCAACAGTCTCTGGAGAGGATGACTGAAAAAGGAGGTCATCCAAGTAAGGAATGACTTGAATCCCCAAAAGCCTGCAAAAAGCACTTACAGGAGCAAGGCATTTGGTAAACACCCTTGGGGTGGTAGAAAGGCCAAAGGGCAAAGCAGTGAATTGAAAATGCCAGGAAGCAACAGAGAAACAGAAAAACTTCCTGAAAAGGTTATGGATTGGGATATGGAGATAAGCGTCCTTGAGATCCAGAGACACCTAATATGCTTGAGGAAGCAAAGAGGTAACAAAGTCTGAAGGGACAGCATTTGAAAGGAGGGCACCTTCAGAAAAGTGTTTAGATGAGAAAGGTCTAAAACTGGTCATCAAGTACCCACTTTTCTGGGTACTAGAAACATCCTTTAGTAAACCCCCATCCCACGTTGGGTCACTTTAATAAATCCCCATCCTGCTTTGGGTCACAGGCACCTCTTGAATAGTACCCTGAGTCAAAAGGTCTTGAGGCATCTCTGATAAGAAGGCAAGGTGTTCCTGAGGGGGCTGAGGAATACCCATAAAAGGAGGAAGGAATTTTTAAACCATGAAATGCCCTTGGTGGGTAATGGACAGAATCCAAGAATCCTGAGTAATCTGTAGCTAAACGGGAAGAGAGACAGAAAGGCGAAGAGAAAGAGGGAAGTAGCTAGGAAGAATAGGATAGTCATACCGCACCTAGTTTATCAGGAAAAGGAGACTTCTGAGACACAGAAGTCTGAGTAGCCTTCCCCTGAAGAGCTTGCTTGCCACCCTTTTTACACTTAGGAGGAGGGCAAGATTACATGTGAACAAAGGCTGGCTTAGCGGGGTAGTTTCTCTGAAATTTAGGCACAGGAGAAACAGACACATGCTTAAGTTTTTGTAAAGCCTTGCCCTTATCCTGAAGAGCTTTAAACAAATCAGCAGCAGCCTTGCCAAACAAGTGTTTATTATCTAGAGGGGCATCCATCAACTTAGCCATGATATCAGCGGGAAAAGCTTGAAGCCAAAGCCAAGAATACCTTCTCATCACTGACCCAAAAGTAGTACCATAACTATACTTGATGGAATGATGAGCTACCTGGAAAGAAGTTCCTAACAGAGAAAGGGCAGAAGTTTTACCCTCAGAGTCTGGAAGATCAGAAATAACCTGATAGGCCTGGGATAGGAGAACCAACCAATACCTGGACATATGGGTCTAATAATTATCAACCCTAAAAGCCAAGGTACCAGAGAAATAAACCTTCTTGCCTAGCTTTTCCATAGTTCTGCTATCTTTATTAGAGGCAATAATTTAGGAGAAGGAGCAATTGAGATGGCTTGTCAGATGCTACAGACACCACCAAGGGGTCAGCAGAAGAACACTCGTACGAGAATTTTCAGTCCTCAGGCAGACTATAGAATGTATCAGACTTCTTGGGGGCAGGAGGCTGAGAGCCTGGAGCATTAGAAGCTTTAGAAAATGCATTGAACAAGGCAACCAAAAGATGAGGAACAGCAAAATGTCTTGACAAATCCATCTGCAGCAACTAGCAATGCCTTTTTTTGTATCTCAGAAACCTGAGCACAACACGGTTTAAAGAACTCCATCATCCTAGAGCTTGTGTCCCCAAAAGAAAGATCTTCAAAGGGAGTGTAAGGACTGGTAGATCCCGCTTCTTCCAATCCATAATTCACAGGAGAGGGAATCTGGGAGGAGTAAGCAAGGAATTTCTCATCTGAATCTGTCTCTTTATCAGAGGAATCCTGTTCTCTAGGTCTTTTAAGGGGGGTAGAGGACCAAGGGAGGATTGGAACACAAACTCCCTGAGGAGGATTTAAAGCCATCAAAGCACTAAACAAGCCATGAGTGAAGGATTGCCATCTACTGTGTAGATACTTTGGGGCAAGGATGTTTAGTCTTCTGCTTTTTCTTCAATGGGATGTCCACCTTGTAGAATTTAGAAGGCTCCAAACCAGGACAGCATTCAATAATGGTATGAGGGACATCTTCTCTGACTAAGATTTGAGGAACTCCCCCTAAGCCCCTTGGAGATAATCAGCCATGATTCCCCCTGAACATCAGAAGTGGACATCTGCAATGCTTCCTCTGATGTGCTTAAAGTGGGATCCCCACCAGCCACCAATGTGATCACAGCAGAGAAGTCCAACGATAAAGCTGGGTGAACCTCCAGGCATTCACTCACTTTTGGAGAAATGTTGGGAAGAGGCTGAACAGCGGAAGATTCCTGCCTAGATTTCTTGGCCTTCTTCTTCTTCACAGAAGACTGTCCCTTGGAATGGGAAGTTCCCTCCATCATATCCTTAGCAAGAAGCTTAAGATGCTGGTTTTCCAGATAAAGCACCAAAAAACAAAGTCTAGTATGAAGGGTCTTAGGAACAAAGGCCTGATAAATAGAGCAGAATGTCTGGTTGTGCGAAGCACCAAGGCAAAACAGACACTGTTCATGGTGGTGTTTATGGAGAATCTGTTTCCCACTCTGGCATTTACCTTTCTAGGATGAAATGAAACCCTACAAGCAACAATAAAATAAAAGGAAGATAAGTAAAACAAAACACCAGTGGGGCACTAATCTGTAATGGCTTGGTGAACCAGCAATGAAACAGGCATTCAGACCGAAGATCGAGAGATGGCATTCAAACTGGCGGCAAAGAAGATCTGAGGATGGTAGTCCAGATGTCACCTTTATGCCCCATGCTACATGAGAAGTATACGTGCAATGTGTGGCATACCTTAAAGCAACCTAAAGGCTTTGGTATAGTGGCCGGACATCAGGCCGCCCTTGGCAGAGGATCCTTATTGTAATGAATACTGCAACAGTGAAATGGAAAACAGAAACCACTGTGTAGGCAGAATGAGTGACACCCATAGCAAAAACCACCTTCTTTAGTGAAAAAACTGCTTTATTGTCACTTTCATCTCAAAGAAACTTCTTCAGAATAAAATTCACCACATAAAATACACCTTATATACCTTCAAAATTAGATCAATTAACACTTCAAAGTACATTAATTAAACTTCTTATTTAAAGAAACATATACATATACTTAGTCTAAAATTTTTTACATACTTTTAACCTCCTATCCTTTAAAAAACACTTAATATTTATTTATTTTTGGGATTCCCAAAATTCACAAAGATCCTTTTTCCCCCCTTTTAGGCCTTTTCCCCCCATTCAGTAAACAGAGGGCATTTCTTTAGTTATAGACTTAGTTTTGAATCTCATAGGCCAGAAAACTGAATATTTTGCTAGGGACTCATGAGATTTTCTTAACAAGTTTAAAGTTATGTATTTTATGAAGGAAACAATTTGATGTTCACTGTTGACATCAATTCTCTTTTTACTACTATTCCCCACGAAATTGGTGTGGAATATGTTAGACAATACTTAAATGTAATTGCAAAATTTAATAATGACAATGTGCATGTGTGCTGCATACTTTTAGAACTTATGTTAAACAATCATTTATTTTTGTTTAACAACAAAATGTATAAGCAATTAAAGGGAGTTGCAATGGGTCAGCAGCAGCCCCTGCATACACTAACATTGTTCTTGCGTGGTGGGAGCAAATGATTTTAAAACCTCTTTTTTTTTCATTTTAAGGTGTTTTTTTTTATGCCCGTTACCTAGATGATTTTTTTTTTGTGGTGGAAGGTGGATGGAAATATGTTCAGGAATTTATTAAAAATATTAATGAAAGATCTGAATTTTTTAATTTTACTCTGGGAAATGTTGGATTGAAGGTGAACTTCCTAGACATTACGTTAACTTGGGATGTGTCTAATGGGAAGTTCACCAGTGAAGTTTACAGGAAGGATACATTTGTTAATGGGTATCTTCATTATTCAAGTAACCATCCAAAATTTATGAAAAATAATATACCTAAGGGACAGTTTATTCAAGCATCTTAGATGTCCTCTGAGGATAAAAGTTTTGATAAGGAAGTTGACATTATCAGAAATATGTTTTTGAAAAGGGGATATACTAAGGATATGTTAGATTTGTTGGCTGATGAGAAACGAAGATGAAGAAGTACAGACATTTTACCAGTTTTGTCTAATGGACTTATTCCTAAATCTTATAGAGATTCTAAGTCGACTTAAAGGTAATTTTGACAAATATGGATTATCTTGTTGTTTAGACATTACTGTGCACAGAAGTAGTATTGTTTCCATTATTAGCAAAACTGGAACATTTTGAAAGGGAATACAGATTTAATAAAAAACATTGGACAAATACCTAGTTTTGTATATAAAAACACTTATAACATAAGAAGAATGTTACAAACATATTCCTTCTGCAGTCTTTTAGCTGTTTCTAGTTCTAGAGACAAAGGCATGTGCAAATGTGGTGTTTGTCATTTTTGTAGATATATATTGGAAGGCCCCTATATTGAGGTACCCGACTTGAACAGAACCATTCCAATTGATGGAGTTTATAATTGTAAGACACAGGGAATAGTCTATATTGCTGTATGTTCTTACTGTTCTGAATTTTATACAGGGATGTCTACTAGCTGTTTGTATAAAAGGATTAGGGAATGCTTATATTGTATTAAGACTAGAAATTCTAACAATGCACTTTACAAACATACACTTAAGTGTCCTGATTTAAAAAAAAAATGTTTTCCATATTGGAAAAAGTTCCTATGAGTTTGAGAGGGGGTAGTTTAAAAACAGAACAGAACAGAGGGAAATGTTATGGCAATTAAAGTTAGGGGCTGATAAGCTGCCTGGTATGAATGCAACAATAAATATTAAGTGTTTTTTAAAAGATAGGAGGTTAAAAGTACGTAAAATGTTTTAGACTACGTATATGTGTATATTTCTTTAAGTAAGAAGTTTTAATGTACTTTGAAGTGTTAATTGATCTAATTTTGAAGGTATATAAGGTGTATTTTATGTGGTGAATTTTATTCTGAAGAAGTCTCTTTGAGACGAAAGTGACAATAAAGCAGTTTTTCACTAAAGAAGGTGGTCTTTGCTATTGGTGTCACTCGTTATGCCTACACAGTGGTTTCTGTTTTGTAGTTCTATTTGCTGCTGCATCCATTTTGGACTTTTTCTGAGATTAACAGTGAAATGGAAGGACATCAGGTGTGATACTCTTACAGAAAGAGACAACCTGTCAAAGAAAGATGAAAAAAGGCATGGTTGTCTTTACTTCATCAACAGAAACATGCAAGTATGAATGGGCCAGATGGAGATCTAACCTCTGCCATGATTCATCTACCAGGTCATCACAGTTACTTCCTTCCAAATCCAACCTAACCTGTCCTTTAATAAAGGGAGAGCCCTTCTAAAGACCTTGCTAAAAATACACAGCTACTGTCTCTTTCTGTAGAACTATTTTTGTGCATATTCTTGCAGATAGCATGTCTTGTTGGGGAGAAGTTTTGCTGGTCACTGTTAACATAAAGGCCTTTTAAGGCCAAGGACAAAAAAGTGAAACACTCAAACACTTAAGCAGTCTGCTTCTGAAAATGCAAAACAAAATTTAACTCTAGAGTTAGAAAACCAACAAGTAAACTATGAACTGCTCTCCCTCTGATAGTTGTGCTATTACTCACAAGTGAATAAGCTTCTATTGGAAATAACACTGTAATACAAGGGAAAATGGTTCAATAAAATTATTTGTGGTAAAGAGAGTGACAACACAGAATGGACATTGCTGAAAGAAATAATACAACGCAAATGATTAATTAGGAGATTAAGCTGTGGTTGTAATAGTTAATTTGCACTATGACAACTTTCCTAACCAAGGGCATGTTTTAGTAGACAAAGGAGGTGAAGACGATCTATGCTGGAGGGAAGGGGAAGTCATAGGAAGATTATCTGCTCTTTATTATCATCTTCAATGGATTCTCTGTTTTTGCTTGATGCCTCCAGAAAATAACTTGTTTCTGGGCTGTTTTTGTCCTTGAATGTATCCAGTCTACATAAAGGTTATTCTTTTGAAGAGGATCACAATTTAAGATATATAACCTGAGTTTGCAGTGGCTGTGTTGTTGTAATCTCCTTGTTGTATGATACTGAACCTATTCTCAGTAGAAATATGGAACTGTTGTCTTGCTTCTGGCCTACAAGGCTTGTTAACTAGACTGCAAAGATCATGGAGACTACTTAAAGGGATAGTTAAGCAGCCAGAAGTAACCTTTTTAGTAACCATATCAAACTTCCCTGGTTTGGTACTTATCTGAGTTCTAACCATAGTAGTTTGGGGAGAAGAGGAAGTCTGAATGACAGAACTGTTGTCAGCATCTGCTGTGAGGTCCTAGTTAGTTTCCAAAAGGCCATGCAGTGTTTTATCTACACTCCCAAATGAAAATAAGTTTTTCATTTAAATTGCAATATTGTATGATCTCAGAATAAGAGCAGAAAATCCTGATAAAAGTAAACAGAGCAGTACATCAGTTTTAACTTTATGTGTTCCTAAGCTGTACAGAGAAAATTCTGTTTGTCAATGTCATTAAGGATTATAAAGAAAATGGGTGTGTTGCATTGCTTTTGTCAGAGGAAGGATTCAGTGCTCTTTGAAGAAGCTGAAGAGTTTTTATTAAGCTTCGTTCTAAAAAGGAAATCATGTCATTTCCCTGAAGACCTCATTAATTCCAACTGGCTTAAGATTATTATAGTGCTGTCTATTCTCAATATTTTATAATGCAGTGACTACAGGATGCATTTCTACCACTGGCTGGGCTAATTAAAGTTATGGAAATTTGAGGCTAAGCAGATCTCAGAAAGGTTGTTTTAGTGGTCCTGGTCTGAATGTCAGACTTACTACTTAATGCCAAAGATTTCCATTATAAACCATCAAGTCCGAGCTAGGAAATCAGTTGTTATGTAGTTGTCCACTTTACCTTAATATTAATTGACAATGGTGGACCTTCAGGGTGGGCTGGCAGCTTGTGATTGTTCTGAGAAGGAGTCTGGGTAGTCTGACATGTAAAAGAAGTGATATCTTTGCAATAAAGCTGCAAGTCATTCACACCACCTTAAAGGCTATACTGGGCTACACATACTCCAAAACATAAAATATTACTAAATCATCACAAGGTTGAAAGAAATTAAATGCACTTTGTCAGTGCTCAGGGATAGCTTTCAGTCATTCCACATCTATTTTTGTTATTTAGTACATACTGCATGAATGTCTGAAGCTGCTTCAGATTCATGTACCTATTGCTGTCATATAAATTACTGTTTTCCATCCATATTATTGCAAACCACTGGACATAACCTCGCTCTTTTAGAATTATTGTTATAACTAAAACATAATTACAAGATGAGTTAGTTCTCTAAATCTGCATACCACAGCAT